>NW_028317800.1:1241750-1568500 GCF_062004578.1 Staurois parvus | reverse complement strand
TTTTGGACAGACATAGCAGCCCTGGTAAGATTAAATAATATTTGAATGGGAAAAATTTATTAAAAAAGATGTTTTAAAGCAGCGGTTCTCAACCTGTGGGCCGCGACCCCTTTGGGGGTCGAACGACCCTTTCACAGGGGTCGCCTAAGACCATCGGAAAACACATATTTCTGATAGTCTTAGGAAGAGAGACACCGCTCCTCTATTTGTCTTCAGGCGGGTCCGCCCACATGCAGATACTCTATGAGGTAGTGGTGAGGGCGGCCGGAGGGGCTTGGCAGGGTGTCCCGCACTCCCGGCTTTCTGCAAGCCTCTCACGCTGAACTAACACCAGCACACTGACTGGCCCGCTCCCTCTTCCCTGTGCGTTATGAGAGGCCGGTCAGGCTGGAGGCTCCTCCCCTGCAAGGGGTGGGTCGGAGGTACCCCGCTGCCACCCACTGGCTGCCCTTGCACCTGCTGCATGTTTCCCTGGGCAGGCAGCTGCTCACAACAGCTGGATAGATGTGAGCCGGGCTCCCCTTTGTCTCCAGGGAGGGGGGATCTGGGTTCCCCGCAGAGCGTGTGCCCTACAACCGCTCACCTCCCACGGAGGCTTCTCCTCACAGCACTTGTACGAGGGCTGGCACCGGGGCACCCGCCCCGCTAGAGGGAAGTACACAGCGACCAGCAATCCCAAACTTTCCGGGGTCATACAAGGAGGCTCAGGACAGATGACTTGGTGTGGGATAGGGCTGATATCCTTGGGGGGGAGGGGGGGAATACTGGCCATACACACTTCAATTTTACAATCAGATCCAATTGGCAATCAGATTAACTTACGTTCCCATAAAATTCCTTCAGTCGACTGACCAGGGCGCAAAATGATTGACCGTTTTGCAATAATTTTATGGTTGGGGGTCACCACAACATGAGGAACTTTATTAAAGGGTCGCAACATTAGGAAGGCTGAGAACCACTGTTTTAAAGCATTGCAAGATTTTTGTGTGCTCTTGGAGAGATATTACCTCACCTCCAATCAGAAAGTGAGGAGATATTTTCAAAGACAACATAGGTTTTAAACTATTCTCCGCTCACAGAAAATATGTTAGGTAACTGAAATCATAATGCTATGGTTGCTGTTGCTATTGCTACTGTACATTGCACATCAACATGTGTATGGTGTTTTAATTTAACCACTTGACCTCCAGAGGATTTACCCCCCCTTAATGACCGGGCCTCTTTTTGCTACTCGGCGCTGCACTAATTCAACTGATAATTGCGCGGTCATGCAATGCTGCACCCAAATGAAATTTACGTCCTTTTTTTCACACAAATAGAGCTTTCTTTCGGTGGTATTTGATCACCTGTGCGCTTTTTATTTTTCACGTGCGCTTTTTATTTTTCACACTATAAACAAAAAAAGGCCAAAAATTTTGAAGAAAAACAATATTTTTTTACTTTCAGCTATAAAAAATATATAGTAAACTCAAAGTTGGTTATAAATGTAGGCCAAAATGTATTCTTCTACATGTTTTTGGTAAAAAAAAATCCCAATAAGTGTATATTGATTGCTTTGTGTGAAAGTTATAGCGTCTACAAACTATGGTATAGATACTGCAATTTACTCCATTTTTTTGCTATACAGCACTGCGCTAGTTTAACGGACAATTGCGTGGTCATGCAATACGGTACATAAATGAAATTTACATCCTTTTTTTTTCCACAAATTGAGCTTTCTTTGGTGGTATTTGATCGCCTGTGCGGATTTTATTTTTTGCGCTATAAAAAAAAGGCTGACAAATTTTAGGAAAAAAAACAATATTTTGGACTTTTTGCTATAAAACATGTCCAGTAAAAAAAAAATTTAAAAATCAAATTTAGTCATAAATTTCTGCCAAAATGCATTCTGCGACATGTATTTGCTAAAAAAAAAAAACAATACGTGTAAATTAATTGGTTTACGTGAAAGTTATAGCGTTTACAAAAGATACTGGGATTTTTAGTTTTTTTTTTTATACTAATAATGTCGGCGATCAGCGACTTATGGCGGTGATCAGAAACCTATGGCGGGACTGCGGCGGACATTCTGACATTGGGGGGTACTGACTTGGGGTCACTGACATCCCCAGTGACACCAATACAGTGATCAGTGCAAAAAAAAAAAAAACACTGACACTGTACTAATGGCACTGAGGAGGAAGGGCTTAAGTTTATTTTTCAGGGAAAGGGTTAACTGTGTGAGGGGAGTGTTTTACTAGGGGGCGGGGGGGTGTACTGCAGGGAACACCGCTGATCGGGAGAGAGAAACTCTTCTGTCCCGTTCAGCGTGTCCTGGAGCTGTCAGGGAACTGACAGAAAGCACAGCTACTGCAGCTGTGCTCTCTGTCAGCGATTGCCGACTGGCTGTGACCCGGCGACTGACATCCACGGCTGTGATCGGCGGGACAGGTAGGGCGGCGGCAAGCCTCGCGCGTGCCCCCTACCTGTTTACAAAACACATGTTTTAAAACGTGCTTTTGCCCAGCCGTGCCGCCCTGCCGCCATATTTATACAGTGGCTGGGCGGCATGTGGTTAATAAGTTGGCATTTCACATCCAGTTCATGAGTACATATTATAGCAGGGCTGTCAAATTCTATTTCATAGTGGGCTCCATCAGCATTCTGGTTGCCCACAAACGGCCAGTTGTATTTGTAAAACTATATAAGTGTCTATTCTTTATCATTTTAAATAATTTCCTCTGCATTCCTATTACTGGTTTAATAATAACTTGAAACTCAAGCTGTGAAGGGCAGGTGCAGACCAGCGTGGAGCCCACTCATACTACTCTAGCAGATGATGCAAGTCTGATAAGGAGAGTCACACACCGCTGGTTTCATCAACAAAAAAAAATATTGCCGACTACTCAGACAGAACATGGCTCTGCCATGGTGTTCTGCCTGAACAGTTCCCAATAACAATTCTAGTGGATGATAGTGTGCGAACCTCTTCTTCAAGGAGGATAGAATTGTATTATTCTCATAATAATAATTATAAGCAGATGTCCAGAGCACCCCCCCCCCCCCACATCAGATGTCAAGAGCCTTCCCACCATTAGAAGTCAAGAGTCCCCCAACCTCCTTTAGATCACAGTGCACCCCCTTTACCTTGTGCTGCTGATGGGAAGCAGAAAATGCAAGGTCTGAAGAAGGACCAATGGATAGCTGGGATGAGCTGCTGGAGTCTGCTGAACGCTGAGACCAGGGGAGGCGTAGACGAGGGGGTGCTGAGGCTGCATAGAGAGGCACAGGATCTGGCAGAAGAGTTCTGTCCTCCTCTCAGATGCCAACTGCTGAGACAAGGTGGAGATGAGGGTTTGCTGTAGGTTGTGGAAAGGTGCGAGGACCACATGAAATGGCCTGGTGGTCTAGATTTGGCCTGCAGGCCTTGTATTTGATACATCTGCATTAGAGGTATTCTTATATTTGTTTTAAACTGTTCCAGGAAAGCATAGAGTCAAATAATATACATTGATATTTCAGTGTATTGTTAATTAAATCTGGAGATATGTCTATACAACCAACAATCAGATCCAACTTCAGGTCAGGTTGGAAACAAATTTGTTGCTGATAGTATGTAGTTCCAGTTCTTAGTGAGAACACGTTGACGTCAATACCATCATTAGAATTTAGTACTGGTAAACATGTGCAGCTTTACATATTAACATGTTTTAATAAAATGTTTTACTTTCCATCACCCACCGATCAACATCAGTCCTGCCCTGAAAGTTTAATTCTGATTGGTGACTGTGGTGTGATCTTCAGTGAGAACATGTTTATGAGATCAACGGCACAACTATTGGTCCCTCCACACATTCCAGGGTGCTAGGTGTAATCCTAGACTCTGACCTCTCCTTCAGCCCCCACATCTAATCATTGGCTAAATCCCGCCAGCTTAACCTTCGGAACATTTCCAGAATTCGCCCCTTCCTTACTAACGACACTACAAATCAGCTTATTCACTACTTGGTTATTTCCCACCTTGACTATTGCAACTCCCTCCTGACTGGCCTACCCCTACATAGGCTATCCCCCTTCAGTCTATTATAAATGCTGCTGCTAGACTAATACACCTTTCTAACCAATCTGTTATTGCTGCCCTTCTCTGCTAATCTCTTCACTGGTTTCCACTAGCCCAATGTATACAATTCAAAATGCTAACAACAATGTACAAAGCCATCCACAACATCACCCCCAGCTACATCACCAACCACGTCTGTAGCTATCACTCAAATTGTCCTCTCTGCTCCTCCCAAGACCTCCTGCTCCCTTGTTACCTCTTCCCATGCTCATCTCCAGGAATTCTCCAGAGCCTCTGGAACTCCTTGCCCCAATAGGTCTGGTCAGCTCCTACCCTGTCCACCTCCCCTTCCTCCTCCCTTTAGATTGTAAGCTCCATGAGCAGGGCCCTCCTGCTCCTTCTGTATTGAATTGTATTGTAACTGCACTGACCCCTTTTATATTGTAAAGTACTGCATAAACTGTTGGTGCTATATAAATCCTTTATTATAATGATATGTAAGGTCCATATCAGATACTATATAATGTGTGATTTTTTTCATATTTTTGATTTTTAATTTTTTTTTTAATCTGGCTTTAAAAAGGATGCCTCTTTAAATACTGTCACATCACGCAAAACACAAATACTGTAATAAAGAATCACAATATGGAAATTATTGTAGAATTATATTCAAGAGATCACCTCTTTATTTTAGAGATTACCTCTCCCTAATCTTTAAAAACCAAAGAAATTCCCCCAACGCATCACATTTTTCCCAAACTAGTAGGATAGGACACCTGTACAAACATTTTACTAATCTCTAAGGTGACTTTCCTGATTTGTTCTGGAATTGGATTATAGCACTAACTCCCTACGGCTCTGCTGGAATGTTTGGGTTCTCCTGTTCTTCCCAGTGGTGACCCACCCTTCACTAGACCCACCAATACCCTGACACACTAATAGGAATAAATGGGCTTTAATTAAATAGCAGTAAGCCCTGTTGGAAAGGGACTGTTTAAACAGGTTTGACAATAACAAAGTGAACACATTATAAACCACAAAATTTAGACAAAGTGAGGTGAAGAGAGATAGAGCTCTTCCTGTTTATAGACTATAACTGGGCCTGCAAAAATGCACTAGGTGAATGAGAGGGATGACTCTACCAGCAACAACAATAATGAAGAGAAGCGTAACTAAATTGTAAATAAAGTGTGACAACAATGAAGCCTAACTATAATACTTAGGCCCTATCTAGCCACTGGCCAGTGGCTAAATATTGGCATATCTGCCAGTGTTGAGCTCCATTAATCCTGCATTGGCACACCCACCCTCATGTAAGTATTTGTAATTCATAGGTTTAAGAAACACTCCCAGTATTCTAAGGTCAATAAAATGAATAAAGGGAGAAATCCCCTTGAAAAAGAGTCCCACTGACAGCAAACAAGGTCTACCAGGAACCAGCAAGTTCAGTACACACAAGGATGGCCAAGGACCACTCAGATGCCCGCTGAACATTTTTCTTTCGGCAGTAAGTAGCCTGATAACTGTCTCAGCAGAACAGATGGTGGTGGACGCAACACAAATCACAAACTCTCCAGGCTGTGAAGGATGGTTGCAAACAGATTGTTCTGTCTCTCAATATATCTGCACCGCTGGCACATCTTCCAGAGGTGAGGTGAAATGTAGAACAGCAAACTAAGACTCTGCTCTCTATCCTGCACCTTCCTTTTGGGTTTCCCTGTGAGACTCACCACAGCAGCCCTACTTCCCTCACACTTTCTTTCCCCTGGGCTCCCTGTCTTTCCTCCTCTTTCTAACCTGTGGGCAGATCCAGGTCTAGCTGCTGATGGGGCCAATGAAAAATTTTCCAATCTCACTTCTCCATCCAAAAGGCCTGTCCATCACCAGCAAGGAGAGAGATTGATTAATTCTGACATTGTTGTAATGTCTGGACTGTGCAGCATAAAGCGGCCTTCAGCCAGGGCTCCAGGATGACAATGAAAGCCTTCAGCAGTGACACATTACTCAGGTTTCTACTAACGTGGAATGCAATGCAGTATAATCAGTAGACCAGTTCTTAGTACACTCCAATCAGAAATCTTTCTTGTTACATTCTAAAGAGCAACAAGTTTCAATCTTGTTTCCCTTTTAGATTGCACCAGAAATCTACACTGTTAGGAATCCAACATTCTCCATTACAGTTCCTATATTTTGAGGTGAATCTGGACACTATTAAAAATGAAGAAAAGCCTAGCAATACTATTCCTAAAAATGTTCCTTTCCCTCTCGTCCTATCCTTCATACCCTGTGTAAAAAATATCTGTGTACTTACTTCTTTGTAATCCATGCTGGTTTGGTCACATGATCTACCAGCTCGGGCTCCCCTGTGAAGTTGCAGGATCATGTGACAAGACAGACCAGATTGAAAAAAGATAAATGTAATTTTCTTTTTTTTTTTACACAGTTTAGTTGGAGGAGGGGAATGGAATGTTTTTTTTAAGAATAGTTAGTGCTAGGCTTTTCTTTCACTTTAAAAACACAAATAATAAAGAATCACAACATGGAAATTATTCAAGAATTTTATTCAAGAGATCTCCTTAAACATTGTTTACCATCTACACTAAGCATAACAAATTATTCTTTTTATTGGGTTCATTCTCTCTCAAAAACAAAAAGAATGAATGAAGGATTATCTCATGCAAGTTTTCTCTTCCTAGGTGATGCAATGGTTGATCACTTCTGTTTTTATGGGCTATTTTAAAGACAGTTTTCTCTCTTTAAAGTACATGCATACAATGTTTATATGGTCTGCTTCAAGGACACCACTATAAATTCTGTATTCACAGTTCTCTCTCTAAATATTGATTTTTGAAATGCAATCAATCACAGTACTAGGTTTCTTGGGTTTAAGTTATGTGATCACTTACCTACATAAAGTAAGTGAACTATTCCCTGTTTTTAAGAAGAGATATAGGGGTTGATTTACTAAAGGTAAATAGACTGTTCACACTGCAAGAGAAGTTGCACTTTGCATGGATATTTTTACCCACAGCTTAATGAAGTGAAGCTCTGCTGACTTCCATCCAATCATGTTCAAGTAAAAAATAGTATTTTTTAATTCTTATTGTACATGATTGGGTATTCTTTGCAAAGTGAAAATTTGCCACATTTCACTACCCTTGCAAAGTTAACAGCTTTTTAGTAAATCAATTCCATAGAGTCTATAAAATAATTGAGGTTATGGCTCACTTTATTCATATATTTGAGCCTTTTAGCTGATTTGATGAACCCTGCATGAACCAATATTTCACTTTTCATTATGCTGAATCTAATGTGTCTATCCAGCAGTACAGTACCCCATTTGTAGTCTCATGGCTTTATTAAAGACAAGTGCTGCTTAGAGCCAAGAGGTGTGATTAGGTTCTCTTAAAATTAAAGTTTAAACAACACAAGACTGGCTTAGACCGTACTTAAAAATGTCAATTTAAATACATTTAGGCTTCAAAATAGTTTTACCTTCTCTTATAATTGCATACATGTTTAAAGTAAAGAGATTGGTACAAAATTCAGCTGTGTGCATGTCTCACCTTTGTGAGATCCAGCAGAGGGATAGGTGCAAGAGGCAGTCCATAGTATAATATAACAAACTCTACTTCACTGTGCATTTTCAAAACAGGACTGACAAGCTAAAGGCAAAACAGTCATTGTCATAGCAAAAGATTATCAAGCAGTACTTTCCTTTGAAGCCTGACCAGACATCATTCCAGCCTGACAGATGTAGGGACAGGAGTACTGACAAGATATCATTCATTCTCTAGGGAACTATCAATATCCTTGCTGTCATACTGGACACTTTATATATACTGTGGATATATATATATATTATATATATATATATATATATACACACACACACATACACACACACACACACACACACACACACACTAAATTGCCAAAAGTATTTGGACACCCCTCCAAATCATTACCGTATTTTCCGGTGTATAAGACGACTGGGCGTATAAGACGACCCCTTACTTTTCCTGTTAAAATATAGGGTTTGAGCTATACTCGCCGTATAAGACTACCCCTCTTCCAACGCACACCAAATAAAAACGAAAAAACATCAGATTTGATTTCAATATGGTATGCTATTTCAGTATGGTATTCCAATGATGGGGTGCTATTCCTCCCACTGACACCAATGATGAGGCACTACTCCTCCCACTGACACCAATGATGGGGCACTATTTCATCCACTGACACCAATGATGGGGCACTATTCCTCCCACTGATACCAATGATGGGACACTATTCCTCCCACTGACACCAATGATGGTGCCCCATCGTTAGTGTCAGTGTGTGAGGAATAGTGCCCCATCATTAATCAGTGGGAGGAATAGTGCCCCATCATTAGTCAGTGGGAGGAATAGTGCCCCATCATTGGTGTCAGTGGGAAGAATCGTGCCCCATCATTGGTGTCAGTGGGAGGAATAGTGTCCCATCATTGGTGTCAGTGGGAGGAATAGCACCCCATCATTGGTATCAGTGGGAGGAATAGCACCCCATCATTGGTGTCAGTGGGAGGAATAGCGCCCCATCATTGGTGTCAGTGGGAGGAATAGCGCCCCATCATTGGTGTCAGTGGGAGGAATAGCGCCCCATCATTGGTGTCAGTGGGAGGAATAGCGCCCCATCATTGGTATCAGTGGCAAGAATTGCGCCCCATCATTGGTGTCAGTGGGAGGAATTGCGCCCCATCATTGGTATCAGTGGGGAGAATAGTGCCCCATCAATGGTGTCAGTGGGGAGGAGGAATAGTGCCCCATCGTTGGTGTCAGTGGGGAGGAGGAGTAGTGCCCCATCGTTGGTGTCAGTGGGGAGGAGAAGTAGTGCCCCATCGTTGGTATCAGTGGGGAGAATAGTGCCCCATCGTTGGTATCGGGGAGGAATAGTGCCCCATCGTTGGTGTCAGTGGGAGGAATAGTGCCCCATCGTTGGTATCAGTGGGGAGAACAGTGCCTCATCATTGGTGTCAGTGGGGGAGGAACAGTGCCTCATCGTTGGTGTCAGTGTGGAGGAGGAATAGTGCCCCATCGTTAGTGTCAGTGGGGGAGAGGAGCGGCTGCTCCTTCTTCCAGTTCGGCCGCTCGATTTTTGCGGGGCCGCTCGGCTCCGCCTCCTCGCCGGTGATTGGTCACCTGTGTGCCTTTCCAGTGCTGGCGCCCACTCACCGGTGAGAAGGCGGAGCCGAGCGGCCGCGTGACCATCGAGCGGCCGAACTGAAAGAAGGAGCAGCTGCGCTTCCTGGACCGGATCGTCGTGGGACCGGAGCCAGGTAAGGTACAGCAGCCCCTCTGCCCACCCCTGTACATAGTGTCTGTTGGAGGAGGAGGAGGAAAAAGTGCCGCCCTGACACCGGCTCGCACCGGCGTATAAGACGACCCCCGACTTTTCAGAAGATTTTCAGGGGTTGAAAAGTCGTCTTATACGCCGGAAAATACGGTAGATTCAAGTGTTCCAATCACCTCCATGGCCACAGGTGTATACAATCAAGCACCTAGGCATGCACACTGCTTCTAAAAACATTGATGAAAAAATGGGTCGCTCTCAGGAGCTCAGTGAATTCAGGAGTGGTACCGTGATAGGTTGTCACCTGTGCAATAAGTCCATCCATAAAATTTCCTTGCTACTAAATATTCCACTCTCAATTGTTAGTGTATTATTATAACAAAGGGGAAGCAACTGGTAACAACAGCAACTCAGCCATGAAGTGGTAGGCCACATAAAATGACAGAGCGGGGTCATTGAAGCGCACAGTGTGTAGAAGTCACCAACTGACTGCAGAGTCAATAGCTAAAGACCTCCAAACTTCATGTGGCCTTCAGATTACAACAGTGCGTAGAGAGCTTCATGGAATGGGTTTCCATAGCCGAGCAGCTGCATCCATCACTTACATCACCAAGTGCAATGAAAAGCATCGGATGCAGTGGTGTAAAGAATGCCACACTCTAGAGCGGTGGAGACATGTTCTCTGGAGTGATGAACCAAGCTTCTCGGTCTGGCAATCCAATGGATGTGTCTGGGTTGGCGGTTGCCAGGAGAACAGTACTTGCCTGATTGCATTGTGCCAAGCATAAAGTTTGTTGGAGAGGGATTATGGTGTGGGGTTGTTTTTCAAAGGTTGGACTTGGCCCCTTAGTTCCAGTGAAGGGAATTAGGGCGCCAGCATACGAAGACATTTTGGACAATTTCATGCTCCCAACTTTGTGGGAACAGTTTGGGGATGTCCCCTTCCTGTTCCTACATGACTGCACACCTGTCAGCGGCCGACTGGCGGTAGCCTCTAGTGACCCACTGCCCGGAGTCCCTCAGGGCGCGGAGTCTAAGCCTCAGTCTGCTGGTTCATTAGGGCCCCTGATGGTGGGGATGGACTTGAAGCAGCCTGAGACCAGGTCGCGACCCCCGAGGAACACCAGCTGTGGTAGAGGCAGGTGCCAATGTCGTAGAGCATGTAAGAGCCAGATGTGAAGAGCTATGCATGGTCAGACAGGCTAGGTCGGTAACAGCGGAGCAGGCAGTATAGAGCGGCAGGCAAAGAATAACAGGTCACAAGCCGGGTTCATCAACAGGAGGTCAGGCAATGGGAGCAGGCAGAGAATGGTCAGGACGAGCCAGGGGTCAAAACAGGAGAGGACAGCAGTATCAGGATCAGGCAGGGTCAGCAGCAAGGCAATCAAGAGTACAGGATGATCAGGAACAAGGAACAAGACCATAAGGCGATATGGAGATGCACAGGGCTGGTTTAAATAGGGCGCCCTGTGCTCTCATTGGTGACAGGTGCTTGTCCGCGATCACGAGTGCGCGGCCGCCGCCGTGCTCGCCGGCTAGAGCGCGTCGGCGATCTGCGCATGCGCGCACCGCCGAGCGGCCGGGATCCCTGACAACACCACTGCACAAAGCAAGATCCATAAAGACATGGATGAGCGAGTTTGGGGTGGAGGAACTTTACTGGCCTGCACAGAGTCCTGACCTCAACCCATTAGAACACCTTTGGGATTAATTATAGTGGAGACCGTGAGCCAGGCCATCTTGTCCAGCATCAGTGCCTGACCTCACAAATGCATTTTGGAAGAATGGTCAAACATTTCCATAGACACGCTCCTAAATCTTGTGGACAGCCTTCGCAGAAGAGTTGAAGCTGTTATAGCTGCAAAGGGTCAGAAAACTCAATATTGAACCCTACGGACTAAGACTTGGATCCCATTAAAGTTCATGTGTGTGTAACATTGGCAGGCGTCCCAATACTTTTGGCAGTATAGTATACATATATATATATACTATATATATATATATATATATATATATATATATATATATATTATTATTCTTTTTTTTTAATGGCATTATTTGTCTCTCTCTATTTGAAACTCTGACTCACTCATTTACACAAAACTGAGCTTGAGTCATTCAGCTCTGTAGACATCAGTCTTTTTTGTTTTTCTCTTTCAGCTAAGACTGATAGACAAGAACGGACCTACAGCTATACCTGATGGATGGAAATATAAAATGTATAATTCATTCCATCGATCAACATTTACTAATAAATCTATATCTAGTTGTGACCTCTTTGTTGCAAGTGGAGAAGGCTAGAGTAGAGTGAGACTAGTGCAGAGTGACCCATGCAGAATGAGTACAGGGTTTAATAGGAGTGCATCTTGGAGCAGTGCCCTATCAGTGTAAAATGTACCCAAGCTGTTTACTCCGCCTACATATGTTATTCACAATTGTTTTTACCTGCCTTTTTATAACACCTGTATAAACCTAACCTATCTATGACTAACCTTTTCATGTAATCCAAACACCTCTCCACTCCAATTGTAGAATATGTTCTATGACACGATTTGCCACAGATACAGTAGGAGTATGTAGGTACGAATCTGTGTCAATAGCTTTTGCATCTTGCATTCTTTCCATTTTTCCAGTTTACAGTTTTGACACTTCTACTGTCAGACTGATTTTATATGGACAATAAGGAAACTAAAAAGACAGAGGGTGATTCCATACAGTATTTATTGAAAACCTGTATTACATTTAACTACACTGAAGAACAGTTTACCGTATTTTTCGCTCCATAAGACGCACTTTTTTCCCCCCAAAAAAGGGGGGAAAATGTCAGTGCGTCTTATGGAGCGAATATAAAGCGGCCGGTCCGGTATTTTTGTGGCCACCATGTCAGCTGTTCTCTCCTGCAGGACCTTACCTGTTCCTCGCTCCAGCGCTGTACAGTCTTCCCGCGCTGGCTTCTGTGACAGCCAGGTGCCCACTGCGCATGTGCTGCGCTTTGTGATTGATCCGGTGTCTTCTGGGACACATGACAGGTCCCAGAAGGCACTGGGCCATTCACAAAGCGCAGCGCTTCTCACGCATGCGCAGTGGGCACCCGGCTGTAACAGAAGCCGGCCCGGGAAGAAGAGGTAAGGACAACTCCGCGGAAGTGGGAGCGGGTACCTGTCAAATTCAGGTTCCCGCTCCCCCTCCCTCCCCAAAGGTCAGCAGTCTCTGGTCATTCCCTGCACTGTCTGCAGTCTCTGGTCATTCCCTGCACTGTCCGCAGTCTCTGGTCATTCCCTGCACTGTCCGCAGTCTCTGGTCATTCCCTGCACTGTCCGCAGTCTCTGGTCATTCCCTGCACTGTCCGCAGTCTCTGGTCATTCCCTGCACTGTCCGCAGTCTCTGGTCATTCCCTGCACTGTCCGCAGTCTCTGGTCATCCCCTGCACCGTGTCCGCAGTCTCTGGTCATTCCCTACACTGTGTCCGCAGTCTCTGGTCATCCCCTGCACTGTTTCCGCAGTCTCTGGTCATCCCCTGCACTGTGTCCGCAGTCTCTGACCATCTCCTGTACTGTGTCTGCAGTCTCTGGTCATCCCCAGTACTGTGTCCGCAGTCTCTGGTCATCTCCTGTACTGTGTCCGCAGTCTCTGGTCATCTCCTGCACTGTGTCCGCAGTCTCTGGTCATCCCCTGCATTGTGTCTGCAGTCTCTGGTCATCCCCTGCACTGTGTCCGCAGTCTCTGGTCATCCCCTGCACTGTGTCCGCAGTCTCTGGTCATCCCCTGCACTGTGTCTGCAGTCTCTGGTCATCTCCTGTACTGTGTCCGCAGTCTCTGGTCATCTCCTGTACTGTGCCCGCAGTCCATTGGTTCAGAATATTTTTTTTTTCTTGTTTTTCGCCTCTAAAACCTAGGTGCGTCTTATGGTCAGGTGCCTCTTATGGAGCGAAAAATACGGTATATACCCTGAATATATTCTGTATAAGGGCTAAATACAGGTAACAAAAACATTCAGAGCTAGTATTGCTTTTCCGTAAACTCAGCAATGTGTAAAATCAAAGTTTGTTGAATTTGCTTCAGGTCCTCTATCAACAGTCATTTCAGACTTTTTTTTATTTTTTTATATGTCTCTGAAGGCCTTTCACAACTAGGGTTCCTCCAGAAGTTGTTTGGGGTTCCTTGAGCAATGAGTAGCTTCTACCTCTCAGATATGCAACCACTGACACCAATAATGTTTTTAGCTATCTGTAAGGTAGCATAGTTCCCACCAAGCACCTATGTAAGAAGCATTCATCACAGTGACCACAACACTAATGTATGCAAATATACCAATATTGATAGGGGTTCCCTAGGCCATTAAAGTTATTTTGAGGGTTTCTCCAATGTTAAAGCTTGAGAATGACTCGTCTTTGAAGTAGGTCAAATGCAGGTGAAAAGAGGGTCTACTGCAGTTCAGATACACTTGTCAATGAATTCCATTAAGCTCCAAACTTAAATCCTTGTAAAGTAACGAAGAATAAGCATACACAGCAATATACAGATTTAGTAAAAGGGCAATAGGAATATACTTTCTGAATTCTGTCGTGTGTAATTTCACTTCTCTCTGCATCCCTAATAATATTCAATTTCCTAGGCATTTTTGAACCTGATTGGCATTTGACAGGCTATGTGTGACAGGCAAGGAGAGTGTTCCAGAATCACACGCAGGTGCTCTCCAGGATCACCAGATTACAGACAGAAGAAATTAAGTTACACTGGAGAAATACAGCCCTGTATGCATCAAAAACTAAACTACTTACCAGGCAGGCTGTGCTCCTTGTATGCATTTCAAGATTTTATTTTAAATTGTTGACTGAAGTATACCTTTAAGAAAGTGGATCTGTTTATTTTAATTTACGTTCTTTGAAATAGTGATTCATCTTCAATTAATTGTGTTTCTTTTAATGGAACATTTGATCACATCAGCACATTAATACCATCGTTTGATATATACCTTGTTTTGCTCAAATCAGAACATCAGAGCAACTGCTAATACCTAGGAAGAGAACATGATTTATTTAAGGCATGATTTTATTATAATGCATCAACACATAATTCATCATCTGCTCCTGATTCTGTGAAAAAAGCATCAGGCAGCCAGAAACACAAAAATCTGATATCAGCAGATGCTTTCACAACTTATTACCATTAACAGAAATACATTAAGCACGTAAACAAGGCACTCAATGTACATGAACTGCTTAACTGGCTCTAAAAAAAAAAAATCTAGGCACTTTACAGAATTTTGTCCTAGAGCTACCTAGAGTTATAGAACAGCAGTCCAATCCTAAGAAAAATAAGAAATTAAAAGTCCCACTACTAGGTACAGTATATTAAGCAAAAAATTATTCTCTGTGCACCTCTTTGGTTATGGGGTCTGTTTATAGGAAAAGTTTGATTGCGACTGTAATCATTGGCGCAAACTTAACGAATAATACCCACAATGTTGGTAATATGTGTGTAATATCAGTTTCAGTTTGTTGCCTTTTGCTGGGCAACTTTAATGTTCCCTAAAATTTAATCCTAGAAATAAAATAGCGATAAGGACACTCGAGCATAAAACAGACAAAGACCATCCCCAGCAGAGAAAAATAGCCTACCACCATAAGCTAAGAACATCAGACGAGCAGGGGAAATAATTATTAAAGAAACATTTTAGTCCATTCATTTTGTTTTTTGTTTTTTTTGCTATATTACTTTCAACTCACTTTGATTTATTTACGTATCTCTGTGGTTTTAAAATTGATGCCTGCACAATCTATACACATAGGGAAGCCTACTGAAATGAGTGGTCTGTCCTATAGGTGCGCTATGAGAACGCCCACGCTGGCATGCCCCTTACACCCCAGTCACGTCAGGCGACTTGCAAAATTGTATGCCAAGTCGCACCCTGTTGTCCACTATTACAGCGGTCATATCAGTGCGCTTCTGACTTTGTCGGAGCTGCGCAGACTTCTAAAGTAGTGCACGCAGCAGTGCTTTTGGTGCGATTTGCATAGACATCGGTGTCAGCAGGGGGCTCAGGGTGTAAGCGGGCGCTTATGGTATTTGTTCCCTGGTTCCCTTTTTTGTTTTCCTGAATGAAGGAGCGTGGGGGGAGGGGCGCACTTTGGCATCCTCACCTTGAGTGCCAGGTGACCTTTCCCAGAGCTGGCCGTATAGAAAGGCATTGGGAAAAAAACGGGGAGCCAATAGGAGTGAGAGAATGGAGCGCCCATAGACTAACAGGGCAGTGGGATGCCCATAGACGTGCTGCTCTTCATCAGAGAATATTGGTAGGAACGTTGGTAGGAGAAGCTGCTAGGGTACTTGCAGCTTGCAGTTGCGATGTAAACATAACCTGCAGCTTGTAATTTTTATTTTTTTTAAATAGTTGATAAGAGTAAAAAAAATATATATATATAAAGCATTGAATTGAATGACTTTTGGTGCAAGAAAGAACTGTGGACCGCTTCATGTGTTTAGCATGTCAACCTTACACAGGGGCCAGCTAATCTTCTCTGTATCGTTCCATGTTGTAATCCGCGCCCCGCCGATGCAGGGACAAATCAAGGGAGAGCCTGAGGGGTATATAAACCCTCTAAAACGTCAGATGATCAGTTTATAGAGAGCGTTCATTTTCAATGTTTTGCGCTATTTATGCCAAACCAAGTCTATGAATTATAATAATGCTTTTTGTATAATAAAATATGTGATCAATAAATGTCTGTCAGTTGAAAAGTTGATTTTACTGAAGAAAATAAGGAGCATACAGGCTACTGTTAAGCAGGGCACCGCATGCAAATGAGCAGCTCTGCCAGGACGCATTGTGGGAAGGCAGGCCACGCCCACCATGCCTTGTGGGGTTCTACAGATGGGAGGCTTATCAGAATATGGAAGCTCCTTTTTAAGAATATGGAGGCAACAAGATCCCCACCCCTGTCAAGGTCCATGTTACTCCATGTGCTGGCATCCATCTTGGATTTCTGCAGAGCATGGTGGGAATCTTTTATGCCTTCAGGTCTCTGAGGTCCATCCCCAGAGGGGTGTGGCTGATGACATATAAGCCTGTGTTCCGCACATGCTCTTTGCACTTGTGTCTTGTGTCTTTGTGTTGCTGTTACTCTGTTCTGACTCTCGTGACTCTCCTGGAATCTGACTCGGCGTGTGACCTGACCATTCTTTGTGTTCTCCTTTGATCTGACCCTCCGTTGCTGAACCCGGCTCGTGACCTGTGATTCTCGTCTGCTGTCCTGTACCATTTTGTCTCGTTGTTGTTGACCCGGCCTGCCCGACTACTCTATTGTCTTTACCACTAGCTACACGCCATTGGCGGCGGCCATTACCGCAGCTGGGGTGCCTCGGGTCCGTGACCTGGTTCCTGGCTGCGTCAAGTCCATCCCCACCATCAGGGGCCTTGGTGAAGGACAGCCTGGGACTTAGACTCCGCGCCCTGAGGGACTTCGGTATGTGGGTGGTGGTTGTCGTCAGCCTGTGCGTTACATTGTTATTAGGCCTGCCTGTCCGTTTCCCAGATCCTGCCCTGACACCCCCCAAGTGAATGAGTATGGGGTTCATAGTACCCCTACCTATTCAAAAAATATATTTAAAAAAGTTAAAAAGCAACACACACAGTCCTATAATTAGATAAAATGCCCCACAATGTACATCCACCATTAATCATGTCATCCAGAGATGTAGATCAACATCAATCACAGTCCTGACACCCAATGAAAAAGAAAACCACTGCCTGCTGAGGTACGCCTGGTCCATTTGCTTCCTACCATTGAGTGACAGCTGTTATATACAAGGAGTGGCCATATGAAATCACAGTAAAACCCTCACCCTGTCATTGAACTGGAGGGAAGCAAAGGTACCATGCGTGCCTTGGCAGGCTGCATTTTTTTTTTCACTATGGTAGGTTGGTGAGCATCAGACAGCGTTATTTGTGTGTACTTACATTACGGCTTTTTAAAAGGACTTGTCACTATGTGTACTATGTAGCCAATACTCATTCACATGGTTCTTATTGTTAAAGGGGGCTTCGAGATTACAGAATTTAAGGGGACTGTATGCCTTGTTTTTTTTTTGTTTTTTTTGCATCGGGTCCCACTTAAAATTCACACCAGACCTGGAGAGCCTGGAATTTTTGGGGTGGACCTCAAGCCATTTTTCTCTTGTTTACATTCACTTGTCAGCAGAGAATCCCCAGCTGACAGCTGAATGTGATGGTTGGGGGATGTGTGACTGGTTATTAAGTCTTAGGCACATTCATCTCAGGTACTTTTTATTCCTTATGGTAGCATAAAGGTAGACACCTGTCACTTTTTTAATTGTAATCAAATGTATTAATTTAATTACTTTAGCAAAATATTAGAAGGAAGGTAAGGAATAAATCAGGATACCCTAAACATGTAGTTATTCCCAATTACCAATCCAAACTCAAACTCTCTTTAAAGCAGAATTCCAGGTTTATTATCACAGTAAATAGTTAATTAGAGCCAAGCTGGCCCAAACACATTTTTTCCATGCCAGAACAGTCTGGCTGCTGGGGCTGCAGTAATAGACCATTTTAGCAATATCTACATACAGTAAGCAGTACTGTGTTCTAGCAGCATGAGACACTTTCTCTCTGCTTCCAGGTAAAGACGAAGTCAGTCTTAGCGTATCCCTTCCATTCAAGGAAAGCTCTATATTTTTATCAATGAAAACAAGGCTTCCTTTGATTGGCTTAAGAGTAGAGGCAGGCAGATGATGGCAAGATCTTCACCTCGGCCAATCAAAACAAGACTTGTATTAATGAGTAGTAAATCTGGAATTCCATGGGCCATTCTATTTCTACAAGTCTCTATTCTCTAAGGTTACATTCGCATATATGTGGGTGCGGGCATTCCTACATCTGCATGCAGCTGCACAGAAAATGTGGTACTGCACAGAAAATGTGTGGGGATCCCATTAACTGTGAATGGCAACCCCATGCACTGAAAAACGTGGTGCACTTTCCTACACATGGAAATCACATGGTGCACACGGCCTTGTTTTAAAAAAGGAGCAGTGACTTTTTCATTTCAGAAAACGCAAGCATAATAACCCATTCAGATGGCTCACCCATGCACCTGTGCCACGCAGAGCCACATACAGTTGTGTTCAAAATAATAGCAGTCAGACATCACTAACCTGATCAATCACTGTTTTTGGTAGAAATGATATTTCTACGTGGCAAATAATTTACTAGCAGGTGTAGTAGAGTAATAGAAATCCAACAGACTCAACAGTCATGACATGCATGCTGCTGATTCTGTGTAATTGAATCACTAGTTGAAAGGAGCATGTTCAAAATAATAGCAGTGTGGAGTTCTATTAGTGAGGTCATTCATTCTTTGAAAAACAGGTGGCAATTATGGCCCTTATTTAAGGAAGGAAGGCAGCAAATGTTGTATATTCTGGTTACAGTGCATTTCTCTCTGAACTTTTGATGAAAATGGGTCGTTCCATACATTGTTCAGAAGAACAATGTACCTTGATTAAAAAGTTGATTGGAGAGGGGAAAACATATAAAGAAGTGCAGAAAATGATAGGCTGCTCAGCTAAAATGATCGCAAATGCTTTAAAACGGCAACCAAAACCTGAAAGACGTGGAAGAAAGCGAAAAACTACCATTCGAATGGATAGAAGAATAGCCAAAATGGCAAGGACTCAGCCAACAATCAGCTCCAGGAAGATCAAAGAAGGTCTAAAGTTACCTGTGAGTACTGTTACAATTAGAAGACGCCTATGTAAAGCCAAGCTATCTGCAAGAAGCCCCCGCAAAGTCCCACTGTTGAAAAAAAGATGTGCTGAAGAGGTTACAATTTGCCAAAGAGCACATTGACTGGCCTAAAGAGAAATGGCGTAACATTTTGTGGACTGATGAAAGTAAGATTGTTCTTTTTGGGTCTAGTGGCCGGAGACAGTTTGTCAGATGACCCCCAAACACTGAATTCAAGCCACAGTACACTGTGAAGACAGAGAAGCATGGTTGCGCAAGCATCATGATATGGGGATGTTTCTCATACTACGGTGTTGGGCCTATTTATCGCATACCAGGGATCAGGGATCAGTTTGAATACATCAGCATACTTGAAGAGGTCATGCTGCCTTATGCTGAAGAGGAAATGCCCTTGAAATGGGTGTTCCAACAAGACAACGACCCCAACACACCAGTAAACGTGCAACATCTTGGTTCCAGACCAACAAGATTGACGTTATGGAGTGGCCAGCCCAATCCCCGGATCTTAATCCAATAGAAAACTTGTGGGGTGACATCAAAAATGCAGTTTGAGGCAAAACCAAGAAATAGAGAAGAACTGTGGAATGTAGTCCAATCATCCTGGGCTGGAATACCTGTTCACAGGTGCCAGAAGTTGGTTGACTCCATGCAACACAGATGTACAGCAGTTCTCAGAAACAGTGCTTATACAACTAAATATTAATTAGGTGATTCAAAGGAAAGCAAAATCTTCAAACATTTTTCAGTTTATATAGTGAATGTTTGAGTTTGTAAAGAAGAATACAAACACTGCTATTTTTTTGAACAGTCTAATATTCACTTTTCTTCAATTTTTTTAGAGGAACAACACAAATTTGCTATATTTTTCTTCATGTTTTGATTTGGAATAGAATGTGTAGTGTTCCCAGTGCATTTGTGTGTATGGAAATAAAAGCTTTTAGAAGGATTTTGAGCTTTATTCACTTTTTTCAATACACTGCTATTATTTTGAACACAACTGTATATACTGTGCTGGCAGGATACCCACAGGGCATTGAAGATCAGGGTTCTACATTGATCCTAATGCTCCAAGGCAGGATTGCTAGGAAGGTTCATGTGATTCTCACCCTGCCGGTTACACAACACCTCTCTTGTGGGAGACAGTTTTAGTTGCTTCCTCTAAGCCACACATTTTATCTTACAGTAGGCAGTATTTTCAGGAAACCCTTCCAGGAGGGGAGATCCCTGCTTTACTTAGTCCTCAAGAGACTTCAAATCTAAAAGGGAAAGATGACAGAGGCAGGAAGTGTTCCAAATATTTATCACTTCTCTAGCATGCATCACCAAGCCCCCCAAGCCTAATTATTAGCTGAGTTATTAAATATTCATAACACAACATATCACTCCTCAAGCACAGTTTGCTGGAGCATGCTCAACAACATCTGACAAAAGGAATAACACTCATTAAAAAGAAACAGACTGACTGCGGTCTACTGCTACCTACAAATCACCAAAATGTAAAAAGGGAATTTTGAAAACACTAAATCCCTACAATATTATCACTTTAAACTGAACTCCAGTTAAATATAAAATACACATCTTTTTTGAGGATCTGACATCTTTTACAGCTCTGTATTTAGTACATAGTATATAGTTAGTCTGGCTCAAAAATGATAAAAGTCCATCCAGTTCAACCAAAAAAAAAAACAAACTAAAAGTTATAATCCTATACCCACAGTTGATCCAGAGGAAGGCAAAATTAAAAAAAACCCCAGCAAAGCTTGATTCAATTTGCTCCTGCATGGGAAAACATTCCTTCCCGATCCCCCGAGGGGCAATCGGTTATTCCCTGGATCAACTTTACCTATAAATGTTAGTATCCAGTTACATTCTGTGTATCTAAGAAAGAATCCATGCCTTTTTTAAAGCAATCCACTGAGTTGGCCAGAACTAACTCTTGAGGGAGTCTATTCCACATTTTCACACCTCTTACACCTTTTAATGTTTGGAGATCAAACCTCTTTTCCTCCAGATGTAAAGAGTGCCCCCTTGTCCTCTGTGATGACCTCAGGGTGAATAGCTCTACACTGAGTTCACTATATGAACCACTAATGTATTTATACATGTTGATCATATTCCCCCTTAATCTCCTCTTCTCAAGAGAGAATACATTCAGTTTCTCTAATCTTTCCTCATAGCTGAGCTCCTCCATGCCTCTTATCAGTTTGGTTGCCCTTTTCTGCACTTTCTCCAGTTACCCAGTATTCTTTTTGTGAATCGGTGCCCAAAACTGAACTGCATTTTCCAGATGTCTTACTAATGATTTGTATAGTAGTACATTAATTAGTAATACATTAATACATTTATTTTTGTAAATGCAGGCAGTGTAAGCACCTGGATTTAACTTATCATCCTCCTGCAATCCCTGTACATCAGAGCTAAGACTGGGAGAAGGAGACGCTGTACAAGGAGCTAGTCAATTGTGCTGAAGTGCAAGGTGCATATTCATAGTAGGAGAGAGCAGAGTGACAGAGAGATGAGCTCATCAGTCTGATACTTCTCCTTTCACTGTCCAGTCACAGGCTGAGGGAGAGACAAGACCTGTAAGTGTTATTTAACTACATCAGAGAAAATCAGGTCTCCTTCCCTGCCAGAATGGCTGTGCTGTGTAGCGGACTAGGTAGACAGAAACAGAAATTCTTTGGCATGCAGAACAGCTCCCCCGTATGTATTTCATCTTTGTATTCAGCTGTTTGCCTTGAGTTGAGGCTGCTTTAGCATACATCACAAATCACACGGGCCCACAGACGCGTTTTTTCTATTTCTGTATGAATGGTAATTTCATGAACGCTACAAGCCTTCCATATTTGTTTGTTGAGCATTATTATATAGAAGGGTTTACCCACTAAAAAGACAAAGATCAGCAACTTGCATGTTGTTGCTATTTTACATTGCCTAGAGGTCATTCAAACATTTGCAAAAATGGTAAATATCACATTGTGAAGTATGTGAACAGGACAACTGTGTGGAGGTCATTTAAATAATAAACAATAGACCTCCCCAGCAACAATAGACCACCATGCAAAAATAGATCCCCTCCAGTGACAACAGATCCCCAGCAGCCAGCATCGATAGACCTTTCAGCTTAAAGCAGCACCCCTTGCCATTAAAAACATTCAGAACTGGAGGTGCCAGAATTGCACTAATATATATATATCCAGGTCCAATCGTGGCCACTGGGAGCACAGTGCAGAAGACAAGTCAATCCTCTGCATGAATTTCCTAGCCCCAGAGGTAAGCAGCGCTCATAAACAGTGATAAGCAGTGAAATGATACACATGGCTAAATCAAGAAAAAGTAAAGATTTAGCCAACAGGAAACCTTTTTCCATTTCTCATTTGGAAGCCTGTAAAGTTTTATAATAACTCTCCAAACTATTTCTGCTCCGATGTTGCAGCTGCATTTTGCAAAAATATTCATATAATGAAACAGGCAAATCAAAACAAAAGAGCATTGTTATCCAACTTCAAAGTGTTCCCCCAATGCTGCAGGGACAGGCTAGCAATGTACCGCACAGTGGGGAGACACAGGTATCCAACTCACCCAGAAGTGCTGGAATTGAAAAGAGAACACGAGAGCTATGCAAGAGAACAAAGGCTGAATTCAACAAAATCAGTCCTTTGATGCGATTAACTGTTTTATCATTGACCAATGCAGAAATAATTCAGTCATTTTTATAATTTATAATTCTTTCATCGTAGTTTCTAAATTGCAAAAAAAAAAATGTATTTTCAGATGATATACATGTAAGATTACCAGAACCCCTGGTCTTCCCAATCCAACATGTTGTTGTTTATGCTTTTGGGAAGGAGATGTCATCTTCTGAGTTAATCATGGGACTTCTGTCACTTTCTTTTCTAATCTCATAAATCTCCTTGAGGAGAAATTACTCCTTTGTGCTCATTATTTATGTCTTATGGCAATTATATGTTTGAAAAAGATAGTATAAGACAAATATTCATTTTGACATAGTTACTTTATGTGCAAAATGTATTTCTAGACTAAGTCCCAATCACTAAAGTCTCATATAAAGTTTAACACTTTAATAGCATTTAAAAGGTGTTTGTTATTTATTTAAACATCTATCTAAATATGCCTGATGACCCTATTCATGGCACACCCTATTTTACCTTTTACATATCCCACTTTCAGTCCATCATGAATGCTGCTGCCATACTCATCCACCTTACCAGCCACTCCGTGTTTGGTACCCCTCTCTGCCAATCCCTCCATTGGCTTCCACTCACCCAATGAATTCAATTCAAAATAATAATTTACAAAGCCAAAATACCAATCAAATCGTTCCTCCCAAGACCTCCTGATCGTTCGCTACCATGTCGCCTCCTCTTATGCTTGCATGCAGGACTTCTACTGAGTTTCTCCTACACTCTGGAGCTCCTTACTGCAATATGTCCAACTATCTCCTACTCTGTCTATTTTTAGGTGATATCTGAAAACCCTTCTGTTAAGAGAAGCCTATCCTGCCTCCACCTAACAACCGTACTTGTATTTTCTCTATCAGCTCATCCCCCACAGTTATTACATATTGTATCACTTGACCCTCCCTTTTAGATTGTAAGCGTTAAAGGAGCAGGACCATCTGATTCCTTCTCTATTGAATTGTATTGTAACTGTACTGTCTGCCCTCATGTTGTAAAGGCTGATCAAAAAGTTGGCACTATATAAATCCTGCATAGTAATAGGAGGACAACTGTCTCCTGCTTCCAATCATACCTTATGCATTCTCTATGTTGGCTGTTAGTAGTCCTGTTGATGCATATTTTGCAGGTATGGATCACCACTGTCACTAACAAGAAGGCGGTCCAAAGCAATTATTCTCAGCCTTTATAGAGCGAGTGCATCCAGAGAGTGAGAGGTTAAAAGAGCTCAGAGCAGATCAGCAGCACTGTGATTCAGAGATGAATGAAAAAAGGTTAAAACAAATAAGACAATTGTTTTTATACCAAGTGTTTAAGCAAACTAAATATTAACCAGCTAAAGTGTATGTATAACATTTATTTTTTATATAGCAGGGCAGGGAAAAACTCCTGGTAGTTTATTTTAGAACTCTATTTTCTGTTGGGCATAATTCCCCGAAGATCATGTCCCAGCAACCAAAGGTAAATCTCTACAAAAGTTTGCGGTATTGGAAACAGTTGTCAATGGAATAGTCCCCATCAGGGGCGGACTGACCATTTGAGCACTTGGACACTGCGCGAGGGCCCGGGCTCAGTAGGGGGCCCCATGAGATGCCCCTGGTACCTTTCATTTGCTTTTTTTGGGTTTGGGTGAGGACACAGGGGCCCCATGATCCCCTATTGCCTGGGGGCCCCATGAGTTGTCAGTCCGCCCCTGGTCCCCATTGGTACTTTTACCCTTACCTTTTGTTCTGACAACATTTTGGATTTTCCATCCCTTTCTGTTTCAGTGACAAAAGGTCACCAGGACAAATAGAGAGGGAGAATATTTCCTTTGGTGACACAAATAACATAAAACTTGACAAAAGGGTGGGTGCAACTTAGAGGCGGAGTGACATGACCACATGATTCATCATCTTCACTCTGCCAGGTGACAATCTGCAGCGGACCTGTGATCGTAACCAGCTCACACAGATCCTACAAGTAAGTCACATCACCGGGGACCTTGGCAGCCATGATTCACAAGAAACACAAGCCCACAAGACCCCACAGACTCCTTGAGTTCTTCCTCTTGCAAGCCATGACTCCCCAAGGTGGCACTGCTGTAGGAAGCAGCATTCAGGTCTCTTCCTCTCAGCAGCAACTTGAGGCAGATTACCCCTCGGACATTGAGGAAGCAGCCACAGAGACCTCATCTACTCTGCATTTGCCAAAAGAGAACCTAAAGAGCAACTCCTTTTCCTGCACCATCTCACTGTAAGGTTTATGCACCTCTGTCTCACACATACAGCAAAGATTAGACCAAATAGAGGAATGTACTGATCAGATACAGCTGTAAATCTGGGATTTTACTTTTGCTCATAATAAGATAGTCAATACCCATAATGAACAATCAAAGGAGCTCCAGTACCTTAAAAACAAAACTGCAGATCTAGAAGATGGCTCCAAATGGAAAAATATCAAAATTAAGGGCATTCCAGAATCCCCTAACAATTTAATACAGTTCCTTCACCAGGTTTTCCTTTAGCTCCGCCAAAACATATCTCTAGTTGACATCTTTATCAATTGAGTGCATAGAATTATGAAGTCTAACTACTTCCTCAACACTAAGAGATAACTATCTCAAATTCACTTTTTTGCACATTAAAAAGCAAGGCTGTCTCCCAGATTCTCTCGCTCTTTACCTGAGCCCTCGGAGCATATTTCCTTATACGCTGATTTCTCTGCCGCAGCAGTCCAAGATAAGAAACTAAAGCCCACTGGGAGAAAAACATCCTTTATAAATATATTTATCCCACCAAAATCTTGGCAAATGACTAGGCCATGCCCCAACTGACACCTAAAGAAACCGCTTGCCAGAGTCCCTGACTCATGGTCCACTGTGGACAGCACACATGACTTTCCAGGCCTCCTTTTCCATTTCCCAGATCTACCCTGTCCCAGGCACACTACCTATTTACTATGCTGTGTTTTTTGTTCTTGTTAACTTGTTTTCTTCTATTTCTTGTTTATTCTTGGTATACAAGTTTATAACTGATATTGACTCTCAACCTGTGTATAATTGTTTTTTGGATGCTATAGAAGGTATGGTCCCTTAATAATGAACCTTATTATCTTCTCTATATTCACCATGGCATTTACTATCACCTCCCTCAATGGGCTTAATGGCCCTGGAAAGAGGCACTTTGACTTTATACCAATTTCTTGTGTGTACACACATTTTGCTAGGGACAAAGCTCAAAATGTCAACACTGGCTTTATTTTTTTGCCAACACAGAATGGAAAGAAAGGGGAATAATAATTGCAGTAAGAAACTCGGTTTCCTTCCAGCTGCAACATGTAGAAAATTATACACATGGCAAATTTATTTTATAATTAGCTCTCTAATAATCATCCTCATCCACGAAAACATCCTGAGCTGGGTGTATCGAGCTCTCTAAAATGTTTTTATGGCCTCATATCGTATGTTACACACCAGGGGCAGACTGACAACTCATGGAGCCCCCGGGCAATAGGGGATCATGGGGCCCCTGTGTCCTTGCCCAAACTCAAAAAAGCCTATGAAAAAGGTACCAGGGGCATCTCATGGGGCCCCCTACTGACCCCGGGCCCTCGGGCAGTGCTCGAGTTTCCAAATGGTCAGCCCACCCCTGTTACACACCCTTCCTGTTCCAATATATATCACCCTTACATCTCTTCTCTCTTGAACTCTTCCTTTGGGCATCCATGTATTGGTCAACTCAATACTAATGAATATATATATATATATATATATACACACACACATTCTATACTGCCAAAAGTATTGGGACACCTGCCTTTACACACACATGAACTTTAATGGCATCTCAGTCTTATGGTTCAATATTGAGTTGGCCCACCCTTTGCAGCTATAACAGCTTCAACTCTTCTGGGAAGGTGTCCACACAAGGTGTAGGAGTGTGTCTATGGGAATGTTTGACCATTCTTCCAGAAGCGCATTTGTGAGGTCAGGCATTGATGTCGGATGAGAAGGCCTGCCTTGCAGTCTCTGCTCTAATTAATTCCCAAAGGTGGTCTATCGGGTTGAGGTCAGGACTCTGCGCAGGCCAGTCAAGTTCCTCAATCCCAAACTCACTCATCCATGTTATTATGGACCTTGCTTTGTGCAGTGGTGCACAGTAATGTTGGAACAGGAAGGGGCCATCCCCAAACTGTTCCCTCAAAGTTGGGAGCATAAAATTGTCCAAAGTGTCTTGGTATGCTGACACCTTAAGAGTTCCCTTCACTGGAACGAAGGGGCCAAGCCCAACCCCTGAAAAACAATTCCACACCATAATCCCCCCTCTACCAAACTTTCCACTAGGCACAATGCAGTCAGGCAAGTACTGTTCTCCTGGTAACTGCCAAACCCAGACATGTCTATCAGATTGCCAGACAGAGAAGTGTGATTCGTCACTCCAGAGAACATGTCTCTACTGCTCTAGAGTCCAGTGGTGGCGTGCTTTACACCACTGCATCCGACGCTTTGCATTGCACTTGGTGATGTAAGGCTTGGATACAGCTGCTCGGCTAAGGAAACCTATTACATGAAGCTCTCTATACACTGTTGTTGTGCTAATCTGAAGGCCACATGAAGTTTGGAGGTCTTTAGCTATTGATTCTGCAGAAAGTTGGCGACATCTACACACTGTGTGCTTCAGCATGCGCTGACCCCGCTCTGTCATTTTACGTGGCCTGCCACTTGGTGGCTGAGTTGCTGTTGTTTCCAATTGCTTCCACTTTGTTATAATACCACTAACAGCTGACCATGGAATATTTATTAGCAAGGAAATTTCACGCTCGAATTCACTGAGCTCCTGAGAGCGACCCATTCTTTCACAAATTTTAGTAAAAGCAGTCTACATGCCTAGGTGCTTGATTTTATACAACTGTGGCTACAGAGGTGAATGGCGCACCTGAAACTAATGATTTTGAGGGATGTCCCAATGCTTTTGGCAATAGAATATATATATATATATATACATATATATATATATATATATATATATATGTATACATATATATATATATATATATGTATACAAGGAGGTACACAGTATGAGTTCACTTTAAAGATTAACTAAAGTAATTTTTTTGGCCTTTGGATAGATTGAAGAACTATTAGAACACCTTTCAGGTCTTTATTGCTGACTATATCTTTGTTAGGGAGATTCATCATTTTGATTTGTCCTGTTTACCATTATCATCAAAAGTGAAAGAAAATCCCAATTTGTGGGTTTTTCCACAGAACAGTAATAAAGGGGAAATATTTCAATTGGGGCATTAGTTCTAGTGACCTTGGTGACAACCAGAGACTCCCTCACTTCCTGTTTGGGCTATGGGACAGGAAGTGAAGAGAACACTCCCCAACAGCACAGATAGCAGTAAAACCTGTCAGAAGCTATAGCACTATACTTACTCTATCCAAAATTGAAAAAATGTTTTGCCTTTAGTTCTACTTTAAATATCACCATACATATGAGATTTGTATTCCTCAAGTATTTCTTTTGTATTGGTTTTAATTATAATCCTAATTTATATTAGTCCTACTGTACGCTGGTATGAGTTGGCAATTTTTAAGAAGCTGAAGTCCCCTGTTAAAAGGTAATAAATACCTGCATGTGTCCAAAGTGGACATTACATTTTAAATGTTTTTAAAGAAGACATTGTAGCAATTGTAACAGATATGGACGTGGACAACCATGTTGCTAAAGATCCTCCATCTTGTGTCATTCTCACTCCAAATCAGTCCCCCCCTCCCTTTTTGTTGTATGGCATGTGGTCTGTGTGTGCGCTGAGTTCAGGAATACATCGGGCACAGCTGGATACACTTCATGGTTGTAAACTCAATTAGCTGCTGCCATAGTGTGTCAGACTCTTGCTCTGAGCTGATCATAAAGCTATAAACCCGTCAGGCACTGGCATTCCAGAATAGCAGTAAAACCTACATCCCATTTGAAACCACTTTTTCATACAATTTCATAACTTTCGGCAGGAAATACGTACAATAAAACAAAGCATATTGTGGGAATGTCAGGGAGCAAGGATCCAGACACAAGGAGGTGCAATTAAAGGTAGGTTTATTTACACAGAAACAAGGCAAGAGTCTATGCAAGTCCGACAGCAACAGCGGATGACTTGGTAGGACAGTTCTCCTGCCGAGGTCGTCTTCCAGGATAATCAAGTCGAGAACCAGCGGAAATCATAGCCAAAGCCGGGGTCAGAAGCCAGGAAGAATAGTCGCCAGAGCTGGGGTCAGAAGCCAGAAGGAGTCTTAGCCAAAGCCGAGTCGGTATCCAGGAGAGCAAAGAGTTAAGTGAACAGGAGCTTGCTGCTGTGCAACAGACAGGACACGAATGCAATGGACAGCTGCAAACAGCAGACTTAAATGTGATAAGCCGCCACCTCCTGGGAGGAGCCGCAGAGGGCTGAAAGCATAAAGGATCCCACAATGCTTTGCAGACCTAAGATGGATGACAGCACATGGAGCAGCACAAGCCCTGAGGAAAGGTAGGTCCTTGATAGGGAACTCGCTTCAAATGGTAGAGCTTTGTTAAAATGCACCCAGCAACTCGCTTTCTTTTTTAAGGCCTTTTTAGCCCACTTTTATTTAAAGAAAATGTTCCATAAAGCTTCCCACGCAGGGGTATCCATCATCAAACACATGCAAATGAAAATTCAGCCTCCTGGCTTGTACACAGTTTTATGTCTGTCTCCTACAGACTCTTTCCAAAATATGGCTCTCGCACACAGCTGGCCACTAGCACACAGCTAGTCAGGCTTCCCCCTCTCCTTGATGAAGCCCTCCTGACTCCAAGGCAGAGACCTCCTGTCTGCCAGGGTGGAAACCTCCTGACTCCTGTCTGCCGGGGTGAAGCCCAGAACCCTGGTCTTGACTATGAAAAGGCCTGCACACACCTGTGCAATCAGTCTCCTGGCCATTCCCAAAACCTGGTCCCAGGATTGGAGATTTCATCCCTCCCAAATCACTTTGAAATCTCCAGGCCCCAAAATGGACCTTACAAACAAATGAGGAAGGTGAAAATGCACTTTCCTCTGTATCAAACACGTACCATGGAGCCCCTCAACCTGCCTTGTTGACAATCCTGGGTGAAATAACCTTTCCACATCGTGACAGATCGCCACACTGTCACATACAACTTACATCTTCTGGCACCTCTGTGCCAGCTCTCACTTACAGGGGTCCAATCATACCTTTCCTAAAGGGGAACTCTACCCAATGACTCCTTTGGTGTCTCTCCCCAAGCCCCATTGTCACTCTGCTATGGGCTCTACTCAAACCTTCCCTATTCTTTTTCCGGGTGCATTTCCATAAATACTTTCTCTCCTGAAAACTTAACGGGGTCCCCCTGGCCTTTCTATCGATCTTTCTGCCTCTTTGCTTCAGTTTCCAAGGTTTCCTAATACCTCTCTCAGTATTACTGTCTCAATGCTGTAAGGGGATTATTTCTACTGTATTGCTACCGGGACCACCCCTCTTATTTCTGGTACCTTTGGATATCAAACCTGCATGACTCATCACCACAGCATTCAGTTTACCATGAACAGATATTTTCCAGTCAATATTACACCTCTCAATATCTTTTCCAGCATTTGTTAGGACAGTGTCTGCAGAGGGCACACACACCATAGGGCAGCCATCACCCACGTGAACCTCACAAAATGCCACTTCACCTGGTGTCATGTACTGTGCAGGCGGCTGCCCTACCATTTTAACTTTTTCTACACCACTTGGATCTGTATCCAAATCCTGTACAGATGCGCTCTCTTCTAATCCATTTTGCCAGGTGTCATATTTCAGGTGTCTTATCTAGAGATGAGCGAATCGAACTTGGCGAAGTGGAATTCGTTTCGAATATTAGGAAAATTTCGATTCGCAACAAATCCGAAAATTAGCAGACTTCGGATGCGCGAATCGAAATTTTTCCAAAAATGGCGGCGACATGTGCGGCGACGGAGCGGGGATCTCTGGGAAGGCGCGCAGACAAGGCGCGCTGACCCATAATGCATTCATTCATGACATGTGATTGCATTAGCCAATCAGCAGCCAGCCAGCCAGCACTGTGTAATGGTCGAGCTATAAATTGCGGCCATTTTAGAATTCTCCATTTGCCTCCAGTCATTCAAGAGAGGCAGACCTGGCTGTATTGAGGGAGAGAGTTAGGGACACAGAAACGTTACTTAGGGCCACAGAAACGTTACTTAGGGACACAGAAACGTTACTTAGGGCCACAGAAACGTTACTTAGGGCCACAGAAACGTTACTTAGGGCCACAGAATCGTTACTTAGGGCCACAGAAACGTTACTTAGGGCCACAGAAACGTTACTTAGGGCCACAGAAACGTTACTTAGGGCCACAGAATCGTTACTTAGGGCCACAGAAACGTTACTTAGGGCCACAGAATCGTTACTTAGGGCCACAGAATCGTTACTTAGGGCCACAGAAATGTTACTTAGGGCCACAGAAACGTTACTTAGGGCCACAGAATCGTTACTTAGGGACACAGAACCGTTACTTAGGGCCACAGAATCGTTACTTAGGGCCACAGAAACGTTACTTAGGGCCACAGAATCGTTACTTAGGGCCACAGAATCGTTACTTAGGGCCACAGAAATGTTACTTAGGGCCACAGAAACGTTACTTAGGGCCACAGAATCGTTACTTAGGGACACAGAACCGTTACTTAGGGCCACAGAAACGTTACTTAGGGACACAGAATTGTTACTGAGGGACACAGAATTGTTACTCAGGGACACAGAATTGTTACTGAGGGACACAGAATTGTTACTCAGGGACACAGAATTGTTATTCAGGGACAGACACAGAATTGTTACTGAGGGACACAGAATTGTTACTGAGGGACACAGAATTGTTACTCAGGGACACAGAATTGTTACTCAGGGACAGACACAGAATTGTTACTGAGGGACACAGAATTGTTACTGAGGGACACAGAATTGTTACTGAGGGACACAGAATTGTTACTCAGGGACACAGAATTGTTACTCAGGGACACAGAATTGTTACTCAGGGACAGACACAGAATTGTTACTGAGGGACACAGAATTGTTACTGAGGGACACAGAATTGTTACTGAGGGACACAGAATTGTTACTCAGGGACACAGAATTGTTACTCAGGGACACAGAATTGTTACTCAGGGAAAGACACAGAATTGTTACTGAGGGACACAGAATTGTTACTGAGGGACACAGAATTGTTACTCAGGGACAGACACAGAATTGTTACTGAGGGACACAGAATTGTTACTGAGGGACACAGAATTGTTACTGAGGGACACAGAATTGTTACTCAGGGACACAGAATTGTTACTCAGGGACAGACACAGAATTGTTACTCAGGGACACAGAATTGTTACTCAGGGACACAGAATCGTTGAATTAAAGAGTATGTCAGACAACATGCAGAGGAGTGGCAGAGGAGGCAATGTTTTAGGAGCGAGCAGACGTGGCAGCAGAGGAAGGGGTCGAGGCAGCACTAGTCGCAGCCAGAGGCCAGTGCTCCCGGTGTCATCCAGTGGTCGTGTCTCCACCGACAACCCTGCCATCATCGATTGGTTGGCTCGGTCGTCTTCCTCTTCCCAGGTCACCTCTGACACCTACAGCCAACGGTCGGTGGGTACGTCAGACACAACCGTTAGTTGGCATGGCCCGGGAGCAAGCCCACTGAAATCACGTGTCCTCTACCTGCCCCTGTCCTTTGGTGTTCCCTCACCAAGCGAAGTATCGCATGCTGTGGGCTCAGCCCCACTGTACAGTGAGGAAGAGCTAACAGAGGGCGGTCAGGAACGGGGGGAGACATCCGCCTCTTCAGCAGCCAGGGGAAGAAGTAGTGGCGAGGAGAGTGGCTCGGTAGCCGGTCTAGAGACAGGTCTGTCTCCTGACCCACACGCAGCCGAGGGAGCTAGTAGTGACGCGGAGACCCTAATTGATGATGATGAGGCTGATCGCACTTGGCAGCCTCGTCGTCATCAGGCTATTGCTTCCGCATCATCAGGAGAAGAGGGTGGCAGCTTGGCAGCGAGCAAAACAGTCGGTGGGTTGCCCAGGAGGCAGCAGGGTCGCAGCAGTGTCAGTGGAGGCAAACGGCCACGGAGTACAGCACCAGCTCCACTGCAGCCTACCACCATGGCCAGTAGTGGTGCCGGTGTGCACGGAGGAAGTAGCAGTCAGCCAGTGAGGAGTAGCGGGGGCAAAGTTTCCTACTCGGCGGTGTGGCAATTTTTCGTCAAGCCGCCCGAGGAAGTAAACGTAGCCGTATGTCGACTATGTGGCCAGAAAGTCAAGCGTGGCCAGGGGGCTCATGTTGGGACTACAGCGTTGCGTCAGCATATGCAGCGTCGCCATTTGGTGGCCTGGGAAAACCATGATAAAGATACGGCGGTTCTGCCTGCCCCAGCCCCCGCTCCATCACCTGCTCCGTTACTTGCTCCGTCACCCGACGTCAAACGCCCTCTATCAGCCAGTCAAGGCTCCAACACCTCTGCTGAGGGGAGTTTTCGCTCGTTGGCATCTTCCGCTCGTTCAGATGCTCCTTCTCCTGCTACTCCTCTTCACGGATTCCGTCAGCAGTCTTTCTTGGAATCCGTTTCCAAGAGACAACAGTTTGCGAGCACGCACCCGACGGTGCAAAAGCTGAACGTCCTCCTGTCCAAGTTGCTGGTGCTGCAGTCCCTCCCTTTCCAAGTGGTGGACTCAGCACCTTTCCGAGAAATGATTGCTTGTGCCGCGCCGCGGTGGAGAGTGCCAAGCCGTCATTTCTTCGCCAAAAAGGCAGTGCCAGCCCTGCATTCAGAAGAGATGGTGGGCCAGTCTTTGAGCATGTCGGTCTCTGCCAAAGTGCACGGCAGCGCCGACGTGTGGAGCTCTAACTACGGTCAGGGACAGTACATGTCATTTACGGCCCACTGGGTGAACGTGGTGCCGGCACAGCCGCACCAGCAACTTGGACAGGTCACGCCGCTTTTGCCTCCACGTTTGCACGTCCTTGGTCCACAAAAGATGTCCGCCTCTACCACCTCTTCTTCCGCCGTGTCCTCAGCCGCCACCCCCGTGCCAAGTCCCATTACCCGACCGGCATATCACATGTGCAGGGCGCAACGGTGTCACGCTGTGCTGCACCTGGTATGCCTTGGCGAACGTAGTCACACAGGGGAGGAACTTCTGAGTGTAATGAACAGAGAAATCTACAGATGGCTGTCTCCGCGCAAACTGAAAATTGGAACCATGTTGACCGACAACGGAAAGAACATGGTGTCTGCTCTGCGTCAAGGAAGGTTGTGCCATGCGCCATGCATGGCTCACGTGTTCAATCTGGTTGTCAAGCGGTTCCTAAAATCCACCATCCCACTGCAAGACATCCTTAAAATGTCACGTAAACTTTGCATGCATTTCAGCCATTCCTACACCGCAAAGCACACCCTCCTTGAGCTGCAGCGGCAGAACGGAATTCCACAGCATCGCCTGATCTGCGACGTTGCAACAAGGTGGAATTCAACCCTACACATGTTAGACCGCCTTTACTTACAGCGAAAGGCCATCACCGATTTCCTGATGTTACAAGCGGATAAAGGTACTCCCCTGTGTAACTTAGATGTCAGCCATTGGCAGCTCATGCGTGACACCTGCCGCTTGCTCAGGCCCTTTGAGGAGGCCACGCTATTCGTGAGTCGGCAGGACTATGGGATGAACGACGTCATTCCTCTGTTGCACGTCCTGGAACAAATGCTGTTAACAATGGCTGGTCAGGGTGCGGTAGAAGTGGCGCACAGATCTCAACGCCACATGACCCATGTGGGGGCAGGACAGGAAGAAGAGGAGGAGGTAGAGGAGGACATTTGTGCTCAGGAATTATTGAGTGAAATGGGTGGTTTTTCCACTCAGCGGACAGGAGTGGAGGAGCAGGAGCATCTGGTAGAGGAGGAGGAGGAGGAGACAGAGGACCCAGACGCACCGTGGCAGTATGCTGTGGAGATGGAGGCAGGGAGTCCCTCGCATTCCTTGGCACAAATGGCCCATAGCATGCTTGGTTGCTTGCGTAGCGACAGCCGAATAATAACCATCAGACAGAGGAATGACTTTTGGCTGTCCACCTTGTTGGACCCTCGCTACCATTCAAAAATGGTGGCCTTTTTCACACCTGCTGAGAGGGAGGCCAAAATAACGTACTATAAAAACCACCTATGTAGTCAGTTGGTCTCTGCCTTTCTGCGCCAACGTCCATCCTCAGACACTGTGGGCCCTGTGCCATGGCAGCAGGGGAGGGGTGGGGTGGTAGGAGGAGTGGCAGCTCCACCAGCAGCGGCTGCCTCAGTCTGCAGTCGATGATGAGTAGCTTTCTTCACCAGCGCAGTGAGGAAACTACTAACCAGCCGCAGCAGCAGCAGCATCAGGTGGACCTGGAGCAGGACCTCAAACAACAGGCTCGGGCCTACTTGGACAGCACCCTGCCAACCGAGGTAGACTATCCCCTTGACTACTGGGCAACGAAACTTGACCTTTGGCCCCAACTAGCTGAATTTGCCCTTGAAAGGCTGTCATGCCCGGCCAGTAGCGTGGCATCGGAGCGCGTGTTTAGTGCGGCAGGAGGTATTGTAACTCCGCGGAGGACACGACTGTCCACCCAAAGTGTGGAGAGACTCACGTTTGTGAAAATGAATCAGGCGTGGATTAGTCTGGATTTCAAACCACCAGTTCCTGACACAACTGACTAAATCCGCCATGAATCATGCCCCAAACATGTGCCACTTTCAGGTCTCCTCACACTGCTGGTGGGTTCCATTTTGTCATAGGGTGCTGGCAGATTACGGGCTTCCCATTGCTGCTGCCAGGCCCGTAATCTGCCATGGGCCCCTGTACCGCCTCCTCATGCTGCTGCCAGGCCCGTAATCTGTCAAGGGTCCCTGTACGGCCTCCCATTGCTGCTGTCTCCATCGCCACACTCTGCCACTTGCCACTTTCAGGTCTCCTCACACTGCTGGTGTGTTCCATTTTTTGTCATAGGGTGCTGGCAGATTACGGGCCTCCCATTGCTGCTGCCAGGCCCGTAATCTGCCATGGGCCCCTGTACCGCCTCCTCATGCTGCTGCCAGGTCCACAGTGTCTCATGGGTCCCTGTACGGCCTCCCATTGCTGCTGTCTCCATCGCCACACTCTGCCATGTGCCACTTTCAGGTCTCCTCACACTGCTGGTGTGTTCCATTTTTTGTCATAGGGTGCTGGCAGATTACGGGCCTCCCATTGCTGCTGCCAGGCCCGTAATCTGCCATGGGCCCCAGTACCGCCTCCTCATGCTGCTGCCAGGTCCAGAGTCTCTCATGGGTCCCTGTACGGCCTCCCATTGCTGCTGTCTCCATCGCCACACTCTGCCATGTGCCACTTTCAGGTCTCCTCACACTGCTGGTGTGTTCCATTTTTTGTCATAGGGTGCTGGCAGATTACGGGCCTCCCATTGCTGCTGCCAGGCTCGTAATCTGCCATGGGCCCCAGTACCGCCTCCTCATGCTGCTGCCAGGTCCAGAGTCTCTCATTGGTCCCTGTACGGCCTCCCATTGCTGCTGTCTCCATCGCCACACTCTGCCATGTGCCACTTTCAGGTCTCCTCACACTGCTGGTGTGTTCCATTTTTTGTCATAGGGTGCTGGCAGATTACGGGCCTCCCATTGCTGCTGCCAGGCCCGTAATCTGCCATGGGCCCCAGTACCGCCTCCCCATGCTGCTGCCAGGTCCAGAGTCTCTCATGGGTCCCTGTACGGCCTCCCATTGCTGCTGTCTCCATCGCCACACTCTGCCATGTGCCACTTTCAGGTCTCCTCACACTGCTGGTGTGTTCCATTTTTTGTCATAGGGTGCTGGCAGATTACGGGCCTCCCATTGCTGCTGCCAGGCCCGTAATCTGCCATGGGCCCCTGTACCGCCTCCTCATGCTGCTGCCAGGTCCACAGTGTCTCATGGGTCCCTGTACGGCCTCCCATTGCTGCTGTCTCCATCGCCACACTCTGCCATGTGCCACTTTCAGGTCTCCTCACACTGCTGGTGTGTTCCATTTTTTGTCATAGGGTGCTGGCAGATTACGGGCCTCCCATTGCTGCTGCCAGGCCCGTAATCTGCCATGGGCCCCTGTACCACCTCTTCATGCTGCTGCCAGGTCCAGAGTGTCTCATGGGTCCCTGTACGGACTCCCATTGCTGCTGTCTCCATCGCCACACTCTGCCATGTGCCACTTTCAGGTCTCCTCACACTGCTGGTGTGTTCCATTTTGTCATAGGGTGCTGGCAGATTACGGGCCTCCCATTGCTGCTGCCAGGCCCGTAATCTGCCATGGGCCCCTGTACCGCCTCCTCATGCTGCTGCCAGGTCCACAGTGTCTCATGGGTCCCTGTACGGCCTCCCATTGCTGCTGTCTCCATCGCCACACTCTGCCATGTGCCACTTTCAGGTCTCCTCACACTGCTGGTGTGTTCCATTTTTTCATAGGGTGCTGGCAGATTACGGACCTCCCATTGCTGCTGCCAGGCCCGTAATCTGCCATGGGCCCCCGTACCGACTCCTCATGCTGTGACGTTGCAACAAGGTGGAATTCAACCCTACATATGTTAGACCGCCTTTACGAACAGCGAAAGGCCATCACAGATTCCTGATGTTACAAGCGGATAAAGGTACTCCCCTGTGTAACTTAGATGTCAGCCATTGGCAGCTCATGCGTGACACCTGCCGCTTGCTCAGGCCCTTTGAGGAGGCCACGCTATTCGTGAGTCGGCAGGACTATGGGATGAACGACGTCATTCCTCTGTTGCACGTCCTGGAACAAATGCTGTTAACAATGGCTGGTCAGGGTGCGGTAGACGTGGCGCACAGATCTCAACGCCACATGACCCCTGTGGGGGCAGGACAGGAAGAAGAGGAGGAGGTAGAGGAGGACATTGGTGCTCAGGAATTATTGAGTGAAATGGGTGGTTTTTCCACTCAGCGGACAGGAGTGGAGGAGCAGGAGCATCTGGTAGAGGAGGAGGAGACAGAGGACCCAGACGCACCGTGGCAGTATGCTGTGGAGATGGAGGCAGGGAGTCCCTCGCATTCCTTGGCACAAATGGCCCATAGCATGCTCGGTTGCTTGCGTAGCGACAGCCGAATAATAACCATCAGACAGAGGGATGACTTTTGGCTGTCCACCTTGTTGGACCCTCGCTACCGTTCAAAAATGGTGGCCTTTTTCACACCTGCTGAGAGGGAGGCCAAAATAACGTACTATAAAAACCACCTATGTAGTCAGTTGGTCTCTGCCTTTCTGCGCCAACGTCCATCCTCAGACACTGTGGGCCCTGTGCGCTCGCGTTCCGCTGCCATGGCAGCAGGGGAGGGGTGGGGTGGTAGGAGCAGTGGCAGCTCCACCAGCAGCGGCTGCCTCAGTCTGCAGTCGATGATGAGTAGCTTTCTTCACCACCGCAGTGAGGAAACTACTAACCAGCCGCAGCAGCAGCAGCATCAGGTGGACCTGGAGCAGGACCTCAAACAACAGGCTTGGGCCTACTTGGACAGCACCCTGCCAACCGAGGTAGACAATCCCCTTGACTACTGGGCAACGAAACTTGACCTTTGGCCCCAACTAGCTGAATTTGCCCTTGAAAGGCTGTCATGCCCGGCCAGTAGCGTGGCATCGGAGCGCGTGTTTAGTGCGGCAGGAGGTATTGTAACTCCGCGGAGGACACGACTGTCCACCCAAAGTGTGGAGAGACTCACGTTTGTGAAAATGAATCAGGCGTGGAATAGTCTGGATTTCAAACCACCAGTTCCTGACACAACTGACTAAATCCGCCATGAATCATGCCCCAAACATGTGCCACTTTCAGGTCTCCTCACACTGCTGGTGTGTTCCATTTTTTGTCATAGGGTGCTGGCAGATTACGGGCCTCCCATAGCTGCTGCCAGGCCCCTAATCTGCCATGGGCCCCTATACCGCATCCTCATGCTGCTGCCAAGTCCAGAGTCTCTCATGGGTCCCTGTACGGCCTCCCATTGCTGCTGTCTCCATCGCCACACTCTGCCATGTGCCACTTTCAGGTCTCCTCACACTGCTGGTGTGTTCCATTTTTTGTCATAGGGTGCTGGCAGATTACGGCCTCCCATTGCTGCTGCCAGGCCCGTAATCTGCCATGGGCCCCCGTACCGCCTCCTCATGCTGCTGCCAGGTCCAGAGTGTGTCATGGGTCCCTGTACGGCCTCCCATTGCTGCTGTCTCCATCGCCACACTCTGCCATGTGCCACTTTCAGGTCTCCTCACACTGCTGGTGTGTTCCATTTTGTCATAGGGTGCTGGCAGATTACGGGCCTCCCATTGCTGCTGCCAGGCCCGTAATCTGCCATGGGCCCCTGTACCGCCTCCTAATGCTGCTGCCAGGTCCAGAGTGTGTCATGGGTCCCTGTACGGCCTCCCATTGCTGCTGTCTCCATCGCCACACTCTGCCATGTGCCACTTTCAGGTCTCCTCACACTGCTGGTATGTTCCATTTTTGTCATAGGGTGCTGTATGGCCTCCCATTGCTGCTGCCTCCACCGCCACACTGTGGCTCCACACTCTGGTTTTGGCCCCGTGACTGCCCAAATGAGTGAAGTGTGCGGTGATTCTAAGATCGACGGCACTCATCTGCATGTCATACTGACTGACAGTATTATTTCTCTTCCCCAGCAGACTCCAAGGGCATTTAAATTAAAGGTACAGTGTTCTGCACTAATATGAAGGCTCTCTGAAGCCTAGAAACACCCTTTTATAAGTTAAATTCGCAGCGAATATATTCGCATCGAATCGAATTTATTCCTCAATTCGCCGAATCAGCCGAATCGAATTTTTGAATACTTCGCTCATCTCTAGTCTTATCAGACCTGCTACATAAACCTCTTTTTGGCCCAATGACCCCGATTTCTTTATGCACATCCAGCCCTGGTCAGGATCTCTGCTGTTCTCTGGTCCATGCTCGGCCCTTCCTTCTCATGTGGTTTGTCCACTGGTGCAGTAAACATGCTGTAACGGAAGCGTAGGCAGGACAGAGCACACGGAGAAGATGGGGAACACACAAAACTTTATTGAAGCAGCAAAATGACAGACACTCAATGGGGAAATGGCAGGGAGGGTGATGTGTGCGCAAACCAGGGACAATTCCAGGCACGGGGGGTCTTCAGCGACACGCAGGCAATCTCCCCCCTAGGCTTGGGGCCTCAGCCGAGCTCCCTCCGTGACTGGACAGCGGATTGGAGACTCGGGCAACAGGCGGCAACCTACCACTAGGCAGGGACCTCGGGCAACAGGCGGCAATCTACCCCTGGGCAGGGGTCTTGGGCAACAGGTGGCAACCTACCACTGGGCAGGGGCCTCGGGCAACAGGCGGCAATCTACCCCTGGGAAGGGGTCTTGGGCAAGAGGCGGCAACCTACCACTGGGCAGGGGCCTCGGGCAACAGGCGGCAATCTACCCCTGGGCAGGGGACTTGGGCAACAGGCGGCAACCTACCACTGGGCAGGGGCCTCGGGCAACAGGCGGCAACCTACCACTGGGCAGGGGTCTCAGGCAACAGGCGGCAACCTACCACTGGGCAGGGGTCTCAGGCAACAGGCGGCAATCTACCCCTGGGCAGGGGCTCAGGGACTCAACGGGACTCTAGCTGTGGAGTCAGGCCTCAGCACAGCTCCCACCCAGCTTTCTAGGGACATTGGGTTCACGGGGACTCAACGGGTAGCGATGGCTCAAGCACTCAGGGGCACCACAGGTAGCTATACTCCGGGCATGCCATCAGGACACAGGTGGTCAGTGCACACAGCGGGGCAGTCCGGAACATGGGTGGTCGGTGCACACAGCAGGGACAGTTCAGGACACGAGTGGACGGTGCACACACCGGGGACAGTTCAGAACACGGGTGGTCGGTGCGCACAGCAGGCACAGTTCAGGACATGGGTGGTCAGTGCGCACAACAGGGACAGTTCAGGACACGGGTGGTCGGTGCACACAGTGGGGACAGTTCAGAACACGGGTGGTCGGTGCACACAGCAGGGACAGTTCAGAACACGGGTGGTCGGTGCGCACAGCAGGCACAGTTCAGGACACGGGTGGTCAGTGCACACAGCAGGCACAGTTCAGGACACAGGTGGTCAGTGCACACAACAGGGACAGTTCAGGACACGGGTGGTCGGTGCACACAGTGGGGGCAGTTCAGAACACGGGTGGTCGGTGCACACAGCGGGAACAGTTCAGAACACGGGGGGGGGCGGTGCACACAGTGGGGACAGTTCAGGACACGAGTGGTCGGTGCACACACCGGGACAGTTCAGAACATGGGTGGTTGGTGCACACACCGAGGCAGTTTAGAACACGGGTGGTCGGTGCACACAGCGGGGACAGTTCAGAACACGGGTGGTCGGTGCACACAGCAGGCACAGTTCAGGACACGGGTGGTAAGTGTGCACAACAGGGACAGTTCAGGACACAGGTGGTCGGTGCACACAGCGGGGACAGTTCAGAACACAGGTGGTCAGTGCGCACAACAGGGACAGTTCAGGACACAGGTGGTCAGTGCACACAACAGGGACAGTTCAGGACACGGGTGGTCGGTGCACACAGCGGGAACTGTTCAGAACACGGGTGGTCGGTGCATACAGCGGGGACAGTTCAGGACACTCACGGTAAGCAGCTTGCAGACCCTCAGCGGCACGCGGCTCCAGACAGGGACGACCAGCGGTCAGCATTCCAGGGACAACCAGCGATCAGCAGACAGCAGCAGCTCCCAGGGCACTCAGCAGCAGACAGCTTCCAGGGACACGCAGCCACAGACAGTGTGCAGGGTCCCTCAGCAGCAGCCCCCAGGGCACTCAGCAGCAGACAGGTTGCAAGGGTGCCCAGTAGACAGGCTTACAGACTGGCAGGGTCTCAGCTGTGGGGTTTGACCTTTGAGGAGAAGGCTCATGCAGAGCTGTGGAGACTCCCAACCCTGGGGTATTGCAGAGGGCTACAGTCCTGACCTTTTGGGGGACTGCAGAGTGCGCAGGGGGGATGGCTGGAGAGGCTCAGTCCCCCTCACCCGAGCCTCCCAGCATCTTTCTGGAAGCAAGATGATTCCAGCAGCATGGACAGGAACAGAGAGAGGAGGGCTGCTTCCTGTGCGGGTCTTTTGAAAACCATGTGGGACGCGGCTAGGTTGCCTCAGCAACAGCCGGCCCAGCCCTGTCCATGGAAGCTCCACAGACATAGGAATGTGCAAGGGGGAAGGGAGGGGTGGAGGGATATGGCGGGGGATGGGAGAGGCACTGGCAGTCCGTGACACACGCCCTTAACTGACAACTGACCAGCACCATCCTGGACCATAGCAGCAGAAATGCTTCCCACCTGGCTGTTAGGAGGTGAAACCTTTTTTGAGTCATTTTCCATTTCTCCAAAACCTCACATATATCACATTTACAAGTAATCCAGCGGCATACCCTGATACAATTTTTAACACCATCAACATATTCAGAAATAAACCGCTTTCTTGTTTCCCTTTGATCTGTACAGTCAGCCATTCAGTGCTCCACCTAGTGGTACTCCGCAGTGCCAGACCATCTGACTGGAGGAGACACCCCAGTATACATTGGTTGTACATTCCAAAGTTCAAGCATCTCCTTTAATACTTTGGTTACAACCCAACCACTTGACTCTAGACCCAAGACCTTCCTGACGATATTTAGGACACTTGGAATGCTGAGAGACCCACCTGCTGAGACTTGAGAAGCTGAAACTTTTAAAAGGACCTCCTCCCAGCTGGAGGTAACCACAGCCTGGTGCTCCACCAGAGCGCTGCCAGATGCTGGGCTCACTCTCAACGTCTCAGGCTCAGCACCCATAAGCTGTCCCCAATCATTTCCAATGACAACATCATTTTGACACTCCATGCCAACATCACGTTTGTGAGTCACAGACAAAGTCTCTGCTGTATGTGCGCCCTTATCTATAGGCTGTTCTATAGACCCTCCTGCTGGCACAGCAGAAACAGTGTCCACCTTAATGTTTTGCATAAAAGCCTCATCTATCCACGAGATTAGCCTTTTACCCCAACTATCCCAATCCATTGTATATGTGCTCAATTCGCCAGTGCTCCTCAGCACCGATCCATCTGCCAAAGGAGACACATAAGAATAGACGGGCTTAGTTGCAGATGCAATGCACAAATCACTCTGGATCACGTCTGAATTGGGTAACGCCTCTTTTCCAACTGCAGGTTGAATACCTCACATCCACCACTTTGCTCTGGTGGTGCTTCCTGAATTACCCACACACTTGCATTTTTCCCAGGCTGCATTAACCCGCTGTTTACCTGAACACTTTCAGTTTTATTAGACTGCACCAACACACTCCTATGACAAGGTGCAGTTCCACTCTGCTCCACCAGAGTGACATCTCAGTTGTCCAGGGCAACCTCCGGCTCCAATACACGGAGACCCCTGGAGATTTCTAAGGACACCTGTGCTGTCTTACCACCAGTTGCTATGGGAAATGACCCATCTTTAATTACCACTTTTGCACTGCAAGAGATTAGGGTTTTCCCAACAGCAGTACATTTCACATCAACAACATTATCAGCATTTTTAGCTCTTTTAGCCCACTACCAACCTGTGACTGGCACACATTAGGGACATCACTTTCTTTTTGAGAACCATGCACAGGTTTTAATTTAACTCCTACCTCCCCACAGTACAATGCACTGCACAGGGAAAAGTCACTCTCAAAAGCACATTCAATGGCCGAACTAACTGGGGTCACTCCTACATCAGAATGGACAGTCTCATAACCAGTCCTTCTCAACATGACAGTCCCAACCATGGTTTTATCACACAGTCTTACCCACCACAGTAGTAGGTGTCGCTATCTTCATTTGAGTGCGTTGTCTCATAAATGCATCCTCAACTGCACTTTCCTTGGCAACTTTTCCCTTGCCCCAAGGTGAAGTAACAGACACCCTCATAGGCTCCATGGACTCTCTGGTACCCCCTGCAGGCCCAACAGGTACTTCCTCCCTGTTACCAGAGGTGGCTGCCAACATTTTAAAACAATAATCTGGGCTTGCAGTTGAAGACATTTGCCCAGTATCAGCGTTATTCCAGAGTCTGGGAAAGGAAAAGATCCCATGCCCCCACTGACCACATTCCAGGCAGGGTACATTTCCACACTTATCTTTATTGGGATGCTGAGCCACATCTCCAATGCAGCTCCTCCTTCCAGGCAATATTTTTTCTCCGGTCGCCAAGGGAGATCGCACTCTCCAAGCAGAACTTTGCTGGCTCTTTCCAACACGCTGTATTGGCTCCTCTTGATGCCACTTGCCATAATCCTTGTACGACATAGCCCCCTGTACACAGACAGCCCGACTGGCCTCCTCTGTGTTGCTATGGGCAATCACTCTCAGTCCTGGCCTCTGGTCAACCCCTCTGTAACAAACTTGCTCATCGGAGATGGATGTGGAGTTCCCCTTTTTTATTAGAAGTATTCCTCAATCCTTTATTCCCTACCCCCTCCCTTCCTGAGAGGCACAGGGGCAGATGTGTAAGTGTTAAAAGTTGCTGGCAGGCTGGAGCAGCAGGGGGCCCAGCGCTACAAAGCCCCCCCATGGAGGCAGAGCCTCTCAGTCTAAAAACCTGTGTAGGCTCACACATCATAAAACAAATAAGGCAGCTTCTCCCAGGAATTGAAAGAGATTGTAACCTCTTAAAACCTAACAGTTAAAGGTGACAGAATGAAATGAACATTCCTCAAGTCAGGTTTTTCCCCTATGTTTCATGTCATGGATTATGACAGATGTTGTTTCTAATTCAGAGTTCGCCCGACTGACCCCTCCAAAAACAGGGTATTGGCCAGTATTCAGAGCCATTCCCCCTGCAGGGGGACTTTAAAAGACAGGCTGGCAAGCCTAAAAAGTTAAGCTAAGCACATCTCCCAATTTTAACATCAATATACCACCTGGGGAGACCCTTTTGCTCTGCAAAGTGGATCTGCTTACAAACCAAGGCGTACTGGCAAGTAACTTAACCCTTTACCTTCCTTCCTATTATCTCTTTGCTATATCTTTATATACATATATATATATATCTTAGTTGCATGTCTTTGTAAATATTTTATTGCACCTGTTTGACTCTTTTAGTAATAAATCTTTCTTTCTGAAAGTGTTAAACTGTTTTTAAGTGCTTACTTGCAATTCACAAATTCCTGCCTTTGAAGAGATGCTACTGTTTGTTTTAATCTCTGTGTAACTGGCCTGCGGACTGTGTTACACAGACCATTATTTCAATCATTACAGTGTATTAATTGATAAGGAGAGTTTCCTTCTTCTCTGACAAAAGACGGTGGTGGCAGGTAGAGGGTTAGTTGCGTAATTAACCCGACCCAGTAACAAGCGCGTTCAGGCTGCAGGCATCGATTGTAGTCCATTAGCTGGACAATCACTGTGTAGGGTGCAGCTGGGTGTGGCCTTGTTACGCGTGTCACATCGCGGTTTTAGAATGGCCGGTCCTTCGGTCACGAGTTTGGTGAGAAGGTCTGGGGTCTGACGCCACGGTCGTGACGTATTGTTGGTCACAGTCGTGGGATTGTCGCATGACTGGTGGCGGCGATCCGGCAATCGTGACACCCTCTCCTTGCATATAGCATGGGCTTCTCTCTGCTGGACCCTCTCTCAAGCTGTGACACATTCACATTTTTCACAACAGCTACTGGTTTAACTGCAGCAGCGTTGCCATGGGTGACAACACCCCTCTCCCAGGTACGGAAACCCTGCAGCTCTCTCCTTTCACTGAAGGTTGGCTTGCTTTCCTCTGTAGGTTGGTTCAATGCTGCCAGGTGCTGCTTGCACCAGTCCACAGCAGATTCACACACATTTAAATTTCCCGGCTTGGCTGGGGCATGCGGTATATAACCCCCTAGCCACAGGATTCTATCTATCGCTTCAGCAAGCATTGCCTCCTTTTTCTGTTTTGACTGCCCATCTTTGCAGTCACGCACACAGCAGTGTGTTACACAGTTCAGCAACACCATGGAACACTGTCTCTTTAAGGCAAAGTCCTTTTCTCTAGCAGGTTCTCCTCACCTGCACACACAGATAGTGCAGACTTATGCACCAAACACAGTTCATATAACAAATGAACTTACTTCATCGCAGGGATCTCCCGTTCTGCTCGCTGCATCTGCCACCATATGTGGGAACTCGCTTCAAATGGTAGAGCTTTGTTAAATGCACCCAGTAACTCGCTTTCTTTTTAAGGCTTTTTTAGCCCACTTTTATTTAAAGAAAATGTTCCATAAAGCTTCCCACGCAGGGGTATCCACCATCAAACACATGCAAATGAAAATTCAGCCTCCTGCCTTGTACACAGTTTTATGTCTGTCTCCTACAGACTCTTTCCAAAACATGGCTCTCGCACACAGCTAGTCTGGCTTCCCCCTCTCCTTGGTGAAGCCCTTCTAACTCCAAGGCAGAGACCTCCTGACTCCTGTCTGCCGGGGTGGAACCCAGAACCCTGGTCCTGACTCTATGAAAAGGCCTGCACACACCTGTGCAATCAGTCCCCTGGCCATTCCCAAAACCTGGTCCCAGGATTGGAGATTTCATCCCTCCCAAATCGCTTTGAAATCTCCAGGCTCCAGGTCCCAAAATGGACCTTACAAACAAATGAGGAAAGTGAAAATCCACTTTCCTCTGTATCAAACACGTACCCCGGAGCCCCTCAACTTGCCTTGTTGAGAATCCTGGGTGAAATAACCTTTCCACATCGTGACAGATCGCCACACTGTCACAATATATTCAGATAGGTCAGTTTAATGCGAGTCACCTGATACCTTACATCCCTAGATTACGTCTACCAAAGAGCAGAAAGCAATATCTCCTTAACCGTCCCAAGCAGATATGTTATATCTGGTGTCAGGATGTTCAGAATATCATTCTGCATATTATCCTACCAGTGAATAGGATGCTACATGTACCTATGGAAGGTTATTGACCATGGTATAACTTGCGAGCGATTTTGGTCCTAGCCTAGGTCTCCGCCTAAAACCCCCTCCCCAAATGGGGCGATTGGCCCTTGGCTTCACAGACACCCCCTGCTGGGGGACTAGAAAATAGGCTTTCAGGCCTGGAGATGTAAGATGAAGAGATTCTCCCGTTTAACATTGGAACCAACTTTGGGAGAAACGGTACCCTTTTGTTCAGGACACTTGAATCTGCTGAAACCAAGTACTCTGGGAAGTATTCTACCTTTCTACACTTCTGTTATCTCTCTGCTGTGTTATTACTCTCTGTATTTATATATATATTGGCTACATCTTTTTCTGTAAATATTTTTATTGCACCATTTTGACCTTTTTAGTAATAAATCCTATTTTCTGAAAAGTGTTGAACGGTTTCTAAAGCTCTTTAATGCAAACTAAGAATCCCTGTTTCTGAAGAGCGCTACTGTGTGTTTTAAACTTCTGCATACATCTGCCTGCGGTGACAGTGTGTATACAGATGCTTATTCAAACATCATAGTGTTACTGCTAAGATTGGTGAGTTTCCTCCTTCTCTGTACAAAAAGGTGGTGGTGGCAGTGTGAAGGGTTAATTGCATAATTAACCTGACCCAGTAACAATCGCTTTCAGGCTGTGGCACATAGATTGTGGTCCAGTGAGCTGGAAAATCTTTGTGCAGTTGAGCGTGGCATTGTTATGCACGTGACAGCACGGTTTTAGATTGGCTAGGCCTTCGGTCACAAGTTGGTGAGAAGGGCTGGGGGTCTGACGCCGCACCCGTCACAGACATCATAGACAGGAGTCAAGGTCCTACCTTTCCTCAGGGCTTGTGTTGCTCCATGTGCTGGCATCCATCTTAGGTGTCTGCAAAGCATTGTGGGATCCTTTATGCTTTCAGCCTCTGCGGCTCCTCCCCCAGGAGGTGGCGGCTTATCACATATAAGTCTGCTGTTTGTAGCTGTCCATTGCATTTGTGTCCTTCCTTGCTTCTGATCCCGGCACTGGCGACGATCCTTCCTGGCTTCTGACCCCGGCTCTGGCGACCATCCTTCCTGGCTTCTGACCCCGGCCCTGGCGATCATCCTTCCTGGCTTCTGACCCCGGCTCTGGCGACCATCCTTCCTGGCTTCTGTCCTACCAAGTCATCCATTATTGCTGTTGGACTTGCATAGACTCTGTCTTGGTTTTGTACAATAAACCTACCTTTATTGCACCTCTTTGTGTGTCTGGCTCCTCGCTCCCTGACAACAGGATTGCCATCACTAAAATAGGATTGAAAACGCTTTACTAAATGTGAATGTAGTATGCTTTAGTGTGCTACTAGGGTAGTATAGGTAAATTTATTGTGTGTGACTTATGGTAACTGTTTGAGTTTGTAATTAGGTCTGTTTACTGCAGGTCAGACTGGATGGCTTAGCAAGTGTGGTCTATATTGTCTCCACCTGTGGGTGGAACAGGTGGAGAGCTAATCTGCATGTTTATGGGACTCTAACCAATCCCAGGTTTGGAGGCCCTATTAGAGTAGTGAGATCAACCCATAAAAATAGGAGAGTCAGGCTGGCAATGGAATTGGGTAGAAGATGGAGTGCTGAGGAGACTGCCAATGGTCTGGGAGGGGTCCCCTAGGTCTAGAGAGCCTGGCCTCCAGACTGTGCTTGGGCTGTCTCAGGGGGGTCCATTCAGCATCATGGCATGAACATAATCAAGGCCTGGGAGCAAGGAGGACAGAATGAGTACATCAGCACACCCAGGGATTTACAAGGGGAGAGGACACCACATGTAGCAAGGTTTCAAAGGACAGCGCTGTGCTTAATTCTTTACCATTGTCCTGGGAGATCTTCAGAGCAGCTAGGAGGACTGGTAGTGTCTTCAGACTGTGGAGCTGGGAGCAGTTCTACAGGGGAGAGGGGACATCTTTGCCTGTAGTTTGTAACAAGCTAAGCTAACTTTCACAGGAGGCTGCAAGTCCCTAGCCCATAATGGGCTGTTGCTACTGATCCGCAATGACTGACTGCTTTTAAGGAAAAGAACAGTCCAGGATCTGTTTCTGTAAATAGGAAGGCAGTTGTCCTCGTGCATTGATTCAGTCAAGTTGGGCATCCCATATTCCCTATTACCCTATCCAAATTATTTCCACTAATAAAATAACAAAAAATCAAGCTCATGGACTGTTCACTGACTGTGAATGCAAGTGTGGAAAATACGTGTTGCCTAGCTGTGTGGAGCTTGGAGGGACCTAGAAACACAGCTTGTGGCAGCCGCAGCACCCTTTGGTGCCTTGTGCGCTGTGGCATTAGAAAAATTATGCAATTGCTGTTTCTTTGTTTGATTAGACTGACTTTACTCTGTAATTCCTCCAATGCCGCTCTATGGATGCAGTAGGTTTAAAGAGCACACCGAATACTTTAGTTAACTTCTTTAATAACTTCAATCTTCCTCATATAACACTGCTTACAATGGCTTGTTTCTTTCATATTACAGTGGTTTGATTCGATAGCTTATCTCGATAGGTTCAATAGATTCGATAAATTCGTTCTGTATATTTCGATAGATTGATAAATTCACTTGGTTTATAAATTCGGTGGTACTACAAGTAAACACATACAACAGTTTTTACATACAGATCTACCTCATTACTAAACAACAGAGGAACACACAAGTGCATTAAATACCTATTTGGCCTTCTCTGCTTCCATAAAGTTTTTCTGATTGGAACTTTGTCTTTTCCTCTTCTGTCTGGTGAGCATGTGTCTCTAGAAAATCCTAGCAGGGAGTTTTACACAGGCACAAATGTGCAACTGGCTGGGATTGGTTAAGGCTCTGTACAGTGTGAGGCTGTCTGTGATTGGCTCACCTTATACTAACTCTTAAAGGCATATTTTCCTTTTCTGCTTCTGCTAACACAATGAATATATAAAATGTCATATAACATTTAAAGACATAAATCACAGCAATGATTCTGCTTTTGGCGTTAACATGTGCACATATACACTGTACTGAGGTTATTGGCAGGTTTGGTATACACATATATGTGAACCATATTAACAACCTAGGACTGGTCTTAGCTGGCCAGCTACACTCCCACCAAAATTACCTATAATTCTATGTTCTCAGTAATAGGATTCGAATATGAATTTGAGGAATTTTCCATCAGTTTCTCAACTCTCAAGTGTCTTTGTTACTCTCAAGTAGAACAACTAACTTTTGGATTGGACGTTCCAACTTGAGTGGAGTTGTAAGACGTTTTCCCTTTTTGTCCAGTTTTGAGTTTCCCATTTGTAACAAAACTCTTCTTACTAGTCCTTCTTCGTCCTTTCGAGCTTCTAGGACTTTGGCCAATTTCCATTGACTTCTAGGTAAATCGTCTTCCTTTACTAACACTATGTCATCAACATGAACATTTCTTCTAGGCGTTTGCCATTTACTTCTTAGTATGAGATGAGCTAAGTACTCCTTGCTCCATCTATTCCAAAACTGCTCTGATAGATATTGAACTCTTCGCCATCTTTTCCTTGCGTATAAATCCTCTTTGGTGAAGTTGCCAGGCGGTGGCTGTATGTAATCAGCTTTAAGGTGAAGTAGATGGTTGGGAGTTAAAGGTTCCAAGCTTGTTGGGTCGTTGATGTTGTTGACTGTAAGTGGACGACTGTTAACAATAGACATTACTTCATAGAATAGTGTCCTAAGTGAAGCATCATCTAATCTTCCGGCGTTCTTTTTCAAAACTGAACTTAGTACGTTTCTTACAGTTCTGATTTGCCTCTCCCAGACTCCGCCTGTATGGCTTGCATGTGGAGCATTCATGTGATAATCACACTGTTTCTCTAACAAGTACTCAGTTACTTTTTCTTTATCAATCTCTTTTAGAGCCTTGTTCAATTCGTTCTTTGCTCCAACAAAATTAGATCCTTGGTCAGATATAAGTTCTCTTAGACACGTAAATATCAGTCCATATCTCTTGTACTCCTTGCGGTTTTGTTTGGTGATAAATGGGCCGAAGCAATCCATTCCGCTATAAAGAAATGGTGGCGATGGGTTTACATGATCAGCTGGTAGATCAGCCATTCTTTGTTCTTCTGTAGGTCTACGTGCCTTTCTACAGATTACACATTTACTTATGGACTTCGCTATAACTTTGCTTCCTTTCACTATCCAGTAACCACCTTCTCTCAAACAGCTTTGAGTAAAGCTTCTTCCTTGATGCAAGGATTTGTTGTGGTAGTGATTGATAATCAATCTTGTGAAGGTAGAATTTTTGGGTAGAATTGCTGGATGCTTAACTTTGTTAGGTAGCGACGCATTTTCCAGCCTCCCTCCCACCTTCAGTATACCATCCTGCAGAATAAGATTAAGCTTGTACAATGGATGGTTGTTTGGAAGTCTCTTAGGTTCTTGACTAAGTCTCTTCAATTCTTCTCTGTAGAATCTTTGATGAATGAGTCTTATAACCGTTTCTTCAGCTTTCACTCTTTCCTCTACATTCAACGATTCTTTCTTTCTGATTCCTTTTGCTAAGCGTTGAATTTGAGCTACAATGTTTATGACTGTATTCCACTTTGAACATCTGGCTAGTCGTTCAAGTATGTCATCTTGACACTTGGCAGCAGTGCTCAAAGTTTGAACTACCTTTACTTCTGGATCACCCATGGACAGTTCTGTATAACCTTCACTGGGTATGATTTTCTTTTCCCAAAGGAACTCTGGACTGGTGAACCAGTTTGAATTCTTCAATTCTGTTACATTTAGGCCTCTTGAAGCATGATCTTCCGGGTTTTGCTTTGTGTCAACATAGTGCCAATGTTCTGGATTTGTTGTTTTCCGAATTGTTTGAACTCTGTTAGCGACAAAAGTGTGGAATCTTCGAGCTTCATTGTTTATGTAACCTAGGACAACTTGTGAGTCTGTCCAAAAATGCTCTTCATCTATTTTCAATTCCAATTCTTCTCTCAGAAACTGACTTACTGAGGCTGAAACGACGGCTGCCGTTAGTTCGAGTCTTGGTATTGTCTGAATATTGTTGGGTGCTACTCTGGCCTTTCCCATAACTAGGGCACAGTGTATCTTTTCTTCTCCTATTACTCTGATGTAGGAGCACTGACCATAACCATGACTACTGGCATCTGAAAAGTGATGAAGTTCTATTTTCTTGTACTTTCCGAAATCAGGAGGTACAAAACATCTGGGTATCCGAATTTCTTTCAAATTTTGCAAGTCTCTTATCCAACTCTCCCACCTTGGCCTCAAGCCTGCAGGTATGGGTTCGTCCCATCCCAACTTCTGTCTGCATAATTCTTGCAGTATTTCTTTTGCTCTGAGGATTACTGGTGATAGGAATCCCAACGGATCATATATTGAGGCTACTGTGGAAAGAATGGTACGTCTAGTTGGAACTTTCTCTTCCATGGATATTTCAAAGAAAAAATTATCGTTTTCTACATTCCATCTCAATCCAAGTACATTCTGAACTGGAAGAGGATCATAGTTAAGATCCACATTCTTCATTGTTGATGCACGTTCGGAGTCACTGATGGATTCTAGTACCTCTCTGTCGTTTGAGATGAATTTGTGAAGATGCAGGTTTCCTTTTGCGCATAACTCTTGGCTCTCTCTCACCAATTGAATTGCCGATTTTTAGGATTCTAGGCTTATAAGACCATCATCTACATAAAAGTTTTTCTTCAAGAAATTTGCTGCTGATGGACAATCCTTTTCATTCTGATTGGCCAGATACTTCATACCATAATTAGCACAACCTGGGGATGATGCTGCTCCAAACAAGTGTACCTTCATCCTGTATTCCGCTGGCTCTGTATTTGTATCCCCGTCTTCCCACCATAGGAACCTCAGGAAGTCTCTATCTTCTTCCTTCACATGAAATTGGTGGAACATCTTTTCAATGTCGCACATGACTGCTATGGGATACTTTCTGAATCTACAGAGTATTCCAGGTACAGTGTTTGTAAGATCTGGTCCCTTTAGTAGATGATCGTTCAATGCAACATTATTGTACCTTGCTGAGCAATCAAAAACTACTCTGATCTTATCTGGTTTCTTTGGGTGATAGACACCTTGATGTGGGATGTACCACACTTCTCCATTTTTAGGCTGACCATCAACTTTCTCTGCGTGCCCTTCTTTGAGGATTTCTTTCATGAATTTCAAATAATCGTCTTTGAGTTTGGGATCTCTTCCCATCCTTTTCTTTAAGCTTTTCAATCTTGTCAGGGCAAGATCTCTGTTATTTGGCAGATGAGGTCGTTCTCTAAAAGGTAGGGGCATTTCAAGATAACCGTGTTGATTTTGCTGAATATTATCTTCTAAAACTTGTACAAACTTTGTCCTCTTGGGATACGCTCTTTTCATTAGAACTTACGTCTGCAAAGTCGGATTCTAGGATTTTGAGTACTTTCGCTGGACTTACAGTTGGTAACTCTTGGACAGATATTCTATGACACAATCCTGTCACCTGTCCTGAATCTGCAATCTGTCGTTTTCCTCCAACAACACCCCATCCTAGATCAGTCTGGACTGCGTAGGGTTCACCCTTTCCTCCTGCGATTATCTTTCGTGGCACCAACGCCTCGGGACAGTCGTAGCCTATCAACAGTCCAACACCAAATTCCTTCAGCGGGGACATTTCATGAGATATGACAGATAGGTGTTCCCATTTGTTGGCTGTTTCACAGGTAGGTATGTGATCTCGATCCAGAGGTATGTCATCTTTTGTATAAGCTGGAGGTAGATCTAATATGCAGTTTGAGTGGAGTCCTCTAACTCTCAGTCCTTTGACTCTTTGACTGTTCACCAATGTGTCTTTTCCTGTCATTGTAGTGAGTTTGAGTTTCACTGGTTCTGTGGCCACTTGTAATTTCTTGCAGATTTCTTGATCAATGAAGGTGACGTCACTCTGGGCATCCAGTAGCGCATAGGCGTATACCTTCTTGTTCTTCCTTTTAGGATTTGAAATACACACTGGTACAACCATTGACGTGCCATTGATTTCTCTTTCTCTCACTCTGCAAGAGAATACTGTCGCTTTATTTTCTTCCTCAGTGTCCTTGGGCATTAAGGATTTCTCTTTCTTTGGACGTTCTTCATGTAGTGGTGTAGGATGACGTCCTTTACAAACGCTGCAAGTGGCCTTTTTCTTGCATTCTTTAGTAATATGGCCTTTTCTTAAACATCCAAAACACAGCTGATTATCAAACACAAACTTCTTCTTTTCATCTGGAGACCTTTCCTTCAATTGTTGGCACTTATGTATGGAGTGATTCTCTTCACAGAACATACACTTGAAGGTAGTCTGAAGACTTGTCGGTTCTGACTCTTTACTGATCCCAGTAATGACGTTGAACTTGCTCTCATGGGCATCTGGACCTTTAGTAGCTGTGTTGGTTGCAAAACTAGTTGCTCTTGCACGTCTTATCTCTCTTGTAGGCCTTTCTTCTAAGGGTTTTAAGACATGAGATGCTGTTACTGGATTACACGCTATTCGTGCTTCCTTATTGACAAATTCAGAGAACTCTTTGAAACTTGGGAAGTTTTTGCCATGATCTAACTGTTCAATCACATAGCGATTCCATCCAGAAGCCACTTGTTCTGGTAGCTTGGCTAGCATCCTGTGGTTTTCTAGATAGTCATTCAATACTTCTAGTCCTTGAACATGTGGGATAGCGTTGCTGCATGCTTGCAGGAAGTCACCATACTCTTGGAGCTTGAAGTGTTCTTTAGGACCTATTTTAGGCCAGTTTATCAACTTCTCTCTGAAAGCTCTTTGCACTAAGAAGGGATGACTATATCTTGCATTTAATTTTTCCCACGCTTGCTTGTAGGCTTCTTCATCTTTCCTATAGAAGTTACCTTCAAGAACCTTTTTTGCTTCTCTGCCAGTATACCGCTGGAGGTAGAATAACTTGTCCACTGGACGGGAGCAATGATGTTCAATGATCATTTCAAAACTTGCCTTCCACTCTATAAACTTCAGTACATCTCTGGAGAATACAGTAGGTTCCGGAACAGGAAGTCTAGTGAGAAATATTCTCTGAGGTTTCGTCGGGTCAACAGTTGTAACATCCTCGTGACCACTGCCATGACATATGAGAGTTGAATTATCTGGTTCTATTTTTCCACTTTGTCCTGAATCAGGTGAGTCTCTCTTCTTTTCTCTCTGAGCAGGGATGGAAGGACTATGACTTATTTCTTTACTACATGCTGGAGATTTCCTTCCATTTTCCTGGGCGTAAGGAAGAACGTAGGAGTCAGCTCCTCCACTTAGCACTGATTTGGATCTATGACTACCCTGATTTGTATCCTCTTCGTGCACTCTGAGTCTGGCTTCTATAATCTTAACTTCCTTCTGCCTTTCCAGACCCTCCATTTCGGCTTCCATTTTATGACGCTGAGCCTCCATTTCGGCTTCCATTTTATGACGCTGAGCTTCCATTTTATGTCGCTGAGCTTCCATTTCGGCTTCCATTTTATGACGCTGGGCCTTCATTTCGGCTTCCATTTTATGGCGCTGAGCATCCATTTCCTGGCGCTGAGCCTCAATGGCAGATTCCATCTCAACTTCTGCTCTTTTGGCAGCGAGTTGTTCAGCTAATTCCTTTCTTTTGGCTGACGTACTTGAGAACTCTGTTATGTGGCTGGCGCTTCTGCTAGTGATGGAAGTCAGACTTGAGATTGTGGTTCCTCCTAAGGACCTAGCATAGTCTTTCATGAAGAGCTCATTCATTCCCTTTCGTGCCTTGACTTCATCATACTTTGCTGCAGAAGATAGTTCTCTCATAAGCTTCACTAAATCCCTAGTGACTGCGGTACATGTATCCATGTTCCTTACAATATCCTGGGAGGGTGTCAAGGACGACCGCAAGTTGATATATGCTGTCATAAGCTCTGACTCAGAATCTTCTACCGTCTCTATTATTTCACTCAAATTCTCCTTTATGCTTTCTTGTTTTAGCTTTCTGCGAATGTCTTTGATGTATGCTTTCCACCTCTCATATATTCGGGCAAACTTTTTTCCTTTCAGTACTGCCTCTTGCTCCAAATTTTCTAGCACCTTTTGGGTCAGTTTTCTGTCCCGTGATGAACGTCTTAGTTCACCTGTTTCAGCTATATTTGTTTGGGGCGAGACTACCATTACATTGCACCTTTCAGATTCAGACAGGTTCTCTTGCTCTTCTCCTTCTACCATATCTATCATTGCATCCGCTAACAGTGGGGTGGCAATGCTAGGCTCAGCCATTTCTGAATGCTATAACAATTAATATTAATAATAAGGACCTGTCACTTTAAATGCAATACTACCAAATGCAAGAATAAATGACTTTCACTTTACATGTAATAGCACCAAAACACAGGCAATAAATGACTTTCACTTTAAATACTTCAGAATCGTATACTTTAACTGTCTCTTTTTTTTTAAAAAAAGTCTGTATTCTCCTGAGCACAAAAATGTCTCTTGCAGAAACCTATGTGCATAAGTGAGTAATAAAGGAAAGCTCTGACCTTAATTGAAGAGCAGGATATCGTGATCTGAAGGTTGCAGAAACAAATGTCAGTCTTAAAGGAGACTTTTCTTTTCTTGATGCGATGACTTGCGATGCTCTGTGGTGACTTTGCGATGTTCTGTGATGACTTGCGATCCTCTGCGGTGACTTGCGACTAGTATCGTGAACTCTCTGGATGCAACACGTGGTCTCTGGATGGATAGCGGTGCGGGCACTCTAGCTCTGGACTGTGGCCCTACCTTCATGCATCTCTTTCTCTCTCTAGGGGTGCAGGAGGTTTGGCGCTCTTTCTCTGACTGTCTTGCCTTTGCCGTTATGCCACTTTAAGAGTCGTCTGCAGTCTGACTAATGAGCATGTGCTATGGCCTGTTGTTCTGCTGAGGTGTCTCCGCGTGGCGGTATATGCTGGCGCTCTGTTTCTCTAGTGTACTCTTTACTGTGCAAGTTGAGGAGCACTGTTGCTTGACCTCTGAGGGTAATAGTTCCACTGTGGCAGGCGCAGCACCCTTTGGTGCCTTGTGCGCTGTGGCATTAGAAAAATTATGCAATTGCTGTTTCTTTGTTTGATTAGACTGACTTTACTCTGTAATTCCTCCAATGCCGCTCTATGGATGCAGTAGGTTTAAAGAGCACACCGAATACTTTAGTTAACTTCTTTAATAAGTTCAATCTTCCTCATATAACACTGCTTACAATGGCTTGTTTCTTTCATATTACAGTGGTTTGATTCGATAGCTTATCTTGATAGGTTCAATAGATTCGATAAATTCGTTCTGTATATTTCGATAGATTGATAAATTCACTTGGTTTATAAATTCGGTGGAACTACAAGTAAACACATACAACAGTTTTTACATACAGATCTACCTCATTACTAAACAACAGAGGAACACACAAGTGCATTAAATACCTATTTGGCCTTCTCTGCTTCCATAAAGCTTTTCTGATTGGAACTTTGTCTGTTTCCTCTTCTGTCTGGTGAGCATGTGTCTCTAGAAAATCCTAGCAGGGAGTTTTACACAGGCACAAATGTGCAACTGGCTGGGATTGGTTAAGGCTCTGTACAGTGTGAGGCTGTCTGCGATTGGCTCACCTATATACTAACTCTTAAAGGCATATTTTCCTTTTCTGCTTCTGCTAACACAATGAATATATAAAATGTCATATAACATTCAAAGACATAAATCACAGCAATGATTCTGCTTTTGGCTTTAACATATGCACATATACACTGTACTGAGGTTATTGGCAGGTTTGGTATACACATATATGTGAACCATATTAACAACCTAGGACTGGTCTTAGCTGGCCAGCTACACAGCTGCCCTCAAAAGGGTTACGCTACATGAATATAAATTACAAGAAATAAATCTTATAATCTTTAACCTGTACAGTATAGATTTATATATTGCTCACACACACACAATCTTTGTTTTAGCTACAGAACCTGCTTGCCTTTGATTTGGCTGATAAGAGACGCGTCATACCACTCCTTCATTCAACCTGAGCTATTGAGTTCTGTAAACAAAGCTGAAATATACAATACATAATCTTGTGAAGAGGAAGCTAGTTCTTCAATTTAGCTGGTTTAAAAACAGAACACAAAACATTAATATGCAATATTCATGTTTGCCTGGCTGCAAAACAATGTTCAACATTTTTTAGCCCTGACAATGATAGGTAATGCAACATAATGCAAATGAAAATATACACAAAAGCAATTTATATTCACTTTAAAAAGTTACCTGCACCATGCCAGTCAAACTTGTTCATAAGTGCAATCTGAAGAAACACTTTCTACTGTGATAAGGCTGTACAGCATAGGTATTCAGAAAACATTTTAATCATAGGATATCTATTAGATCGGCATTGCAGTTAGCCTGCTTACTTCTCAAGGTGCACTTACTGAGTTTTAAACTAAAAATAATAATACATTTTGTTCTACTCAAGCAAAAAAAAAGTGCAGGTGCTTGCAAAATATATTTAAAGAACATTTCACTTCTATGTTTTCATGATTAATAATAAGCTTTAGTTTGCATATCTGAAAAAATATGAAAAGTGCATTTCTCACATAGACCCTTTCACAAAGCAATTTTCTTGAATAGCTTCTCATTGGTACACAGACCAAAAACATGTACATTGCAAGGCCATTTTGCTTAACATCTGAAAGGACAAGCAACATTATGTAATAACAGCATGGTGTAATAAAATGTATAATATCCTGTTTAATATCCTGTATAATATATTACATTTGTAGCCCACTCCAAGCATAGGATGCTAGGTGAATTTAGTTTTTGGCTCTTTCGACAATCAAGGGAACAGTGATCGTTTGTCCTTGTCTGTTCAAGTTTTAACAGCCTGGGAGTTTGATTGTTTCCTACTGCCTCTGGAAAAAGCTTCCAGAGATTAGGGAGGGAGATGCAAATAACCAGACTGAGTATTTATCATTCCATTCAATCCCTTGAGAGGAATGTCCAGAACAGGGCTGGAAAGGTGATTAATAGTCTGAAGCACTGGAAAGCTGGCTTCCTTCTCCCCAGGAGCGTTCCAGAGTCTGTGGGGCTGAGGACCTCTAGCAGCCCATGGACTATGTAGCTGATCTTGAGGACTCAGCAGTGTTAGGGCTGAGAACCTAGATGGATCTGCTTGAAACTGATTGCAGGGCCTCACCACAAGAGATCCAGTTTGGAAAAGGACTGTCTCATAAACTAGACTGTGTCAGAAGGAATCTGGAAGGTGGCTGCTGTCCTGGGTCTTGTGAGTAAAGACACTAAATTGATCCCTGTTACTGTTCAGTGTTCTGGAAATCACACTGGCTACCTGTAGTTAGGTAACTAGATGCCAAAGAAAATTTCCTCATGGTCTTCAGCAGTGAGGCTTAAGACTGATCAGAAACTTGCTTCATGGTCCCCAGCTGTGAGGTCTTAGCCTGTTCAGAAAGTTACTTCATTGTCTTCAGCTGTGGGGGTTTAGACTGTCCAACATTCACATTTATGTAAGGAAAAGATTGTCCTCTAATTGCTATGTTCTGATCGTTTTGGAGTACACCATGCACAATCCCCTCTCCTGCTAAAGTTTCTTAGAAAGACATGCCTTAGACTGTGTCAATTTAGGCAGTTTATAGCACATAGCGTATTTGAGATAACCAGCTGACAGACATGGCTTCCAGAGAGATCAATCTGAGACAGCATTTTAAAATGTGATTAGTGATGAAATCAGGCATGTTAAGAATAGGATACAAACGAAGCACCATGAAGCTGTCACCTGTCTGGGCCGATCAGCTGCAGCCAGATAATTCACCCCGCAGCTGCACATACTGTATACATTCCCCTTGTATACATGCAGCTGTGGGTGGGGAAGGTCCTTGCAACAAATGATTGGCGAGTACAGTTGACAGGTTCTAGGTAGGCTCACACATGTGGATTCAGATACTACCCTGAACATCTGAACATGCCCAAGCTATCTCCGAATGTGATATGGAAAAAAGTAAATAGCAAGATGTGCGTGTGGTGAGATTTAAAGGGTATTTCATAAACATGACATAGAAGCTTTAGAAAAGAGAATAAAACCTACTATGTTGTCTTGAATATGAACTAAAACCACCACATAATATTTACAGGCCTGCTCCCCACTTGACTTAATTAGATCTTTAGTCAATTATTATTATTTTTATTATTATTATTATTATTATTATTATTATAATATTAATTAGATCTTAACTGATCCTTAGACTTAGTAATTTTATAACTTCATTTTTTTTTTTAGGTTTTTATTGAGAATAAAAGCAAACATTACAGTGCAAAACAATGTACGCTGTTAGCGTGCCCATCAGATCACATAACGTATTAAACTTACACGTTATGTAAGGGACATAATAAACCATAACCTTCAACTGTAGGGAGGTCAATAATGTGAGTAAAAGTGATATACCTTAGCAATGAAATAGAGAGCCAATCACCCCATATGGGTACACACTGTGATCAGGCTCTTGATAGTTGTTTTTGTCTATGAGCTGCCCTACAATTTTCCCTGAGATCCGATTGAGCACTCGGCTGTATACAATATAAAGTAACATACTTAGAATACAGAACAAAATATAATTAGTAAATTCCATCTTCCAGTTCCAAGGTGACAGATATTATCAAATTACAATTGTGACAAGATCTCAGAATAGATTCTCCATTTCATATTTTTTATTATATATATGGCTAATAGGAAACTAAGACAGTTCTGTTCATGTACTATGACTTTGATGCGACTTTGTTGCGACTATACACTCACTGGCACTCAAATAGTATCAAAGTCCATCAAAGTAGTGCAGGGACCTTTATGTGTCCAAAGTCGCATGTTAGGGTTAGAGTTAAGGGCTAGTGTTAGGGTTAAATGTTAGGATTAGTGGAAATTGTTAGGGTTACCGGTAATTGTTAAGATTAGCGGTAATTTTTAGGGTGAGATTTATTGCTAACCCTAATGGTTACCACTAATCCTAATGTTTACTGCCTACTCTAACCCTAACATTTAAATCCATAACATTATTACACTATGGGAGCATTTTCTTTTACATTCCTTCCGGCTGTATGAGTTTTGGCTGTTCCTATACTTACTACTCTGGAGAGGGTTCCTGCTGTGCTGATACCCACCATTGAGGGGGATTGACCCATCTGCTGACCTGATATCTGTGGAAGTGGATCCTGGTTCCTGGTTGATGCGATAATATATGAGAAAGGCTTTTTGGCCCTGCAGGGTCACATCATGGAGGTGAGGGGGCATTTTGCCTAGTGTTGGATCTTATTACATTGCGTATTCACCTTCATAATACCAGCACTATCTAAGAACTACAAGACACCTTCACCGTCTTTAGGTGTATTGGACTTCACGTTCTTGGCTGGAGTATATGTAGTTCATGGGACTTGTCGCCATCGGGTCCTTTGTATGATATTCATGACCCATTGTGTTCATATTATTTATGTCACTTATACACCATCTATTTCACAGACCCCTGATTTAGGAGTCACTGTTTTGTGATTTCACGTTCATTTATTTTTTCACAAATATCACTTGAATCCGTAAGTGGATTTCAGTAATATATGTGTGTTGCAGAAATTACTTTGCAGTTTATTTTATTTTTCCACACCAGTTTCTACTGTTTATTCATTTATTTATTTATTTAGATTTAAATTTTTGACCTCCACCTATCCTTTATTATGTTCACTGTGAACACTTACATTTTGGGAGCATTTCCTATAGCAACTAATCAGTTGCAGGATATTATTTGTGTTGTATTTGTATCACTGAGTTTTGGGATCCTCAATAGGATCATATCACATTTTTTTGGGCACAATTCAAAAAGAAATAATATATATTCATATATATATATATATTTTGTAATTATGTGTTTTGTTCACCCATAGTCACCTATTTTATTTCTAGCAGTGTACCTAGGTTACACCTTTTTACGTTTGGGTGGTATTCACTATTATCCACTATTTGGAAGTTTTCATGTGCATTCTATTCAATAATTTTTGGTTTATGTATATTTATTTACAAGTTTGTACACTGTGTGGGGTATTAACATCACAGGCGCTTATTTATCACCTAGAGATAGCGCAGCACCAATTAGTCTTCAATTTGTCATTTTCCATCGGGTATATGGTAAGGTGCTAGCAGCTTTTTAGTATAAACTAATAGGGGACCTAGAGCGCGGGAGGACCATACAGATATAATGGTCTAATATGCACATTGCACTTTAATATTCAAATTTTTGGCTGTGTTTTCTAGCGCCCTCTATAGAGCTTTTAGACGTTTATGGTGGTTATTGATCACTCCAGGGTGGCAGCTTAGTTATTATTTTTTAACACTTTCAATATTTAATATTTGACACTAACATACCGCCACAGGGTTTTTTTATATATTTTTTGCACTAGAATTCTGTATATAAACAGCACAGGAAACAAGTGGTTTTACCAGGATCGTGGCTGCAACTGGTAATAGGCTTTCCAGTAAAAGTGATCTGAGTGGCTCCACAGCCCCCTGATTACTTTCCTGGACTCAACCATCCCATCTGGGAGCCCACGACTACTCCAAACTGTTCGGACAGCTGCCTAGAGAGGATAATGAGGAATATCCATTCCTCCCCCTTTGTTGTGATGAATGAGGCCGTAAGCGACAAAGATTTTGTTACTTCTGGTTTTCGGTTTAGTTTTTACCTGGCTGTTACAGGTCAGTGAAGCAGGTTGTATTGGCTGCCTTGGACGACAGTGGAGAAATCAAGGGTCTAAAAATCCTAAATATCTTCATAAAGGGGACCTTTCACTGCCCAAGCTATCATAAGGGATGTTTTTCATTCCTTGTGAAAGCAAAAATGTTGAATAAAAATGTTTTTTTATATGTGTAAAAGAAAAATAAATTTAAATAAAATAAATGTAAAAATGTAATGCACATTTAGCATAGATTTTACATGCATAAGTAAACACTGATTGCACCACAAAAGTGAAGTATCGCTGTGAACATCAGAGAGCAATAATTCTAGCACCAGAGCTTACGTTTAACTCTTAACTGTTTACCAGTAATGCTTTTAAAGTGTTGATTATGTTGATTTTTAGGTACCATAGTTTGTAGCCATTTCACAGGCATGCAAAATATAAACTGTGAACATGTGTGGTATCTATTTACTTTTCGCAATATAATTTTTTATTAAATATAATAAATATAAATATTTTTTATCTTTTTATTGTGTTTGTGTGTAATACAATTCATTTAAGTGTGTTTTTTTCCTGATAATTTGATAAACAGCTGTTCAAATATCGTGCAACGTAAAAAACTGCAACAACCACCATTTTATTCTCCAGGACCTTTGCTTTCAGAAAATATACAATGTTTGTGAGTTCTAAGTAATTTGTAGCCAAAAAAAAATGTAGATTTTTATATACATGTGAAAAATGTCAAACTAATCCCAGTCTCAAAGTGGTTAAACCTACAGTTTAGAAAGCTACAGTAATGCTTCTAACTACTTAAAACTTCAAATATATGTACATGGTACAATGCTGTACTTTATCATTCTGCCTACAACAACATTTATTTACCATAAAAAAGGTTTTTCGAAAAAAAAGTATTGAAGACAAGTGTTATTGAATTTCAATCTTCATATGGAAAGACCTACGACTTAAAATGACTGTTTTGATTATTTCACAGGGTGCAGCAGCACCATACTGTAGAAAAGCATTAGGGAATTCTCATTGTTCCAGGCAGGGAGTCTGATCACAATACTGTGTGAATGCTTAGCTGGGTGATCGGCTGTATGAATGAGACATTTAAGTGGAATTATTGCAAATTAGATTTTTCAGTATCACACTGGTAACCAGCTAAGAGAAAATGATATAAATATATATATATTGTGGCGGAGTGGTTAGTAGAGATCCCTGGAGAGGTTTGGTTGGGGGGGGGGGGTTTACATGTCGCCCAGGTTTCTGTCATACATTGCGGCACTTCAAAATCCACCCCAGGGGATATACCTCTCCCTAAGTGGTAATTTAGCTGCAGCTGAGACACAGAGAAAGTACACTGCATCCCGAGGAGAAGTCAAGTCATGTCTGCTAGAGATGAAAAGGTGGAAGCAAAAGAAACAAACATACTGTAAGTTTTGAGGCTTACAACCAATAGGCTTGCTCATTTGGTAAGTTTGGACTGGAAGTGTGTAATTAGCACTGGGATATTGATAGGGTTTGATGTTTTGCTATATTTCTATTTGAGCGCTGTACGGCACCTGTGTATAGCTTGTAAATAGCACAAATAACTGCACCACTGTTGTACCAAAATATTACTAGTATTTGGGCCTAAGAAAGTTGCTTACACCAGGAAGCATTAAATATATAGGCCCCATATACATGCCACTTGTATATATGCAGCTGCAGGGTGGAGAATTGTGCAAGGAGATAATAGGCACATGGAATCTGCAGACCAAAAGTCCACAGAGTCTTAATAAATCCAGTACTTGGAGTCCAATGACGGAGAAGGGGATGAAACAGTATGAATACCAGGGCAGGCTGTGGTAGAGTGAAGCAGACTCTAATGTGGAGGAAACAGAGGAAGAAACACAGCGCCTCTATGTGTAGACTGTGATGCATGTTTAATGGTTACAAAGTAAGAAGGCAACTCACATGTTCATAGATAAATAACAGGCTCATCATAATATGGATGCTCAGTCCACCGCATCGCCAAGATGGTAAGCCTCAGTGGAATGTATCACAGTAAGACGCTGGTGAGCACTGAAGGGCATGCTTGAGAAAGGAGCGCGCTGGTCTATATTGGACCTTGCGCATGCTCAGAAACACATCACACTTGGATGATGTCAGATGCTGAAGCCACTGCTCGAAATTCTACAGTGGGCCACTACAGTGGAGTACATTCCTCCACCTCCAGCGCTAACCCACCATCCTACTGTGCCACATTCCACTGCAGCTTACCATCTTGGCAATGAGGTGGACTGAGGATCCATATTATAATGAGCCTGTTATTTATCTATGAATATGTGAATTGCCTACCTACTTTATAACTAACTTTATAACTTGCATCACAGTCTACACTTAGAGGCGCTGTGTTTCTTCCTCTCCAGGGTGGAGAATGTCTCGCTTATGATTGGCATCAACCACAAGGACTTGCTCTTTAGGCACACCAGTGCTTGTGGTCTGCACTGGATAATCTACTGACCATGCCTTGGTTCCAGGTGCTTATTCTGCTTTTGGTGACTGGCATTGGCTTGACTCTGACTTCTAGACCACTCTTTAGGAGTATTCATGTTGGGTTCTCATGTTTGGTTCCAACTGTCCTGTTGGTTGTTCCAGCCCTGGCCTATTATTTCACCACAAATTATCTAATGTTCTGGTAGCTTACCTCTAGCTTGCAAATATATTGGTGATCCCAGTGTTCCTTCAAACATATATCCCTTCTGAGCTGAGCTGAGGCTCAGATGCAACCTTTCTCTACTGGAACACAGGTGATTGAATATATTCATACAGTACATTACTTTTGTTGTTTGTGGACTCTAGTTGCCATTTGTGGCAAATTACCAGACATACTGCATCTCATTGGCCCCTATAGGAATATTATGATGGGTATAGGTCTGATACCTGCTAACTGTGAAATTACAGGAAAAAATTGACCTAGAGATGTAAGAATAAACAAGGGATAATGAATAAATGAATAAACCAGGGAATAAACGTGTACCCTAGTATGAATATAAGAATCTCATATACCACTATACCCACCCCTCCCTTCCTTCCACCCACCCTTCCTTATGTCCACCCACCCACCCTTTCCTTCCTTCCACCCACCCCTCCCTTCCTTCCTTCCACCCACCCCTCCCTTCCTTCCTTCCACCCTTCCTTCCACCCATCCCTCCCTCCTTTCCACACACCCTTCCTTCCTTACTTCCACCCACCCCTCCCTTCCTTCCACCTACTCCTTTCATCCACCCCTTCCTTCCACCCACCCCTCCCTTCCTTTCATTCACCCCTTCCTTCCTTTCACATACCCTTCCTTCCACCCACCCCTTCCTTCCTTCCTTCCTTCCTTCCATTCACCCCTTCCTTCCACCCACCCACCCCTCCCTTCCTTCCACCCACCTTTCCTTCCTTCCACCCACCCACCCCTCCCTTCCTTCCTTCCATCCACCCCTTCATTCCTTTCACCAACCCCTCCCTTCATTCCTTCCATCCACCCCTTCCTTCCTTCCTTCCACCCACCACTCCCTGCCACCTACCCCGTCCATCCACCCCTTGCTTCTTTCCTTGCTTCCTTCCTCCCTTCCCCAGAAAAAAAAAAATATCTACAGCCCTGATGGCAGGAACACAAGGAATTTCACACAAAGGAAGAGTACATGGTACAGCAGACACCTATCAAAAAATTGAAATATTGAGGTAACATATTCTTTAAAGCTATTTCTATTATTCTTTACTAGGTACAGGGGTTTTCCTATGGGGGAAATGGTTTTATAGCTCTCACCAATTATTTCTATCAATTTCAAATTTGTAATTATAATACTTTTTAATAGGTACTGTATACCGACTATTTTGTGTATGTTTTTTGCTTTTTTGTTTTTAATTATTACATGTAATATATATCCTTTTTTTAAACATAAAGCAGATGGTTAGTTGTATATTCATATTCTTTGAAAGTGTTTAAAAAGGTTGTTGATTGTTCAAATATGATGATCATACATGATATGATGTAACCTTGGTGGCTCATGTAAAATGGCTCCATAAAAAAAACAAGTTGCTTAAGTATTATTTGATTCTGAGACTTGCAAAAAACATGCATTTGTAAAGGTACACTCAACATCTATGATGGGATTTTTTTTTTAATATTTGTAGACTAGCAAATTGTCTATATATAAACATAAAGGGAGGTCCTCCTGCGCTCCACAGAATAACTATTATTAATGCCAGCTGCTATCACCTAATCCCTATACCACAGGACATATAAAATACCAAAAATGGGATGAAGCGCTCAGCATATAAAATTGCAATAAATCAATCTATAATAAATAAATACCCTTTAGAGACATATAATACAAATATAAATTAATAAAATAAATCCTGTGAATTCATCAATATCACACACAATACCCTATAAAACGATATATAATAAATATATAATAGGCCAAACTGATACCATGACATGAAACAATATTCCAAAGTGACTAGTGCTTTAATATAATGACCAAAAAAATCTAGAATTCCATGAATGTGCAAACTCCTGATCTGCCACCTAGTGGCTAACCAGACTAAAGTGAAACTATAGCGTGATACCACTCTGTGTAATTCAAAGTGACAAGTGCTCAAAAAATATATAAATAAATAAAACAAAAACAGTCCACAATAATTATTCAAAGTGACAGGTGCTCAAAAAATATGTAAATAAATAGATAAATAAGTAAATGTATCAAAAGCAATCCACAATAATGTGATAATCAAACTGTGCAATAATGAATGGTGCTCAATTCAACACAGTGCTTCAAGACTTCATTCCATGCTGAATAAGTGCTCCTGGTGACACTCTGACGTGACTCCCCTGAAATAGCTAAAGTGCCTCCTCACCTCCTATATTCGACCCCTAAGGGCCACATATCTTTATAATATAATATTCCTGGGAGGGATCTCAGCCTGGCTCCAATATCTCCACTGGCTTCACCGACTCCACTAGGGTCCCCCTCGGGGGTTAATAATCCTCTCAGACCACTCTCCTCGCAATATGGACTCAGACTTACAGGGCATGTATATTAAAACAAAAAACAGACCTCCATGATTAAAAGGAGTTGCACTATGGAGGTCTGTTTTTTGTTTTAATATACATGCCCTTCTTTGTTGGCTGGTCAACCAAGTATCAATGCCCCAAAGCATTCATAGTAGCAACACAATGTTATTACCTTCCTACTGTTGCAGCACATGTGCCAGGTATTGGAAGCATTTTGGCTTATCCAAAGTGTCTATGCTTCCCCCAGTGTGGATCTAACATTTAGTGACAGTGCTATCAGTCTCCACTAATCTGCAGAAATCTTTACAGATATCAGCTCACAGCACAGGAAGTCCCCCATAACTAATAACTTATTGGTTTCTCCTACATGTCACATGATCTACTGAAGAAAGCTGCAAATAAGTTATTAGCAATGGGAGAGTTCCTGTGCTGAAATTGCTGGAGGTTGAAGGAGATCAACAACCTTATCGTTAATGTTTGGTCTGGGTTTTGCTTTTAATGTTTGTACAGTAGAAATCTTCCAGAGACCTCCATAGGGGAAGAAAAGCAGTTTTCTTTCCCCATAAAAGTCCAAGAGGTTCTACTGCACATGCACAGGCAGTAGGAAGTAGAAGATGCACTTAACACAGGTAAACCTTGCAGCAGAATGCTGGTGGACTCATGTCAACACCGTATGAGAATTACAAGAGTGGGGGAGATGGTGTTTTTCACTTCATCACATCATCCAACCCTGTGTCCTTCTCCTATCTGCTTAATTCCTACTAGGGTTAACCTGAGGCACTGGATTAGACAGAAATGCCATCATCAAGGCATCCAGATGGGAGGACTCAGGGGAGTATAATTTGCTTTACCAGGTAAGAAAATTTAAACATCTGGTAGATGAGTTAGAGGGGAGTGGGATACAAAGATGGAAGGGAGATTGCACTTTAAATCTTATTTAAGGTTTCTTTAAAGCATACATAAACCCTAACAATGACCTTCTCCTATTTTATCCCCTTTGGTCTGTTTAGTCTACCATTGTAAGTGTTTTGTCAACCTATTTCATAACTGGATGCCTCTGATGATGACGGTGTGGTGTAAACAAATTGATGGGAGTCTAGCCCTGTGACATAATCTTGGTTGTTGCACACTACAATTTTCCCATTTACCTCATGTGAGTGGATTACTGCAATATATTTTAATGATTTTAAAATTTGCTGCATTATGAGTTTTCCCTTTATATGCCATTTGAATGGAGCCATGGGAGACCTGAGTAGGTGTAGGAGATATTGTAGCTGGGTCACCACAAGGCACATTTGATCTCTATAAGTTGCAGTCTTTCCGTCTGTCTGAAGTCATATCAAACCTAAATTGCCATTGGGGATATTGTGGCTGTATTGCAGCAAAGTGCAATTGATCTCTGTTTGTTGTGTGTGTGTGTAAGCACTGGTGTAATTCACTTGGAGAGCACTTACCATTCCGATTGATTCACAGTGCGATATTGTCAACTTTGGGACATTTTGCCCTCTATTGGACATTTTTTCATTCTTATTATCTTTGCACTAATTTTATTAATACATTGTTGTTGTATCTATATTCATATGAATAGAACCTAAAAGTGACAGCGCATCTATTTAGTGAAAAGTAAGTGGAAAAAATACCAATTTTGTTTCTACCAGGATATGCAGAGAGCTTTTTACTTGCTGTACACTCTTCCATCTGTGAACTAAAGAACACCTCCCCCCCATGTTATGGAGATGGAGAGGCGGAGGTGTTCTGAAGTCCTAACACATGTCCTTCTTAAAGTCATAACCTTGCTCCTGCATAGATCCAGTGTGGTGAATGAGCATTGTCACCCTAGAATAGCAAATGTGTTGATGGTGGTGGTCACCAAGTATGAGTAAGGAAAAAGAAGCTGGAAAAAAAAGTATTGCAGCCTTGTAAACTGCCATAAACTTCATTAAACTTTTGTACTTGGGTTTAGATACACTTTAAGACTGATTGCTCTTTCAATGAAAGTGGCACTGCTGATGGGGACCCAAAAATTTACAGATACACTCTGATACTAAGGCAGGCATGTGAAGTGTGATTTAATAACAGCATTGTAAACAAAATAATTATAGAACTGTATTTGAGTATGCTATGGCATGATCAGAAAAATATACTTGCCATTGTAACACGTTATTGATTTTGCTATGTCTGAAACATATTATTTGTAAACAAATTATTCAAACCAAACATAGAGAAAGAAAATGTTATGGCCCATAGCAACTAATCCAATTCCACCTACACTTTTTCAGTGCTTATATGAAAATGAAAGAAGCCATCTGATTGCTATGAGCAACTTAGATGCTATTATCTTCTTTAGTCTTTTTGATGATAATCCTTTTTTTTTAGATCGTTAGCCTTGCCTCACTGGGAAATTTAAAATATTACAATAATAAAAGTATTTTAAAACTTGTAGATGTACTGTATGTGGGAATGTGTTCAAGTTAATATAAATGTCATTAGTGTGCCCTGATGTGCTAGGAACTACTGCAACCATCATCTGTCATTAACCATAAGTATATAGAAACACACCAGCAAGGAAATAATACAAGCTTTATATAGAAATTATTAATAATAGTACATACATCCAATAGTCAAACAGGTATTATGCGCAAACAGCCCAACAAGAATACGGGTGGAATGGTGCACATATACCCAAGCAAAATATATAAATTATTTTGGATACCGCCAGGTGAATGTTTCAGCAAAGTTCCATTGCAGGGGCCCCAAAGGATGATTGAAAAGTGTTGGATATCTGAAGACAAACTGAAGTGATTGGGATACCATCCAGCTATTGTCCAACCAGCCTGGAATGCTGCTTCTCACATTCAGAAACTGTGGTGTAGCACTGGAACTCAGAGTCAGCCTATCTACTCTGAGCTTTAGTCCCTAGTAGTTTTCAATCTGACATGCAAACGGTCCTTTAACTACCAGAAGTGGTCATACCTGGCTGTAGACTATGCTGGTTATTGAGCCCTGAGCTTAAATTAGCTATAGAATCGCAGACCAGAAGAGACAGTGTTAACTAAAATAGCAGGAGCTGCATCTAAGCTCTATTGCAATAAACAGGTTCACCTACTAGCATACTGGAAGGCGCCCACTACACACATACAGCAGCATAGTATAATTGTGCATGTGAGATAACAACAATAGAACAGAGATACTTTGTCACAAGGGTTCAGAAACACACTCAAGCAGCTATGGGCAGGTGCAGTTAAACTATTAGGACATAGGAATACTTGCCTAATAGCCTCTGTATTTTGCTTGCGTGAAATATATGCAGTTCCTGTGTGTACTCATGCTGTCTCCAAAACAAGATATTCAAATTTGCTATATCCACTTAAAGTGGTGCTCCAATCAAAAGAGAATGTTCCACTCTAAGGACTGTTCCCCAGCTCCGGTGAAGAATTGGCACCTTTGGGGAGTAGGGGGCAGCGGGAACCCGTTCCAAATTTCGCTCAGACTGCCTAGGTGATTGGAAGCAGAAATTGTCCCCCTCACACACACTGTCTTCTGGGGCACGTTACAGGTCTCAGAAGACTACGGGACCATTCACAAGGTGCTGTGCTACGTGCTCATGTACATTGGGCACCCAGCTGTGAAGCCGCAAGCTGTCACAGCCGGGTGTCCACAAGATGCTGGCACCAGGGGGGAGAGGACAGCTTGTGAACCCGGCTGATGTGAACACACTGCTGGATCTTAGGACAGGTGAGTGGCTGTTTTTTTAAAAGTCAGCACTACAGTCTTTGTAGTTACTTATTTTCATTTTTTTTTTTATTTGACTGGAACTTTAAGGATCAGACTGTTTCCTGACACTTTTTGTTTACAAGTAAAAATCAGTATTTTTTACTAGAAAATTACTCAGATCCCCCAAACATTATACATTTATTTTTGCAGAGGCCCCAGAGAATAAAATGGTGGTTTTTGAAATTTTTTATGCCACGCAGTTTTTGTGCAGCAGTTTTTCAAACAATTGTTTTTTTCGAAAAAATACAGTTTAATGAATAAAAAAAATAGACACAATATATACCCCAATTTTTTTTGTAAAATATGAAAGGTGATGGTACTTAAAAATCTCCATAGGCAACACTTTAAAAATTTCTACAGGTTATTATTATATTATACAGGATTTATATAGCACCAACAGTTTGCTCAGAGCTTTACAATATAACAGGTTACCAGTTTAGAGTTACAGAGGAGATCTAGAGGAGCAATACCTCACATGTGTGGTGCAAACGCCACTTACATATGTGGGCATGACTTACGTATGCGTTCACCACTGCGTGCGAGCACAGGGGGTGGGGATGCTTTAATTTTATCACTATTTTTATTTTTACACTGTCCTTTTAAATCGTTTTAATTACTTTTATTTAATGTAAACATCCCTTGTGATAACAATACAGCACTACAGGTCCTCTTTATAGAGCTCTTTATAGAGAGATCTGGGGTTTATAGGTCCCCACATCACTCCTCTAAAATGGAAAGCATTAGATCAAAAAAAAATTGCGACAAAAAAATGGCCTTGTTTACACTGGGCCGGAACCAGAAATCACTCCAGTCCTTCTAGGCCATAAAAATGAGCGGCGGCCATATTTCTTTTGCTCATCTCTGTGACTAGCCGCTGCCAGTACCAGATCAGTTCTCTGGGTTGCAGATCATCCAGGTAAGCCCGGGAACTACCAGAAAGCGGCGAGGGGGCAAGTGGCAGGGGGGGGGGCAACCCCTCCCACCACATCTAAAAGTGGTCCAGCTGGGAATTCGCCAATCAGATCAGTTTTATCAGAAAGACCGGCACCTGAGGGAAAATTTAATAACAGAGTTATGGCATCTAGCTGAAGCCAAACCCACGGTATTGAAAAAGAGTGAATACAAACTGCGCAGTTGAAAATAAAGGTCTATAAACACATGAAAAATAAAATAAACCCAGTATGAAACATCGACAACATGACATATTTTCCCAGGTAGGTGATCAGCAAATGGATACTCACCTCTCCTCCAGCATATCAATGCCTTCACACTCCTTTTTTGGTGCCAACATCTTCACCAGAGTTCAACATCTTTGGCCATCTTGGTTGGCCAGCCCAGGATCATGGTAAGTAATGCCTCTGTGCACAGGAGTTAATTTGTCCCAGCAGAAAGTTACATCAATAATGAAAACCAGGGGTCTCCAAACTTTACAAACAAAGGGCCAGTTTACTGTCCTTCAGACTTTAGGGGGGCTAGACTGTGCCAGTGGGAGAAGAAAATGTCCTGGCATCAATGGGAGTAAGCAATGCCTCATCATTAGTATTAAAGGGAGATAGAGTGCCCCATCACTGGTATCAATGGAAGGAATAGTTTCCCATTGTTGGTGTCAGCGGGAGGAATAGTGTCCCATCATTGGTGTCAGTGGGAGGAATAGTGCCCAATCATTAGTGTCAGAAGGAAGAATAGTGCCCTATCATTGGTTTCAGTGGGAGGAATAATGTCCCATTATTGATGTCAGTGGAAGGAATAGTGCCCCACCATTGGTGTCAATGGGAGAAATAGTGCCCCATCATTGGTATCAGTGGGAGGAATAGTGCCCCATCATTGGTGTCAGTGGGAGGAATAGTGCCCCATCATTGGTGTCAGTGGGAGGAATAGTGCCCCATCATTGGTGTCAGTGGGAGGAATAGTGCTCTATCATTAGTGTCAGTAGGAGGAATAGTGCCCTATCATTGGTGTCAGTGGGAGGAATAATGTCCCATTATTGTTGTCAGTGTAAGGAATAGTACCCCATGATTGGTGTTAGTGGAAGAAATAGTGCCCTATTGTTGGTGTCAGTGGTAGGAACAATGCCCCACTGTTGCTGATGGTGGGGGGGAATAATGCCCCAAGGGCCGGATAAAAGCAAAAAAAGGCTGCTTCCGGACCCGGGGCCGCAGTTTGGAGACCACTGATGTAAACTTAGCTGCACATGTGCAGATTAAAGCACATTCTAAAATGTTTTTGAACAATCAGACAAGAAGGTTTTATTGCCCAAGAGACATGTATGTCTCATCTGCTGTAAAAAGCCTGTCTACTAGCAATTTTTTTTTCCTTTAGTTAAAGTTGCACTTTAATTGCTTTGCAGCCACAGCTCCCCAGCACCCCAGCTCCTAGTCTTAGCTGAATCAGTGAGCAAACCAAGGCTACATTTATGAAGAAGTGTTCCATCGCACACTGCCAGCAAGGCTCTCACCTGCTGTGGTGCTGCTGATGGCCTGAAGCAAGGTCTCCACAAAGCTGTACTATATACTTCACAACTAAAAAATAAATACTTCAAGCTATAATTAGAACTTATTTGCCAAAAAAGTAAATTCTAACCTATTTGATTCAAATTAATTGCAAACACGGAGATTCAGCAAAAATATAACAATAAATGTAGTAAATAATATGAACCAATAAAGTTCTTACTAGGATGCTGCATAAGAAAAAAGACAGCAGATTGTAGTTTAAACAAAAGAAAAAAAAGACAGTAGATTGTAGTTAAAACAAAATGCTTTTCATCTTATTTTTAAGAAACGATTACTGTGCTCTGCAGATTAAACGTGAAAATGTGTTTGGAACATGAAGGTCTGTTAACAAGTTTCCAAATATAAGATAAAATAAAGCATCAACCGAAGCAGTGACAAGAAATAAAACTGCAACGGGATGAAACAAGCAGCCACATAAAAAGCTGCTAGGAATGATCTGCAAGAACATAAACATAGATGTAGAGATTTAATCGTGGAATTGTGCAGAAATAAATCAGTGTGCATTTAAAGGGAAAAATACATGATTTGTGGTAGAGATTTTTATATTCTCTTTACAGTTGCTCAATGAAAGATTCATCTTAAAAATCATGTAAATCATACTAAGAAAGAGAAGTCTGCTTTGGCCTACTAAAAGAAAAAGAACATTCTTAAAACAACACAATTCCCCTGTATAATTGCCCATTGTCAATTATAGGATCCATCATCAGGTATTTAGGAATTAAAATTAGATAATTTATGTAGCAATGATACATTAAAGGGAGTTTGTCAGATTGTTAAAGCATTTAGTAAATCAACAAAAATAAATATATTGCAGTTTACAAGTAAAATTAAAATGTTTCCACTTTTTTTTCCCTTTATATTGAGAGGAGAAATCCTTCATATAACACCCTTTTTGCCCCTGGATGGTTATACTTTCTCCTTCACTGTATCTATGGAGGTAGCTATGGTTGCTACCCAAGATGGCTGCCTTTGTTCATCTCCATTACATGGGTGGCAGAAAAGATAAAGCTTTTATTATCTTTATAATCTTGCTGCCTTAGCCTCTGCAGCATTTCCAGAATTCGCCCCTTCCTAACGACACCACAAAACGGCTTATTCACTCCTTGGTTATTTCCTGACTTGACTACTGCAATTCCTTCCTCACTGGCCTACCCCTACACAGGCTATCCCTCCTTCAGTCCATTATGAACACTGCTGCTAGACTAATACACCTTACTAACTGATCCGTGATTGCTGCCCCTCTCTGCCAATCTCTTCACTGGCTTCCACTAGCCCAATGTATAAAATTCAAAATACTAACCATAACATAAAAAGCCATCCACAACATCGCCCCCAGGTATATTACCAACCTCATCTGCAGATACCGTCCTCTTCGCTCCTCCAAAGACCTCCTGCTCTCCAGTTCCCTTGTTACCTCCTCCCACGCTCGCCTCCAGGACTTCTCCAGAGCCTCTCCCATCCTCTGGAACTGCCTGCTCCAGAATGTCCGGAGTACTGTACTTGAGCCACCTCCATCAGATCATTTCCTGCAGCTATTACCTTTTGTACCACCTCCCCCTCCCTATAGATTGTAAGCTCCACAAGCAGGACCCTCCTATTCTGTCTGTATGGTAATTGTACTGCCCCCCTTTATATTGTAAAGCATTGCTTAAATTGTTGATGCTCTATAAATCCTGTATATATATATTAATAATAATGATAATATATATATATATATATATAATTATTATTATTCTTTCTACAGCTTTTATTAGTGACAAAGCCACAGCTTTTCCGGTAAGATCATCAGATTTTTTTCTGTACTTGCTAAACATTGGAAGCTAATGTAGCCATCCTAATAAAGGAATAGTAAGCTGTAATATATTACATTTTTTCTTGGGTTTAGTTATCCTTAGAATACAGTAAATAGTTCCTAGAGTGCAGGGAGCTGAGTGCAGGGAGCTATCTGATCCCTGGAAGTGGCTTTAGTTCTACAACATTCCTGTTGCTGCATCTTAGGTTGCCCATATGTACTGACCCAAAACTAGTGCAGGCTCTAGAATGTATGAATTGGCTTTGTATATATTTTATTTCTTTATCATGGCCAGGACTGACAGGCAACCTTTTTTTTTTAAATTACAAAATATCGTATGTTAATCTTTTGGAAGTTTATTTTTAACCAGCTGGTATTGCTTAACTCCTTCACAACCAGGGTCAAAACAAACCTTAATGCCCTTGCCCAATTTTGAAACTTTGATATGTGTTTGTATAAAGCCTCATGCACACTGGACATTATAAAAATGCCAGTAGTGTAGAATGCTGAAATAAAAACATGAGTTTTTTTTAGCTTTTTTGCATTAGCTTTTGTCAGCGTTATTTAGTGTTCTTCAGCATTTTGCTTTTTTTTTTAGCAAAGTTATACTCTCACAAAATCTTCAGGCTCAAAAACGTTCATAAACGCCAGATAGCTGCTTTTTTAGAGTTTTTTTCCACTTTTTTTTTGGTGTTAGAGCATTTTTACAGCTAAAAAAACAGAAGCCAAAACCAGCAGCTGTAAAAATGTCCAGTGTCCATGAGGACTAACTGTACACGTTATCACAACTACTTAGTGTATCCAGGTGGATTATACCTTGTTTTTTTTAGGACAGATGGGCTTTCATTTGGTGGTAAACATTAATGAATATCTCCTGCTTTTTTTATTATGAAAGGAAATCGGTTTCAAAATAGTAAAATTAAATATATTTTAAATGTATAATTTAATGCTATTACCATGACTCACCACCAAAAAAAACTGCATAAATTCTACTCCTAATGATTGGGTAATAGCACATATTTGTGAGATATTTGTACCCATAGTAGAGCAAAGAAAAAAATAGTACACATTTTGTTTTTTTGTCCTACCTAAATGCACTGACTCTAAATAAAAAAACCTTTTCTTTTCTTGTCTAAAACACACTGACCTGAACACTGCCACTAACTGATACAAATACTGCCATTAACTGACAAAACTAACCCTGACACTGACATTGACACTAAATGAAACTAGCAACAACTGACACTAACACACAGTAAACTAGATCAAGTCCTAATCTAGACTAATCCTCCAGTGAGGAGGAATAAATGTGTATTTCCTTCCTTGCTAGAGGACACGTCTGCTGTTTCTCCTCTTCATTGAGGAGAAACGATACAGGGACAGTCTATAGAGTGAATGATCACTGTGATAGCCAACAAAAGGCTATCTCGGTAATCATGTGATTGAGAACCAACAGCTCGATCTCAGTGCTGGTAGTACACGCTCAATCGCGCTTATAGTACAAACACAAAAAACAAAATTAAAAGTATGAAACAACCTCCTGCACTCCTAACTATGGTGTCCTTTTATGACACAGAGAATAGCTGTGATTCAGAGGATCACAGCTATTCTCTGGTCATTCACAGTTTATAACACTCAGGAGAATATGTTCAGCCCTTCTCTGGAGATCTGTGTTCTCCCTCCAGATTCTCCAGCCCAGAGCTGGAGAATCGGAGGGACCGCAAACTAAGCAGAGATAATTTACCTCTGCTTAGTAAACTGATCTTTTACTGTAATCTCGCGAGATTATAGTAAAATAAGCCGTTTTCCAGCGTTTGTAGACCGTTTTCCCTTCGTTCGGAGAACTGCTTCATAAACGGCATTCACAGGAGAACTATGTTCTCCGAGAATGCCGGAGAACTGAGCAGCGATCTATTACTGCTGGTTCATAAACGGACACCTAAGTCCCTATAAACTACTCAAGGAGGTACAGCTGCCAACATCCAATCATATACCAAATGATAAACATGAAAAAAAACAGCAAAAATGATGTAGCGCTAATACCATATATACCCAAAAAATATATACTAATGATAATAAAGTGACAATAATGATTATAATAAAGTGGATTACATCAACATATGTATAGAAAACAAAATCCAAAAAGTGACAAATATATCATAAATAAGTCAATATGTACATACGTAATAAATGCAGAAAAAACATATACGTGATAATATAAAGAGGTGTTTAACACTCACACAATACACGTACAACAAACTGCCACACAACAGGTCCAAAAAGGGACCAATCACAGCTGATCACATGTAAACAGGGAAATGCCGGTTATCGGCATTTCTCTCCTCTCGAGCTGTCACGCTGACAGCTCAAGAGGAGAGGAGAGCCGGTAATCGGCTTTCTGCGGAGGGGACATGTACACTGATCATCAGGGCACTGATGATCAGTGTGCCCTGATGATCAGTGTAGCCCCAGCAGTGCCAGCTGTCAGTGTCCATCAGTGCCACATCAATGCCACATATCAGTGCCCATCTGAGCTGCCTTTCAGTGTCACCCGTCAGTGCCACCTATCAGTGCTGTCAATCAGTACCACCTATTAGTGCCAGTCAGTGCTGCCTATCAGTGCCATGTATCAGTGCTGCCTTTCAGTGCCCATCAGTGATGCCTGTCAATGCCCATCAGTGCTGCCAATCAATGCCACCTATCAGTGCCAGTCAGTGCCGCCTATCAGTGCGCATCAATGCCGCCTATCAGTGCCAATCAGTGCCGCCTATCAGTGGGCATCGGTGCCACCCATCATTGTCAGTCAGTGCCACCTAACAGTGCCAGTCAGTGCCACCTATCAGTGCCGCCTATCAGTGCCGCCTATCAGTGCCATGTATCAGTGCTGCCTTTCAGTGCCCATCAGTGATTCCTGTCAATGCCCATCAGTGCCACCTACCAGTGCCTCCTCATCAGTGCCCATCAGTGCCACCTATTTCATATGGGTACAGTGTTGCATGACAGCGCAATTGTCATTCAAAGTGTGACAGCACTGAAAGCTGAAAATTGGCCTGGGGAGGAAGTGGGTATAAGTGCCATGTAGGCTAGGGGTTAAATGGTGTTGCCTCAGAAGGGGGGTAGTCTTACATGACGAGTATAGCCAAAACCTATGTTTTAACTGGAAAATTAGGGGGTCGTCTTATACACCCAGTCGCCTTATACGCCGGAAAATACGGTATATATCACACAAATATATTTTAAAAAAAAAAATTATAACAGTCCAAAAATAGATAAGAAATAAAATTAAATAAATAATGTTATAAAATTCACTCTGTGCCAACTTCAATCCTCATATTCAGCCTTTCAATGGCTCAAAAAGAAACCTCAGCATAAAAAGAAAAATCACATAGTGCATTATCTTAAATAAAATATAAATGAAACAGATGTTATAAACACAAACAACCATGCGTGATCACAAATAGTGAAAAAAGTGAAAGTGTCAAAACAGTGCCAGTGAATCAATTGAGTGAAAAATATGCATCCAAAAACAGCATGTGAAACACTGTGTCCATATCTATGGTGTAAGGAGTGAATTTTATTTAAGATAATGCACTTATTGCTTATCTGCCTGGAGAGGAGATATACAATCCTATGAGCCTATACTTGAGGGGAGATCAGTCTGGAGAGTTTGGAAGAGTCCCGTACATGAAGGATCCGCTTTAGTGGTCCAAAAAGCGTTTTGGCCCTGTGCGGGTCGAAACAAGGAGGTGAGCGGGCATTTCAGCTATTTTAGAATATCTTCGTACACCTGTCATCACCTTTTGGGTTAACCGTCACGAGGAGTGCATTGCTTGATATCTTTAGGTGTTATTCACGTCACAGGACTTATTTATGTTTTAACTCTCTTGCATTTATGCTATACGTTTATATATTTCAGCACATATATTCATTGTATTATTTATGCACGGTTGGATGAACTGTGCTTATTAGTGACACAGTGGTTGTCGTTTATATGTTATTTGGGATCTGTCCCTAGAGCACTGTTTTGTTCTTTTTGGGGGGTTGGAGCACTTCTGTGTTTAGTCCCAGTTTGGACTTTTGTGTTCTTGTTCAGTGTGTTTTATCACTATTAGATCCGTTTAGGATCATTTGGGGCACTATTGATATTTGTTGGTCCCTTTTTGGACCTGTTGTGTGGCACTTTGTTGTACGTGTATTGTTTGAGTGTTAAACACCTCTTTATATTATATTATTATATTATATTATTATAAGCAGGGGCGGACTGACCATTTGGAAACTCGGGCACTGCCCGAGGGCCCGGAGTCAGTAGGGGGCCCCATGAGATGCCCCATGAGTTGTCAGTCCGCCCCTGCGTATATGTTTTTTCTGCATTTATTACGTATGTACATATTGACTTATTTATGATATATTTGTCACTTTTTGGATTTTATTTTCTATACATATGTTGATGTAATCCACTTTATTATAATCATTATTATCACTTTATTATCATTAGTATATATTTTTATGGGTAAATATGGTATTAGCGTTACATCATTTTTGCTGTTTTTAAAAAAAAATAAAAAATAATATATTACAGCTTACAAGTCGTTGTCCTTACAAGAGGTGGCTGCACAGCCAGACAGCTGCTGCTGTTCCCACTGAAGCCAACACCAAGGAAAGACTGCTGTGTTTCATCTCTACCACCAAGGATTCTGAAGTACTGCCAAGTATGGACTTGGCTGCCATGGACCCTTGCTTGTAAAAGTAGGTGGCTGGCTGCTTAATACTGGAGGGGACCTGACTGTTCCTAACGAGGGGGATGTCATCTACCTGAGCAGGTGTCCATTATCAGTGAAGATTCCTGGCTTCATATAACAAAAGTGTTTTGGCCCTTTGAGGGTTGCATCAAGGAGGTGAGGGGGCATTTTAGCCACATATGGACTATTTCCATCGGTGGTGATGCACATCCACAATATCACCTGCACTTAGGAGTAATTGGAAAGTTTTTGGTGTATACGCACCTATTTGGACTTGGTTGTTTTAAGTTTTTAATTTATTTTTTCATTTTTTGCTTTTTTTTATGTTTACGGACTATTATATGTTCACCTATTTTTTTTTTTTTTTTTATGTGTTTGCTCATAAATATACTTTTTGTATGTGTGTTTTGGCACTATTGTATTTAATTGATATCACATTTAGGGATCAATTTTATGTCACTATTTACTTAAATAAGGCTTAATTTAGCCATTATTTGTCACAATCTGCATGATATTGTTGATCCCTGTTAGGGGTTCACGTTCTTATTTTCATCATCATTTGTAGAGATGAGCGAATTTCTCAAAAATTCGATTCGGCTGATTCGGCGAATTCCAGTGTGAAATTCGATTCGATGCGAATTTCTTCGCTACGAAGATGACTTATAAAAAGGGTTTCTAGGCTTCAGAGAGCCTTTAAATTAGTGCAGAACACTGTACCTTTAATTTAAATGCCCTTGGAGATGAGGAAAGAGAAGGAGAAGGAGAAGGAGAAGGATGAGAAGAAGGAGAAGGATGAGAAGAAGGAGAAGGAGAAGGATGAGAAGAAGGAGAAGGAGAAGGATGAGAAGAAGGAGAAGGAGAAGGATGAGAAGAAGGAGAAGGAGAAGGATGAGAAGAAGGAGAAGGAGAAGGATGAGGAGAAGGAGAAGGATGAGAAGAAGGAGAAGGATGAGAAGAAGGAGAAGGAGAAGGATGAGAAGAAGGAGAAGGATGAGAAGAAGGAGAAGGAGAAGGATGAGAAGATGGAGAAGGAGAAGGATGAGAAGAAGGAGAAGGAGAAGGATGAGAAGAAGGAGAAGGAGAAGGAGAAGCAGAAGGAGAAGGATGAGAAGAAGGAAAAGGAGAAGGATGAGAAGATGGAGAAGGAGAAGGATGAGAAGAAGGAGAAGGAGAAGGATGAGAAGAAGGAGAAGGATGAGAAGAAGGAGAAGGATGAGAAGAAGGAGAAGGAGAAGGATGAGAAGAAGGAGATCCATTTATGGAAACAAATACATACAATGTTTCAACCGCTGTATGGAAGGACAGTCCCAGAACTGTCATTAATAGTCTATTTCTGACAGTTCCATGACATTCCCTCCATACAGCGGTTGAAACAGCTGTATGGAGTGAATGTCCCAGAACTGTCAGAAATAGACTATTTATGACAGTTCTGGGACTGTCCTTCCATACAGCGGTTGAAACATTGTATGTATTTGTTTCCATAAATGGATCCATTTATGGAAACAAATACATACAATGTTTCAACCGCTGTATGGAAGGACAGTCCCAGAACTGTCATTAATAGTCTATTTCTGACAGTTCCATGACATTCCCTCCATACAGCGGTTGAAACAGCTGTATGGAGTGATTGTCCCAGAACTGTCAGAAATAGTCTATTTCTGACAGTTCTGGGACATTCACTCCATACAGCTGTTTCAACCGCTGTATGGAGGGAATGTCATGGAACTGTCAGAGTCCCAGAACTGTCATTAATAGTCTATTTCTGACAGTTCCATGACATTCCCTCCATACAGCGGTTGAAACAGCTGTATGGAGTGAATGTCCCAGAACTGTCAGAAATAGACTATTTATGACAGTTCTGGGACATTCACTCCATACAGCGGTTGAAACATTGTATCTATTTTTTTCCATAAATGACATTCTGCAGATACACTTAGAGGAGCGCTGCAGATACACTTTTTGCCGGCTTGGAATTATTCTTATTTTCATCCTACTTCTTCTTTTTCTTCTTATGAGGATGAGGATGAGGATGAAGAAGAAGAAGTAGGATGAAAATAAGATTAATTCCAAGCCGGCAAAAAGTGTATCTGCAGCGCTCCTCTAAGTGTATTTGCAGAATGTCATTTATGGAAAAAAATAGATACAATGTTTCAACCGCTGTATGGAGTGAATGTCCCAGAACTGCCATAAATAGTCTATTTCTGACAGTTCTGGGACATTCACTCCATACAGCTGTTTCAACCGCTGTATGGAGGGAATGTCATGGAACTGTCAGAGTCCCAGAACTGTCATTAATAGTCTATTTCTGACAGTTCCATGACATTCCCTCCATACAGCGGTTGAAACAGCTGTATGGAGTGAATGTCCCAGAACTGTCAGAAATAGACTATTTATGACAGTTCTGGGACATTCACTCCATACAGCGGATGAAACATTGTATCTATTTTTTTCCATAAATGACATTCTGCAGATACACTTAGAGGAGCGCTGCAGATACACTTTTTGCCGGCTTGGAATTATTCTTATTTTCATCCTACTTCTTCTTTTTCTTCTTATGAGGATGAGGATGAGGATGAAGAAGAAGAAGTAGGATGAAAATAAGATTAATTCCAAGCCGGCAAAAAGTGTATCTGCAGCGCTCCTCTAAGTGTATTTGCAGAATGTCATTTATGGAAAAAAATAGATACAATGTTTCAACCGCTGTATGGAAGGACAGTCCCAGAACTGTCATAAATAGTCTATTTCTGACAGTTCTGGGACATTCACTCCATACAGCTGTTTCAACCGCTGTATGGAGGGAATGTCATAGAACTGTCAGAAATAGACTATTAATGACAGTTCTGGGACTGTCCTTCCATACAGCGGTTGAAACATTGTATGTATTTGTTTCCATAAATCCATTTATGGAAACAAATACATACAATGTTTCAACCGCTGTATGGAAGGACAGTCCCAGAACTGTCATTAATAGTCTATTTCTGACAGTTCCATGACATTCCCTCCATACAGCGGTTGAAACAGCTGTATGGAGTGAATGTCCCAGAACTGTCAGAAATAGACTATTTCTGACAGTTCTGGGACAATCACTCCATACAGCTGTTTCAACCGCTGTATGGAGGGAATGTCATAGAACTGTCAGAAATAGACTATTAATGACAGTTCTGGGACTGTCCTTCCATACAGCGGTTGAAACATTGTATGTATTTGTTTCCATAAATGGATCCATTTATGGAAACAAATACATACAATGTTTCAACCGCTGTATGGAAGGACAGTCCCAGAACTGTCATTAATAGTCTATTTCTGACAGTTATGGAAACAAATACATACAATGTTTCAACAGCTGTATGGAAGGACAGTCCCAGAACTGTCATTAATAGTCTATTTCTGACAGTTCTATGACATTCCCTCCATACAGCGGTTGAAACAGCTGTATGGAGTGATTGTCCCAGAACTGTCAGAAATAGTCTATTTCTGACAGTTCTGGGACATTCACTCCATACAGCTGTTTCAACCGCTGTATGGAGGGAATGTCATGGAACTGTCAGAAATAGACTATTAATGACAGTTCTGGGACTGTCCTTCCATACAGCGGTTGAAACATTGTATGTATTTGTTTCCATAAATGGATCCATTTATGGAAACAAATACATACAATGTTTCAACCGCTGTATGGAAGGACAGTCCCAGAACTGTCATTAATAGTCTATTTCTGACAGTTCTATGACATTCCCTCCATACAGCGGTTGAAACAGCTGTATGGAGTGATTGTCCCAGAACTGTCAGAAATAGTCTATTTCTGACAGTTCTGGGACATTCACTCCATACAGCTGTTTCAACCGCTGTATGGAGGGAATGTCATGGAACTGTCAGAAATAGACTATTAATGACAGTTCTGGGACTGTCCTTCCATACAGCGGTTGAAACATTGTATGTATTTGTTTCCATAAATCCATTTATGGAAACAAATACATACAATGTTTCAACCGCTGTATGGAAGGACAGTCCCAGAACTGTCATTAATAGTCTATTTCTGACAGTTCCATGACATTCCCTCCATACAGCGGTTGAAACAGCTGTATGGAGTGAATGTCCCAGAACTGTCAGAAATAGACTATTTCTGACAGTTCTGGGACAATCACTCCATACAGCTGTTTCAACCGCTGTATGGAGGGAATGTCATAGAACTGTCAGAAATAGACTATTAATGACAGTTCTGGGACTGTCCTTCCATACAGCGGTTGAAACATTGTATGTATTTGTTTCCATAAATGGATCCATTTATGGAAACAAATACATACAATGTTTCAACCGCTGTATGGAAGGACAGTCCCAGAACTGTCATTAATAGTCTATTTCTGACAGTTATGGAAACAAATACATACAATGTTTCAACCGCTGTATGGAAGGACAGTCCCAGAACTGTCATTAATAGTCTATTTCTGACAGTTCTATGACATTCCCTCCATACAGCGGTTGAAACAGCTGTATGGAGTGATTGTCCCAGAACTGTCAGAAATAGTCTATTTCTGACAGTTCTGGGACATTCACTCCATACAGCTGTTTCAACCGCTGTATGGAGGGAATGTCATGGAACTGTCAGAAATAGACTATTAATGACAGTTCTGGGACTGTCCTTCCATACAGCGGTTGAAACATTGTATGTATTTGTTTCCATAAATGGATCCATTTATGGAAACAAATACATACAATGTTTCAACCGCTGTATGGAAGGACAGTCCCAGAACTGTCATTAATAGTCTATTTCTGACAGTTCTATGACATTCCCTCCATACAGCGGTTGAAACAGCTGTATGGAGTGAATGTCCCAGAACTGTCAGAAATAGACTATTTATGACAGTTCTGGGACTGTCCTTCCATACAGCGGTTGAAACATTGTATCTATTTTTTTCCATAAATGACATTCTGCAAATACACTTAGAGGAGCGCTGCAGATACACTTTTTGCCGGCTTGGAATTAATCTTATTTTCATCCTACTTCTTCTTCTTCATCCTCATCCTCATAAGAAGAAAAAGAAGAAGTAGGATGAAAATAAGAATAATTCCAAGCCGGCAAAAGTGTATCTGCAGCGCTCCTCTAAGTGTATCTGCAGAATGTCATTTATGGAAAAAAATAGATACAATGTTTCAACCGCTGTATGGAGTGAATGTCCCAGAACTGTCATAAATAGTCTATTTCTGACAGTTCTGGGACATTCACTCCATACAGCTGTTTCAACCGCTGTATGGAGGGAATGTCATGGAACTGTCAGAGTCCCAGAACTGTCATTAATAGTCTATTTCTGACAGTTCCATGACATTCCCTCCATACAGCGGTTGAAACAGCTGTATGGAGTGAATGTCCCAGAACTGTCAGAAATAGACTATTTATGACAGTTCTGGGACATTCACTCCATACAGCGGATGAAACATTGTATCTATTTTTTTCCATAAATGACATTCTGCAGATACACTTAGAGGAGCGCTGCAGATACACTTTTTGCCGGCTTGGAATTATTCTTATTTTCATCCTACTTCTTCTTTTTCTTCTTATGAGGATGAGGATGAGGATGAAGAAGAAGAAGTAGGATGAAAATAAGATTAATTCCAAGCCGGCAAAAAGTGTATCTGCAGCGCTCCTCTAAGTGTATTTGCAGAATGTCATTTATGGAAAAAAATAGATACAATGTTTCTATGGATCCATTTATGGAAACAAATAGATACAATGTTTCAACCGCTGTATGGAAGGACAGTCCCAGAACTGTCATTAATAGTCTATTTCTGACAGTTCTATGACATTCCCTCCATACAGCGGTTGAAACAGCTGTATGGAGTGAATGTCCCAGAACTGTCAGAAATAGACTATTTATGACAGTTCTGGGACATTCACTCCATACAGCGGTTGAAACATTGTATCTATTTTTTTCCATAAATGACATTCTGCAGATACACTTAGAGGAGCGCTGCAGATACACTTTTGCCGGCTTGGAATTATTCTTATTTTCATCCTACTTCTTCTTTTTCTTCTTATGAGGATGAGGATGAAGAAGAAGAAGTAGGATGAAAATAAGATTAATTCCAAGCCGGCAAAAAGTGTATCTGCAGCGCTCCTCTAAGTGTATTTGCAGAATGTCATTTATGGAAAAAAATAGATACAATGTTTCAACCGCTGTATGGAGTGAATGTCCCAGAACTGCCATAAATAGTCTATTTCTGACAGTTCTGGGACATTCACTCCATACAGCATTTTCAACCGCTGTATGGAGGGAATGTCATGGAACTGTCAGAGTCCCAGAACTGTCATTAATAGTCTATTTCTGACAGTTCCATGACATTCCCTCCATACAGCGGTTGAAACAGCTGTATGGAGTGAATGTCCCACAACTGTCAGAAATAGACTATTTATGACAGTTCTGGGACATTCACTCCATACAGCGGATGAAACATTGTATCTATTTTTTTCCATAAATGACATTCTGCAGATACACTTAGAGGAGCGCTGCAGATACACTTTTTGCCGGCTTGGAATTATTCTTATTTTCATCCTACTTCTTCTTTTTCTTCTTATGAGGATGAGGATGAAGAAGAAGAAGTAGGATGAAAATAAGATTAATTCCAAGCCGGCAAAAAGTGTATCTGCAGCGCTCCTCTAAGTGTATTTGCAGAATGTCATTTATGGAAAAAAATAGATACAATGTTTCAACCGCTGTATGGAGTGAATGTCCCAGAACTGCCATAAATAGTCTATTTCTGACAGTTCTATGACATTCCTTCCATACAGCGGTTGAAACAGCTGTATGGAGTGAATGTCCCAGAACTGTCAGAAATAGACTATTTCTGACAGTTCTGGGACATTCCCTCCATACAGCGGTTTCCGGCAAAAAGTGTATGTGCAGAGTTCCTCTATTCTGCAGATACACTTAGAGGAGCTCTGCAGATACACTTAGAGGAGCTCTGCACATACACTTTTTGCCGGCTTGGAATTATTCTTATTTTCATCCTACTTCTTCTTCTTCTTCTTCTTCTTCTTCATCCTCATCCTCATCCTCTTCTTCTTCTTCTGAGGATGAGGATGAGGATGAAGAAGAAGAAGAAGAAGAAGAAGTAGGATGAAAATAAGATTAATTCCAAGCCGGCAAAAAGTGTATGTGCAGAGCTCCTCTAAGTGTATCTGCAGAATAGAGGAACTCTGCACATACACTTTTTGCCGGCTTGCAATTATTCTTATTTTCATCCTACTTCTTCTTCTTCTTCTTCTTCATCCTCTTCTTCTTCTTCTGAGGATGAGGATAAAGAAGAAGAAGAAGAAGAAGAAGTAGGATGAAAATAAGATTAATTCCAAACAGGCAAAAAGTGTATGTGCAGAGCTCCTCTAAGTGTATCTGCAGAATAGAGGAACTCTGCACATACACTTTTTGCCGGCTTGGAATTATTCTTATTTTCATCCTACTGCTTCTTCTTCTTCTTCATCCTCATCCTCATCCTCAGAAGAAGAGGATGAGGATGAGGATGAAGAAGAAGAAGAAGAAGAAGAAGTAGGATGAAAAGAAGAATAATTCCAAGCCGGCAAAAAGTGTATGTGCAGAGTTCCTCTATTTCTGACAGTTCTCTCACAGCTTCTTCACATGTACAGCGGTTGAAACATCTGTATCCTAAATGGAAACTAATAGATACAAATTGTATCTATTAGTTTCCATTTAGGATACAGATGTTTCAACCGCTGTACATGTGAAGAAGCTGTGAGAGAACTGTCAGAAATAGAGGAACTCTGCACATACACTTTTTGCCGGCTTGGAATTATTCTTCTTTTCATCCTACTTCTTCTTCTTCTTCTTCATCCTCATCCTCATCCTCTTCTTCTGAGGATGAAGATGAAGAAGAAGAAGAAGTAGGATGAAAAGAAGAATAATTCCAAGCCGGCAAAAAGTGTATGTGCAGAGTTCCTCTATTTCTGACAGTTCTCTCACAGCTTCTTCACATGAACAGTGGTTGAAACATCTGTATCCTAAATGTAAACTAATAGATACAATGTTTCAACCGCTAAACATGTGTTCCTTCTGTCAGAGAACTGTCAGAAATAGCGGAGCTCACTGCAGGGACACTTTTTCCGGCTGATCGGGAAATGTTCGATTCGCGCACCCGAAGTAGGCAAAATTTCGGTTTCGCCGCGAATCGAATATTTCCTGAAATTCGACTCGAATTCCGGTTCGCCTGGTTCGATTCGCTCATCTCTAATCATTTGCATGAATTTATTGATCCCTATTTAGGGATTCATGTTTATTTGTGTTTTATTTTATTTTTTGCTTGATCCTAGTTTGGATAGTGGGGTTATTGGTTCCTGGTCATTTATACCAGGTGTGATCACTTATTTCACTTGAGATCCCAGAGAGGATCAATCCACTGATTTATTGGCACGTATATATATTTTATGTCACTTTTATTGAGATCCCCAGAGAGGATCAGTCCACTGATTTTTTTTGTCACATATATATATTTATGTCACTTTGTTTGTTTGTGCCATATTGTATTATTTTATTATTAGGGTAGCGCTGCATCATTTTGATTTCATTATGTCTCATTAAAGAGCACTTGTCATGTAAAATTCATCACATAGGGGACTTTGTGTCCCCTCTTTGATGAAAAAAAAAGTTAAGCAAAAAATAAAGTTACACCCAAGCACATAACTTCCCCCCTAAAAAAACTGAGATCCCCGCCACCCCAACATATACACACAAACATAAACTCACATGTCAGGGGCGCCTACACATGAAAATGTTGATTGCGATACACATGTTACATATCACCGCACACGCCGGAGTGAAAGCAAAAATTCTAGCACAAGACAAAGAGTACTGAAGTTTGTCATCATTTTACGTGCACACACAAATTTAAGGTTTGACATGTTGGGTATCTATTTACTCAGTGCAACCTAGTCTTTTATATTTTACCAAAATATGGGTAATCTATTGCATGCGTTTGCCCTAAAATTCACTTGAGTGTGTTTTTTTACTGAAATTTTGTGTCTTTTAGACCTTTGAGGTAATATTGTGTAACATGAAAAATTGGAATTAACACTATTTTCTGCTCTAGGGTGTCTGATTTCAAAAAAAGTTATTATGGTTGGGGGTTTTAGGTAATTCAGGCCTAATATTATTTTTTAAACATGTATGCACGAAATGAAAAAGTGGCTCTGGCAGTGAAAGGGTTGAAAATTGAGGGAAGAGAGTGAAAATCCACTTTAAAGAACTAAATAGCTGAAATTGAAATTTACACACTGAAGTGAATGGGTCAGAGCACTAAGGTTCAATCAGGCCTAGAGCATCTGTCTTGCTGTCTTTTTAAGTAATCTACAGTGCTGTGGCAGTCCTTTGTCATGTATTGGCATTTGATATGTATAGTGTGTGTGTATATATATATATATATATATATATATATATGTATATCTCTGTAGACCTACACCAAAGGAGCTGTTTGGTGGGTGGTTTTTGGGTTCTCTGTTCTGCTCCTTGACTCCAAGAATAACGTCAGCCTGTCTGACACACCTGGTTGAATAAAGATCACTGCACCCTTTAGAGGTAAATACATTTAATATATTGATAGAGATCAGAATAAATGGCAGTTGGAACACAAATGAGCACACAGCAGGTAAATTATGACACAGTCTGCTAGACAGAGTAATAAATATGCCAAAAATGACTAAGACAAGTCTATATAGTACTAACTGAAATCAATGCACATTTTAGCAAAAAGCAATAGACATTGTCAATAAACGTTAGTGCAAGGAGAGTGATACTGCCACTACTCTGGTTTAGAGTGCACAGAGTGGCTGGTGTACAGTACAGCATACCCTAATAGGTCACGCTTCAACTGATCAAAAAGAAAAGAAAGGGTAAATGCCTTTGGGCAGCAACTGTTTAGGGCAGTATTTTAGTTCTGACTCTTTAGCCGGCTATCTGTTGGGACTCATTAACCACTGGTGTGCTTTAAGCAGTTCAAGGCCTGCAGGCAGTATTATAGATATAGTGTAGCTGGTTAGGTAGCTCCTAATAGTTTAGTCTCCAGTAGTGATGGCAAACAGTGACCACATTGCCCTCTCACTAGACCCAGAGACACAGTAGAGGTGATCCCTCCAATCAGATGTCACTCACTCCAAGTTGCCCATGGTGAGGATGATGGGTAGCCCAGCTGGTCTTTATCCTGGTGGAGACGCAATCTCTTCCTGCACACAGGTCACAGTACTGTGCTCTGGTCCTTGGCACAGTAAAGAATGCTTTGGTGGCCTGGTCTCTCTCTCTCTCTCCCTGGGATGGTGATGGACAGAAAAGCTCTCTCTGCATTCCTGGGCTATACTGTACTCTTCCTGAGAATTTACCTGACAATGTTCTACTCCCTCCTTCTCTTGCAGCAATGTCTTATGGGAGCTGTAGGTCCATATGTAGGTCATATGGACTTCAATATTCAGTGCACTTCTTGGGACTGCATGTTCCTTCGTTCCTTTCTGGTCTCTGATTGGTCCCCTCTACATCCAAGAGGGAGGGGGAGAGAAACAGTTCGGACAGCAAGCTGGGGTTATTACATGCAGCCTGCTACTACTCAGTATCCCCCTCTACAAAGCTGCTCTGGCCCTCTCCCTGTTTGGTAGTCTTCCTGCTATTTACTGGAGGGGGGAGCAAGCAGGTGTAAACAGAGTCATTCTCTCCAGTGTTTTTTTCTGGGGGGGAGGAAGAAACACAGAGACAGTTTACTCCTCCGGCACCCTATCAGTTCTTTCAGCTACGTGGGGGTGGGGGGTGGGCTGGAGAGAATGGGTGCGGAAGCAGCAGGTAGCACCCGGGCTGCATAACATTAAAAGAAAAGTTACAGAATTTCAGTTTCAAAATCTATAAGCTTTTCTGTATCTGGAAGCATCAGCTGAATATTATATGACACCACAGCATGTCTATTTTTTCTTTCCAATATTTCTTCTTTTATTTAAAAGGAATTTGTACAAAAAAAAATGTACATTTTTATCAGAGTTTACAAATCTTTAATCGTGCAGTTAGGATTAGTAAGCCATAAAGCCCATAGCTGGGAAAACTTAGTATTTGTTAGATTTGTGGCTGTCAGAACTTTTTCCATGTCACATTGAAAATTTCGGATTTGAAGAGTAACCACTAAGCTAGGGGGAGTTCCACATTCTAGCAATACTATGTTTTGCTGCATGGTACAGGTGGATAAGAGCCATTTTAATCTATGAGGAATATTGCTCAATTCTAGGGTGAAATAAAGCAAGTGCAGGGTCAGGTGGTAAAGGAGCTATAACATCAGAGGCTATTTTTAAGATCCCATTCCAATAGGAATGATGTATGTGCTTTTTTTTTAAACATAATAAACACAGATTTGCTAATGGAGCAGAAACTCTACTCTTCAGAAAAGTGAATGTTTATTTTGAAAAATGTTTGTTTCCTTTACAGAGTAAGAGATAGTAAATACAGTAAACCTGTGCCCCAAAAAAAAAGAAAAAAGAAAAAGAAAAAATGATTGTTGCTGGCATGTGCTTGGTTGATTAAAGTGAGCTCTGCCTAACCTGAACAGGATCCAGCATTATAAACCTGTCATTTTGTCCTGAATTGAAAATGTTTACTTTCATCTAATTAGCTTTTTAAAGTGTGGACCTCCTGTGTTCACTTCAAAACAGCATCTGAGATGTTAAACCCTCAGGGTCTATTTATCAATGTTTTCACCCAAGATTCATGCATTTTTTTCTAACTGAAACTTGTTTTAAAAAATACCAGAATTTTGGGTGGAAAAAAAAATAATAAATAGACCCCTACGTATATCATCATGGCCTTATGAGAACAGATACAAACTAATAATAAATACCAAAACCGAATATAATTTTACATTCACAACTTGCATATCATCAGTACTGCATTTTTTATAATTTTTCAATTTACATTTTCCATCAAAATAATCTGTCTATGATCTTAATGAAATAAAACAATAATATATTTCAAGTGAATTTAGATATGCCAGAAAAAGAAAATCTCTTTTTTTTTACAGATAAAAACAAGGATTGATAATAACGCAACATCATTTTATGTGACATGAAATACTGAATTTTATATACAAAGAGATAACATGAAGAACAGGGATAAAGACAAAATAAGACTTGCCAGTGTCCTCAGAAAGGAGAATATAATAAAACAATAAATAGATATCTATCTTCAATACAAAAAAATGTTCCCTTCAACACAAACAAAGTCATACACTTATCAGGAACTGATAGGCATCACCAGAACAATGAAATCCAGCCTGCAAAGCTTACTATATCTTTACAAATAAATAAATAAATAGAACTATTTTAAAAGTCAGTATTTTCAACAAAACACTTTCAAAGGTGATAAAGTCTCCGAGGTATGGCTTACTTGTGTATGGAAGTTATTATAAAACCGTATTATCATTATTAATGCTATAAAACTGTATTTTGATTAAATTTTTAGCTTCTGTGTAAGAACAACCTGCTCATTTTTCCATAGTGCAATGTCCTTTGGGCACAAAAACGTACTCTTAAAAAAGGTAATATTTATAGGTTGAAATACATTTGAATATTAAAGCAACCTTGTAAAGTTCTAAAAGGACAAGGAAGTTTCCTGCAATAGAAGACGTGGCACTGCCCGAGGGCCCGGGGTCAGTAGGGGGCCCCATAGAATGCCCCTGGTACCTTTTATAGGCTTTTTTGGGTGTGTTTTGAGTTTGGGCAAGGACACAGGGGCCCCATGATCCCCAATTGCCTGGGGGCCCCATAAGTTGTCAGTCTGCCCGTGTGGTTTACTCACCTTTCAGTGGCCCATGGTTCAAGCTCATCGGCTTCCACTAATCTCTTCAACATTCATTTATAGGATGCCTGTATACCCTCTGTACTCTGTGGTTCTATCCTTTAACCTCTACGTCATTACAGGACTCAGCAGTTATGTTGCGGGTCGGAGGATTGAACCACAATGTATAGTGGGGGACACAGGCATCCAAACCCCAGAAAGGGAGTTGAAAAGACTGATGGAGACTAAGAGACATGGGTCTGCTGGAGATGTAATTAAAATACCCTTTTCATAAAGTGAAGCCTTTTTCAGCTAGAAAAAAACAATCTAATTTATATGGGTTCTACGCATGACTGCTTGCTGAGCGATCTGTGGAAGAACAATCTACCAAACATACTAGATTGTTGGGTTTATGTGGTAAGCAGTTCTGGATGGTGCCACTTCCCCCCTCTTCCCTTGTCTCATCTCCATAGCAATAAAATGTTTTACCTGCCAAGCTGATCGGTCATATACATGAACCCAGTGTCCAGTACGTGTGCCTATGGGTGGCCTTATCACGACTGCCCATCCAATCACCTTCAGGAAATTGTGGGCACCTTAAAGGATTGTTGACTTGCCAGAGAGCCTAAAGGGAACATGCCTACACTTATGACTACATGATTTTGATATGTGATAATTGCATTTTATATGCACACCAGAGCTGACTGATCTTTGTATAGAAAATACAAGTCAACAAAACAAATGCATGCAACAAAGCAGTAATTGCATCCAATTTTTCTTAGTGTGCACTGATCCAAAGCATTAATGTATACGGCATCAAATGAATTGTAATATGGTGTATTTGCATTTCCATTGTGTGCAAAATTGAGTAACGAATGTGAATATTAGTGGGTGGAGGATATTGCCATGTGCTGATCACATGCACTCTCTGGCAATACACACCAAACTGAGCATGTGCAGCTTGCCCCCAGGGCTTTGTTCTATCAGCAGATGGATTGGGTACTGTGGAACAAGGGGAGGTACAGAGAAGACAGGATTAAACATCCTTTTTACACAATGTAGAAGATTAACCCCTTAGGTTCCAGACTGAGTATAACAAGCATGCACTACTGCATATACAGACTGTTTTGGTTTAGTAACACTTTAAAGGCAAACATCTTAGTACACAGTTGAAATACATAGACTGTATTTTTTACTGTTTTGTTTGTCCATGAAACAGTAATGATAAACCACAGAAAATTGATCAACCTAACTAGCTGAGGTGTGTGTATCACAAGAATGAGTGGCGACAGGACATAATACAAATCTTGTGGCAGTAACCAAAAAATAACATGTATTTCCATTTTTTTATTTATCTATTTGCCTGTAGTTCCACTTTAACACATATTGGTAGAGTGTGATTAGACCATATTTATTTATATGGATACTTATAACAATTATGACATTTGGATGTGATAAGAGAAGGATTAAGCAAAGCTAAACTTTTTACCTAAAAAAGAAAACATAACTGCCCACTGGCCAGATTTACTGGAGAACAAACATTAAACAGTCTTCTCTGGCTTTGATCTGCGAATCAGAATGGGAACCAGACAAAATGTGCATTTGGCTGACCTATCCCTAGCCATTAAAACCTATCGGTTAAAAATTAAGATAATAAAATCTTTAAAACTCTGACTTCTATCCAATCAATGACTATTTAAAATAACTTAATTATTCTGGGATCAGTTGGGCTGTTTGACTTGTAATCTTCCTGTAAACCATTATGACAGGGTACAGTACATCATCTGAGAAACTGCAAAATTGTATTGTAAATTCAGTTTGGAGAGATGAGAATATCACTTATAATGATTAATCTGATACATGTGGACCAACATAGAAAAGTTATTAATTAGGACCAATATACATAATGCTGGACATAGACATGGCAATTTTCAGTGGCATATTTTCAGTCACTGACCATCAGCCTTAGTTCTACCTTCTACCAAAAGCATGGAATGCTCAACATTGTTGGTGGTAGTTTACCCTGTTCGATCATTTTTGTGTTTAAAGAGGTTGTGTAACCACATCACATAATAATGCAAGAATAGTACCTTGGCAGTACACTTCAACACACGTCCATTTAAGTGCACAAGGTATGGTTCACTGAAAAGAAAAAAAGATACAGACCTGAATTTTTGTGGGCTGCCAGCCCATTCAAAAGGAATGGCCTGCCTTAACACAGTGCACTTTACCACATGATGTACCATGTTAATAAACATGGCTAATCACTAAAATCTCATACAAGTATCAAAAGTAGCTTTCAACATTTTTAAATCTGCAGATTTTCAAAAACAAGGTGATCCTGTCATAAAGATCCTAGTTATGGGGTGACAATGTTTACTCTACAGTGCTACATACTATTTCTGGTACCAGTCAAATGAGCATATGCTAAAGCATTGGCCATGTGATCTTTTTTGGGGGTCTTAGATGTTTGATGTTCAGGCATCGCTGGTTAATCAGTGTTTCATTTAAACTTTTTTTTTGGAGACTTTTTTATTAGTATTAGTATTCACATTACAAAAATACAGATGCCCCAAGGTAATTAAACAGTGATGTCACAAATGTTACATATAGATAACCACAAGTAAATGCAGATGTGAATAAGAGACAATCAAGCCAAAGAAAAAAGATACAGACCTATGGAGAATGAGAGACAATACCTGGAAATCATATTCGATCCCTTCCAAGCAAGTCATGTAAGAGCAGAAGAAGCAGAGGAAGCAGAGACCCAGAAATGCCAGACCTTGTCAAACTTTGTAGGGCAGCCTCTATTCCAATAAGTTGCTTTGTACAGTGGAAACATCTTATTAAACAGGGACTTCAAAAATAAAATTGTGGGAGTTGTCGTTTTTTTTCCCAAAGGAGCAGGCTGGCTTTTCAGGCATAAAAGAGGGTTTCTGATAAGAAGGTATGCTGTGCACGCAAGGGTGCCAACTCCTTCCCCAATCCAAGAAGACAAACCGAGATGGTCTGCGGGATTTGCAATGTGATAAAAAGCTCCACATAACACATAGCAGGTACATGTGACCAATATGCCAGCATTTGATGATTATCACCTAATGCTACCAATTATTTATTGATCAAAGTACTAAAATGATCCAAAAAAATCAATCAGCAAACTCGCATTTCCTTGCTTTGATGCTGCTAATACTAGAAAATGGTTTACAGATCTGTTTACAGTTAGAATACGTATGATGTAGATGCCATTTGTTTAATCAATATTCTTAACTTGAAAATACCTATCTTTATAAGGTTCTATTAGCTGAGATTTTAGAGACAATTCCTATACTCATCAGCTCTGCAAGTAAAATGTCTGCCTGGATTAGTTTATTTGCCCTAGAAATGTTGAGAACCTGGCACTGTTTTGCCAAGAGGCATATTTTCTCTCATATCTGTTTTTCCACTGGCCTTTTAGATAAGAATCCTAGATAAGGGCTTTGATTTCGATTTTTTTTCCTTTCTTAGAAATTATTTTAGAGGTACACTCCAGTAAAACATGAAGGACTTGCATTAAACTCCTTCAGGAAATAATGTCCACCTTTAAGTGGCTTTAAAGTGGCTCTTATCCTCCTTTACCTTGGTATTTATCTTTTGCACTTAAATGCCACCCTACCTAAGATTCTATTGCTACAACATTTCAGATTGAGTCTGCCCAAGCACTTCCCTCTCTATAAGCCTAATGTAGCCATTTCCACAAAGACTCGCAACAGAAAGAACATTACATAACCATGTAATAGAAGGTTGTAGGCTGCAGTCCCACCTAAGGGAGCTTTAGGTGAGAAATTTTTAATTAATTGTTTACTTGTGAGGAGGGGGAGGGTGTCAGAAAACTAGTTGGGGGGACATCCTGGAGTTGGGATTTCATGTCCGTTGTGATATTTCTTTGGCAGTTTATTGATTTCTTTGGCTAGTTTTCTGAACCTATTCTTTAAAGTGGACCTAAGGTCAAGTCAAATTCTTACCTGTGAGCTTTTGCAGACCCCACCACAGTACCACTGGCTGCTGCCATCATATTATTTTCCACATTGTGGTCATGGTTCAGTGTAAGGAAGAGGCACTTTCACAAAGTCCTGTAATTTCTTACAATTTAGGGAAGTCACCTGTTTCATTTGGAATGAGTAAAGGATAATAACAGACACTGCTATCTCTACTTTTACTTTACAACTTCAGTAAAAAAAAAAAAAAGTATGGAAAATACCTCCAGGCTAATTACCTATGAGCAGACCTTTGTAAACTGTAAGGCTTCCTTGTTTTTACATTGGCTCCTTCTGCTGTCAGTCAAATCCTATGAGGAGGGAGTGGCCATACTGGGCTGTGTGTGCCTATGGATGCACACAGTCAGATTCAGGAGTGTGCCAGCTTTAGTGCGCCCTGAGCACATGGTTTGCTCAGGGAGCACTCAGAGAAGAGGAGGAGCAGAGAGCACTGGTGGAGGTACTGTTAGAATCATTTTATTGCAGAATGAAACCCTCTTAATCTTTACAGTCAAGGAAGCACATGGTTTTCTGAAGGGGCACTCAGAGAAAAGGAGGAGCTGAGAGCTCCGGTGAGGGACCCCAGAAAAGGAGGTAAAAGTCTACTCGGTGCAATAACATTGCATAGAGCAGGTAAGCATGACTTTTTTATTTTAGAGAAAAAAATACCTTTTTGAAACACTTTAGAACATAAACCTTCTTGGCCTCTACAGCCAAGGAAGCTGCCATCTCAGCCTCTGTTTGATCTGCAGTTGCCATGATACTGCACATAGGACCAGTATTGACACCAGCTATTTGATCACTTGACAGCTTGGTTGGGAGCACAAGCAACTGTGACAGTTATTTTACATGGTACGCCCTTGTCTGTAACTGTTTTGAGAAAAAGTTAAATTGATTGTTTTATTCCTCTTTAAGGTACTAAACTCAATGTTGTTAGATAATGAGTTTATGTGAAATCTCCATTAAACACTGTAAATAATATTTTCATTACAGTGAGGAACAGAAGTATTTGAACACCCTGAGATTTTGCAAGTTCTCCCACTTCATGGAGGGGTCTGAAATTCACATTGTAGGTGCATTCCCACTCTGAGAGACAGAATTAAAAAAAGAAATTCAGGAAATCACATTGTATGATTTTTAAAGAATTTATTTGTCTTGCACTGCTGAACATAAGTATTTGAACACCTGGGAAAATCAGTGTTAATATTTGGTACAGAAGCCTTTGTTTGCAATTACAGAGGTCAAACGTTTCCTGTAGTTCTTGACCAGGTTTGCACACACTGCAACAGGGATTTTGGCCCACTCCTCTACACAGATCTCCTCTAGATCTGTCAGGTTTCAGGGCTGTTGCTGAGCAACATGGAGTTTCAGCTCCCTCCAAAGATGTTCTATTGGATTTAGGTCTGGAGACTGGCTAGGCCACTCCAGAACCTTGATATGCTTCTTACGAAGCCACTCCTTGGTTATCCTGGCTGTGTGCTTCAGGGTGTTGTCATGTTGGAAGACCCAGCCATGACCCATCTTCAATGCTCTGACTGAGGGAAAGAGGTTGTTGCTCAAAATCTCACAAGTATCTCTGACTGGCCAACCAATCAGAGATACTCTATGAAAATTAATCGAACAGAGGTCTATAACTATGGACATGAGAAAGAGAGAGAGAGAGGCTCTCTTTGGAACACCAGAGGAAGGGAATGGAACTAATATGTCCAGTTCCATGGTAATTATGGAATATATCCCTTTGTCAGGAATGGACTCGCCAATGGTGGTGGGACTCACCTGCCTTGTAGGCTGCAGTACCAGGGCTGGCCAGCGGGTGCTCTCAGCAGCCAGAAGCTCACTCCTGCAATCAAGCCATCACCTGAGGCTGATTGCAGGAGGTGTATTTAAGGAATGGCCAGGCCTGCTGTCAGGGCCTTGGTGTATTGTTCCCATGAGCCCCTGTACCTGCATCCTGTCTGCTTCCTGCCTGATCCTGACTTTGCTTGATCCTGTCACTGCTTGAGCTCTGCCTGCACCGACCTTGGCTACTCCTGACCAATCTTCTGCCTACTCCTTGTACCTTGTCTGCCTGTTAGCTACCGCCCCGGCCCGCCTGACTGCGTTGTTCTCCATATTTATATATATATCAGTTAAGGTTTGGGTTTGTTGCACCTTGTTGTACGTATTTGTGTTAGTTTGGGTTTGATTTGTTGCACTGTGTTTATGTTTGTGTTGCCCTTAATAAATTATATTGTTTTACATGCTACACCTGAAGTCTGTGTTTCCCTGTGTCGGTCCACACACCTCTGGTCATACCCGGAGCCCTGACACCCTTGCACTTATAGCTAAATGTTTGTCTCATGTCTTTTCTGTCTCACTGTTTGTAGTTTTAATATGTTCGAGCTTTCTTAATAATGTTTCTTTTATGTTACTAGATAGATTGTTTGTGTTAGTTTAGACCTCCATCCTATTCACCAGTAAATTTTGGTTGTTGTGTTAAACCTTTAACTTCTGGGTAAGAACTCTTCATTTACCAAATCATATCAGCGAAATATTATATGCCATAATCTATAGATTTGGTCAACAATGTCAGGTAGTGGTGAGGATGAGGATGGCATGGCAGTCAGGTTTGGTCAACCACTTCAGGAGGCAAGGAAAATAATGGCACAACAGGAGGTTTGCTCATTTACAAGTAATGATCAAAAACCAATTTGACTGTTTAATAGTTACCAACTGTCACAGATTACCTGGGACAGTCCCGATATTTTGAATGATGTCCCACCATTGCTCAGTCCCGGCCAATGTCCTGGAAATCTGAGATCAGGGCATGGACAGACTCAGATAGTGCTTTGTAATTCTGTGTGAACCTAGGGCAGTGAAAAAAATCAAAAAACTTGCCATTTGCTCAGCGGGAAGGGGGGCGACGGCAGACTGGGGACTTTTTTTTTCATTTTTGGGTCCAGAGGACTAATATGCAGTACAGCTGTTTCTCAATAATAAACTAAACTCCTGGCCACTTTTGTATCAATCTGCCAGATTGCCCCAGCGGATTGATGTAGAAAAGGCTGGGACATTAGTTTAATTCACAGGAGCCTCTGCACTGCAGATTAGCCCCGAAAATGAAAAAATTGTGCCTAGTCTGCTGCTGCCCCCCTTCCCACTCTAGGCTCATGCAGAATTACGAAGCACTATCTGCAGCTGTCTACCCCCAAATCATGAGATACAGGACAAACTGGACTAGGGGATCGATCACTCCAGACTCTTCAGCAGGGAATGGATTGGTAAACTGCATTGCTCACTGTAAGTACCTGTCACCATACACAGATTCACTTCAATGGGCTGTTCTATGCATGCTTGTCCCCAAATAGAAACTCGTGATCCTTTTTGGATGAAAAGCTTTGCACAGTTTTTAAACTCAGACCCTCTCATGTGGTACTCCTGCAGTCTCTGACCCTCTCCTGTGGTATGCCTGGAGCCTCTGACACTCTCCTGTACTACACCTGCAGCCTCTGACCTTCTCCTGTACTATACCTGCAGCCTCTGACCTTCTCCTATACTATGTCTGCAGCCTCTGACCCTCTCTTGTACTATGCCTCAGGCTCTGACCCTCTCCCTGGCTACGTATGCAGGCTCTGATCCTCTCCTATACTATGCCTGCAGTCTCTGACCATAGTCCTGTAGTAATCCTTAGGAGTGTTTTATTCCACGTAAATGTACACTAAATACAATAAAACCAGGAGAGGTACTGACCACAAGAATGCACAAGATGGCCGCCGGGGCCCTCGCAGTGCCGGTCAGCGCAACGCCACACCGCTGCAGCCCCTCCCCGACGCGCCACGCACGATGGCACGCAGCCACAGGGGGTAAGCTAACCCCCTATGACTGCGCGCCATCGCACAAAACGCGCCAGGGAGGGGCCACAATGGTGCAACGCCACGCTGACCGGCGCCACGAGGGCCCCGGCGGCCATCACACGCACTCCCATGGTCAGTACCTCTCCCAGCTTTCCATAAGGTTTATTAATAAACTCAGAGCATACAATAAGTACAGGTAATACAGGGTATCAGTCGGAAATATAATAGGAGGTAATGCACATACAGAGAACAAAAAAATACATAGCAATACATAGACAAAGAATCAGACGTAAGTCATCCCAGGGGAAAGAAAAACAGGGGGAAATGAGAACATGAGAGTGCAGGAACATTAAAGGCATATCTGGTCTCAAGCCCTTATTCAGCATATTGGCATAGTCTTGTACTAAACCTTCAGTCTCTGACCATAGTCCTGTACTAACTGCAGTAACCTCTAGAAACCAATCCGTTAGCGGTAATGATGTGCTGTAACCTCTAGCAACAGTAAGTTCTTTATTTACATTATTGTTTTTTTAGATAAGTCTATGATTGTGTTTATTTGTTTTTTTGGGATGTTGGGGTGTAGAGCAAAATTGCATGGGGGGAGCCCAAGAGAATCTCAGACTCTGTCTAACCATACCTCCTTTAAGCCATGCCCAATATTTAGTGTAACTTAAACCACCACCATCTTCTTTTTCATGGTAGGCCACACCCACCCCAAATTAACATACATAACCAACCCTGTCTTTCTGGACATACAGGAAAAAAAGTGTCCCTAATTTTTTTTTTTAAATGTTGGAAACTATGCTGTTTTGGGACATAAGCCTCTCCTGACCACTGTCATTACAGTTTTTGGGCCACCAACACCACCAGTGGCTTCTACTACATTTACTTCAAATTGGAAAAGAGAACATTTTCGAATATATGAGAAATATTTCGGTTTTGTCATTGGTATTAATAAAGGTTGCACTATTAAATCTATTTGAAGAGTAAAACCTCATCCAATATGCCATTCTCCGCAGTCTGTCCATAGAGTGAAAAAATGTTGTGTTTCCGATTGGAAAGTATCACAGGTTGTTTTATGCCTGAGTAGAGGCTCCACTGCCCATAGCCACCAAGATAATCACCACCAACTGTGATGTTACTTTTCCCCAGTTTCCATTCATTTCTTTAGTCACCTCTCCCTAGGCATCTTTCCAAGTATAAAAGTGTCCATCATTTTTTGAGGAAAAAAAGAAAGATGCTTTTAGTCAGCACTACCCTATCCCACACAAAAAAATATTTTTTTCTGATGTACCAATGCCTTATTGAGCAGCTCAATAAGGCATTGGTAAATCAAAAAAAGTACATTTTTTGTGGGGGGTTTCTTAAATTTCATATCTTAAATTTACAGTATATTGTGCCACATTGCCATAGAGAACACAGGTTCAATTTCCTTCATTTCTTTTTATTTTAGTAAACCTGCCCAATGAATTAAATAAAATAAATTTTACATATTTATAGCAAACATTTTCCTTAAAAAAAATTATTATTTTACACGTGACACATTTTTCCTCTAAGACTTCAAAATTAAATGCCAGCTCAGTGGGAGTTTTCAATTATGACCACAAATTGTCTTAATGACATTCAAATAGATGTACGGCGCTGCTAATGTGCCTTGCTTGTCATCTGTACTTAATCTACCAAAGATAGGAAAAAAAAGTTAATTTAAAATTTACAGTCATGGGCTATGACTGCTGAAAATTGTATGTGGAAGGAAAACGGAGAATCCAATAAATAGGTGAATGCTCTATTTATTGATTCATAATATAGATATATTTCAAAGAAAAAAACATCAGTAAAACTTACCAGCCTCTGTCCCTCATCATTTAATGGGAACAAAAATAAGTCGTGTTAAGAAATTCCTTGCAAACCCTGCCACTGTAACAATTACATATTGCACAAATATCAGGATAACAAAATGTTCATGCTGAGCAAAATCAATAGAACATAAAATAAGAATGTTAGTTTATTGTTACATGCCCTGTACATTGCACCTACTACTTTGAGAAAAATGCATACTTGCCCACAAGTGTGGTTTCTAAGGATACAACATATTTCAAATCAACCTGAATAGAATATAATCCGGTAACCAGGGCAAACATCAGATTCTCCCTTTTATATAACAGTAGATATGTTATCACATGAATCTGATTGGCTACTGCCATGGGCAACACCATTTATTTTTATTTTCGCCTTTTGATACAGGAGGGCCATACTGCAAATATATATTTCACAGCAGCATTTTATCATACTTTTCAGGCGTACGAAAAAGCATAGGAATATGGGACATGTGCCTGTTTGTCAGACAAATTATAATTCCTAACAGTCTTTTTATTATCATGATCCAAGATAGTGAAAAGCTAAGTACAAATGAGCATAATGTTGTAATCCATGGTGAGCAATCACATTTCAAGTTTCTGAATTCAAATAAGTGTAAGGTTAAATATAATTAGCTGCTGTGGGTTGTTGAATAAGTCAGCAGCTAGACTGAGTATTCTATATTTAAAATGCCTAGTCTTTATAGTCTTACAGTGGATATAAGAAGTCTACACACCCCTGCTAAATGTCAGGTTTCTGTGATGTAAAAAAATGAGAGAAAGATAAATCATTTCAGAACTTTTTCCACCTTTAATGTTTGCCTATAAACTGTACAACTCAGTTGAACAACAAACTGAAATCTTTTAGGTGGAGGGAAGTAAAAATTAAAAAAACTAAAATAATATGGTTGCATAAGTGTGCACACCCTTAAATTAATACTTTGTTGAAGCACCTTTTGATTTTATTACAACACTCAGTCTTTTTGGGTATGAGTCTATCAGCATGGCATATCTTGACTTGGCAATATTTGCCCACTCTTCCTTGCAAAAAAACTCCAAATCTGTCAGATTGCGAGGGCATCTCCTGTGCACAGCCCTCTTCAGATCACCCCACAGATTTTGGATTGGATTCAGGTCTGGGCTCTGGCTGGGCCATTCCAAAACTTTAATCATCTTCTGGTGAAGCCATTCCTTTGTTGATTTGGATGTATGCTTTGGGTCATTGTCATGCTGAAACATGAAGTTCCTCTTCATGTTCAGCTTTCTATCAGAAGCCTGGAGGTTTTGCGCCAATATTGACTGGTATTTGGAACTGTTCATAATTCCCTCTACCTTGACTAAGGCACCAGTTCCAGCTGAAGAAAAACAGACCCAAAGCATGATGCTGCCACCACCATGCTTCACTGTGGGTATGGTGTACTTTTGGTGATGTGTAGTGTTGTTTTTGTGCCAAACATATCTTTCGGAATTACGGCCAAAAAGTTCTTGCATCCAGAAGTTGGGAATTAAGGTGAATTCCAGGCAAACAGCTACTGTAAATACTAAGATGAAATTCTGTACTTGTATAGGGCTGTTTTACCAGCCAAAAGATTTGCATTTCTGTCCATCCAGTCCTAACATTCCCACAGCTCTTCCAAAGCAGTGCATTCAGTCTGGAGGGGCAGGATATCTGGTTTTGAATAGCTGTAGTTTGCTAATACTTAGGTAGGCCATATACAGAGCAAATCTCAGTACTGCAACCAAAGACATATGCTTGATTCCCCCATCAATACAATCAGTGACAAGAGAATCCCTCCTGCCGAGCCATTGTGTTCTCCCAGTAGGGGGGGCAGAGGAAGCCATCCTCGCTGGGAGAAGACAGTGATTATTTCTAGCAGCTTTGCAATAATAGCATGTAAAATTGGGCAGGCTGGTTGTACCTAAGATGATCAATCGATCAACTTGAGTACATTCAACCTACCAATACATGGTTCAAATCTCAGCCAGTTCCTGCTGCACGGGCCGAGATTCGAACTGTCTATGGCTGGGTTTACAGGTCTTGTCCCCTTTCTCACTTTGTGACTGGACACAGCTGACCTCTTTATCACTCTGTTCTCTCCTCATATGAGCATGCATCTTTTTAGCACATAAACACAGCAGCACAAATGATTGTCTCCTTTCCCAGTCCGAACTCTGCTGTACAGTCAGCTGTAAGAAGCTGACACCATACCAGATCCAGGTGCTTACACGGTTTGCATTAGAAGGAAGATACATTTGATGATGTAGCCTACAAATTGCATAAATCTGGCAGAAGTTCAGCTTTAAAGTAGATGTAAACCTAAATTGGATAACCTTTAGTTTGCTAAATCGCTGTGTATCATAAATAATTACCATTTTTAATTCAAAAGAAGTGTTTTCAACTTTTTTTTTCATTCATTGTTGGGTCCCGGTACTGCTGATCTCCTGAAACCCTTTTGCAACCATTTCCAGTGTTCATATATTAGCTCCAGCAACTGATACAAGTAATTTCTGAGCCTGGGTTCACATATGTGCGGTGCGGGTATATCGCATGTGATTCACACAGGAACCGTACTGCATTCCTGTGCAAATCACATGCGATTTGTGTGCGGTGCGATTGGAGCCATAAATTTTGTATGGCTCTATTTTCACCGCACTCGCACCAAAAACGCGCAGGACCGGATCGCATAGGTATTCACACTTGTGCGTTCCGATTCTGCACATCGCACCGTGTTTTGCGGACTGCTTTCGGGGTGTCGTTAACATACACACCCGCTGCGGTTCACATGAACGGGGTGCGATGTGGTGTGGAATCCGCACTGAAAACTCTGCGAATTCCGCACCGCATCAGTGTGAAACAGGGCTCAAGGTGGGTTTAATGGAGCATAGCCATGTATGCGCCAGAAATTATCTCTTCATTTGGTTTTGGATCATTAATTCATTGAAGAATTTAGTTTTGTCATATTCATTATGTTGAACCGATTAGTTTTTGGAATTATTTTGTATCTTTGGCATTCTTTTTGTATTTTTGTTGGTTCGGGTGGAAAAAAATGTTTTCAGTTTTTTAGGAAGATTGCTGTATATTTGATATATTATCAAATTAGATAGATTTGAATGAGAAGGATTCAATATTTTCAGATACTAGTCCAACCCACCAAGAGAAATGGCATGAGGTGATTGAACAATATCGACTTTTGTCATAGTCATCCGAATTAACAAATGGAAATTCAGATCCATTCTCCGAATTATAGAACTAATTTGAAAATTAAAATAATTTCCCCATGAGCCCGAGCTACTCTCATTATGTGACGTCATCCAAATGAAACAAATGCATTCAGTAATTTCATTATAACATTTTTTTTTTGGATTTGTTGCCATTCATTACTTTGTCTATTCGAAGATTCATATACATCCGAATCTGTGAAAATTATATTTTTTCTGAAAAATTAATCGTAGTGAAACAAAATGCACATGTTTATTGTCACATCTATTTCCAATGGGAAAGAATGTGACAGGGTAGCAATGCAGGAGAACAATCGGCATAGATGGACAACAGTACTGTTACCCTATAACAAGAGGACTTTGCATAAGGACCTTCATAGACCCCAGTTATTATTTTAACAAAAGTAGACTTAAAAATGTAAAAAAAAAATAAGCTTTTGAAATTACATTAACATATTAAAGCTTGTAGGTGATTTTATGTACCGTATTTTCCGGCGTATAAGGCGACTGGGTGTATAAGACGACCCCCTAATTCTCCAGTTAAAACATAGGTTTTGGGCTATACTCGTCATATAAGACTACCCCCCTTCTGAGGCAACACTATTTAACCACTAGCCTACAGGGCACTTATACTCACTTCCCTCCCAGGCCAATTTTCAGCTTTCAGCGCTGTCACACTTTGAATGACAATTGCGCGGTCATGCAACACTGTACCTATATGAAATAGGTGGCACTGATGGGCACTGATGAGGAGGCACTGGTAGGTGGCACTGATGGGCATTGAGAGGCATCACTGATGGGCACTGAAAGGCAGCACTGATACATGGCACTGATAGGCAGCACTGATTGGCAGCACTGATAGGTGGCACTGATTGGCATTGATAGGTGGCACTGACTGGCACTGATGGGTGACACTGAAAGGCAGCTCAGATGGGCACTGATATGTGGCATTGATGTGCACTGGTAGGCACTGATATGTGGCATTGATGTGGCACTGATGGACACTGACAGCTGGCACTGCTGGGGCTACACTGATCATCAGGGCACACTGATCATCAGTGCCCTGATGATCAGTGTACATGTCCCCTCCGCAGAAAGCTGATTACCGGCTCTCCTCTCCTCTGTCAGTGTGACAGCTCGAGAGGAGAGAAATGCCGATAACCGGCATTTCCGTTTACATGTGATCAGCTGTGATTAGACACAGCTGATCACATGACGGAGCCGACATCTTCTGCTCTTTCCGTGATCGGCGATCGCTGTGTCCGAAGGACACAGCGCATCACCGCACATGCGCGGAGAATGGGAGGACGTCATATGAACCAATCACGGCAAGTGATGTATCCTATTAATGAATACAGAGCCTGCTCAGATTGGCTGTGTCAGAGAGGTGGGCTGATGATGTCACAACTTCAGCCAATCCGAGGAGGCTCTGTATTCATTAATAAAATACATTGCTCGCCTTGATTGGCTCAGCGCGGTGCACTGTATGTAGCTGAAGCTACCGTACAGTAGTACTGCACATCCAGTTCTATACCCAGCGTATAAGACAACCCCCAATTGTTGGGGAATGTTTTTAAGTAAAAAAAGTTGTCTTATACGCCGGAAAATACGGTACTTGGTTTACATATACTCTAATGCCCATGTGAAATCACAGAAATAAATGTTCAATCGAGTAAACATAGTATCAACAGCCACCATTTCCATAGTCTTACAACCACATTCCCAGTAATGAAGTAAGTCCCCTTAAGATGTCATCTATGATGAAACACAGAGGGCGGGGCCTAAGGATGAGACGTCATCACGCATGCTTGGTTGGCTGAGATGGAACTGTTTGCTGAGTGGGAATGCATAAGCAGTATTGTTTTCATTTAACTTCCATATGTGATTGCACCTTTTGCTTTTAATAAATAGATGTTTTAAACTTTATTACCGTATGGAGTTGCTTTGTGTCTCCTTTCTCTGCTGTTACTGATTTACTGATAAGATACTTGAGAGCTCGTTTGCTGTGTGAGCTTGGTGGTATGATCAGGACCAGGAGGTATTAACCCCTTGAGCGTTGTTGACCATTTTAACATAGTGGTCATATTGACATGGTAAGAGCCTCTTGTGTGTATCTGTGAGGGCATTTTTGACACCTTTGTTACCAGTGATCATGGAGGGAATATTCCAGCAGCACTGATTGGCTTGTTTATTTCATGGACACTTTATAATGATATATTGGTTGTGCACTATTCCACTTTATATAATCCTTTCACTGGGCAATCATCCAATTATACAATTTCTTAATAATTGCTAAGTATATGTGCAATCCTCACGTTTTTACACATATGTGAATGATTTGGAATATTAGGTTAATTGATTAACCATATATAATTCATGTCTATAGGTATCTTTGTTTTAAATTCACCTTGCATTTTTGCTTTCTTTTTTTCAGATTTTTTTTTTATAAGATTTTTGCTGTCAGTACTCACTCTACAATATATATTATATTATTTCTGTTAATGTGCATTGCACTAAGGCAGCCTGTTCTAAATAAATGGGCTGACAATGCACCCCATTGTGCTTAAAATAATACATGACCATTTTTCACTCCCACACAGTATCTTTACCCTTGGGTATTTTTCATGTTCTTTCCATGTTTTTTTAAATGAAAAACTATGGTAAAGACATTACCCAATACCGACTGTCAACATCTCTCTGATGGGGTACTCCTCTTTGATATTTTTCTTTCTAAATGTCAGGTAGTCCTTGAATGTATGCTAATCCTAACAACCATCATCTTTTAGTCCCCATGCACATGGATGTTTGTGGACACAAATTATGCCAGTCCAAAGGTCATATTAATTTTCCACACTTGGTGATCTGCTGGTGGGGCATACAGCCAGCCATATGAGTGTATGGCTGTTACCCTTCTACATGTGTGAATGCAGATGCTTCTGTGCAGTAACGGTTACCCCCACTTGCGCATACTTTGTCTTTCCAGAATGTGAAAGTTTCCTTATTTGCTATCTTTTCGTCTGTCCAATATACCATTTAAAGTGGTTATACAGAAATGCAAGAAACTACCTGTTGATCCTGCTAATGCTGACCTGTGCACTCTGCAGTCTTATCCTATACAGTCATAGCAGCCCTGCCCAGTTCACCTATGTAAACTAGAGAATGCTATGCTACCTTACCTTATGATGATAAGGTGGGGGTCTGTAGTCATAACCCAATTCCTGTTCTGGGATGTACAAACACCTTTTGGGGCAGAAAGTGTATTAGTGACAAGATCACAAGGTGAAAATAAAGGAATAAAGCTTCAGAAAAAAAAAACAAATGCAGCCACCACGTCTAAGAACTGGTAAGTTGCAATATATTACATTTTTGTCCCTAGGTTTAGATACATCATGAGAGAAAGGAAGAAGCACCACTCACAGACCCAGTGCATGAATATGTGGATAAGAGTGGCCACAACCAGTACCACTCCAGACAGGCCCTCTGACATGTTTCACCCCACATACCGGGGCTTGGTCACAGAACTGTACTTATTTCTTTCTCTGATGATGGTTCTACATCCCTGAATGGTGCACAGGCACCTGCCCCCTTCACTGCAACCAGCGGGGAGATCCTTATCTCAGCTTAGAGTGGCACTGCAAGTTATTTATTTATTTCAGGTACTTGTATAGCGCCATCAGTTTATGCAACACTTTACATATACTGTATATTGTACATTCATATCAGTCCCTAACCCTCAAGGGGCATACAATCTAAGGTCCCTAACTCACATTAATACATACACATACTAGGGCCAATTTAGACAGCAGCCGATTCCCGTACCAACATGTCTTTGGAGTGTAGAAGGAAACCAGAGTACCTGGAGGAAACCCATGCAGGCACAGGGAGAACATGCAAACTCCAGGCAGGTGGTGCCATGGTTGGGATTTGAACAAACAACCCCAGTATTGCCAGGCGGAACTGCTAACCATTTAGCCACTGTGGTGTCCTTATACCTAGGGTTAGATTTAAATGGATTCTCAAGGAATAAATATAATTTTGGGTATCTTTTTCTCCTCCTTGTCCCCACTGTAATATATATGCAACCAATTTAAATCAATGTCAGCATGAGCTTATATGATACATTGCACTATGTATAATATAACATATACAGTGTATGTATATATATATATATATATATATATATATATATATACGCACACACACACAGTATATACAAATTACTTATATAGCTTTGTGACTATGGCTGGGATGAGATTGCTGTATTTCCAATTTTCTTAGCATTCGTGTTCTTGCTTTTGCCTTCCTTTACACTGCTGGAAAAGAACATGCACTGTGTCCTCAGAGCTTGTAGACAGCATTCTGCAGCATCCTTCTCCCCTAAGTGAGCTCAGACATTCTAGCTTTTTATCAATTTATGAGTTATAATGCTATGGTTAGCATTAAAAATAGCTGCCGTGCGTTATGGTTGATTACAGCAATTTACTTTGGCTGTTAAAAGTGTATGTGTAAATCTTATCATGCATGTAATATAAGATGCTCATATACAACACTGGCATTGCTCTAAAAATATTTTTATACAGCCCAGGCTGCACAAAAGAAGGGTAAACATTGACACAGTGATGAGAGAAAAATGTAACATCCACTATGCCAGGCACTTGCCTGAACAGAGATCCCAATGTGACGCAGGCCAAATAAATTTACCTTGAATCACAAGTTTAAAGAGAACCTTACATGAAAATGAAAGGTCCTCTTTATTGCCAGTCCCTCATCGCCCACACAAAATAAGCTGTTAAAAAGAAACTAAATAATAAAGCTGTGAAATAAAGATTAAATATACAGTACATTTGGACACAGGCAAAATTTTAGTTTTTTGAGGTATTTACCAAAACATATTCACGCTATAGTTAAATAATGAATATGGGCTGAAAGTGCTCACTCTCAGGTTTAATTTGAGGGTATGTACATCCAAATTGGAGGAAGGGTTTAGGAATTACAGCTCTTAACAGTAGCCATCCCCCTTTTTCAAGGGACTAAAAGTAATTAGACAATTTAATCAAAAGCTGTTTCATGGCCAGGTGTGGGCTACTCCTTCCTTATTTCTTTATCAGTTAAGCAGGTAAAAGGTCTGGAGTTGATTCTAAGTGTGATATTTGCATTTGGAATCTATTGCTGTGATCCTACATCATGCATTCAAAGGAGCTGTCCATGCAAGTGAAACAGGCTATTGTTAGGCTTCAAAAACAAAACAAATCCATTAGAGAGATAGCAGCAACATTAGCAATGGCCAAATCAACAGTTTGGTACATTCTAAAGAAAGAAGAATGCACTGGTGAGCTCAGCAACATAAAAAGGCATGGACTTCCACAGTAGACAACGGTGGTGGTTGATCGCAGGATCCTCTCTATGGTAAAGAAAAACCCACTCACAACATCCAAAAAAGTGAAGGACACTCTCCAGGAGGTGGGCGTATCATTGTCAGTCTACAATCAAGAGAAGACTTCACGAGAGCAAATACAGAGGGTTCACCACAAGGTGCAAACCATTCATAAACCTGAAGAATAGAAAAGCCAGATTAGACTTTGCCAAAAAAAATCTAAAAAAGCCAGACCAGTTCTGGAAAAGCATTCTTTGGACGGATGAAACTAAGATTAACCTGTACCAGAATGACGGGAAGGAAAAAGTGTGGAGAAGGCTTGGAACAGCTCATGATCCAAAGCACACAACGTTATCTGTAAAACATGGTGGAGGCAGTGTGATGGCATTGGCATACATGGCTTCCAGTGGCACTGGGTCATTGGTGTTTATTGATGATGTGACAGAAGGCAGAAGCAGCCGGATGAATTCTGCAGTGTTTAGAGATCTGTCAGCTCAGATTCAGCCAAATGCAGCAAAGTTGATTGGAGGGCGCTTCACAGTACAGATGGACAGTGATCCAAAACACACTGCAAAAGCAACCCAGGAACTTTTTAAGGAAAAGAAGTGGAATATTCTGCAATGGCAATCACCTGATCTCAACTCAATTGAGCATGCATTTTACTTGCTGAAGGCAAAAATAACCCACAAAAAAAAAAGACCCACAAACAAAAAACAACTGAAGACAGCTGCAGTTAGAGCATGGCAAAGCATCAGAAAGGAGGAAACCCAGTCTTTGGTAATGTCCATGGGTTCCAAACTTCAGGCAGTCATTGCCAGTAAAGGATTCTCAACAAAATATTAAAAATGAGCATTTTATTTATGATTATATGCATTTTTCCAATCACATTTGAGCCCATGAAAATGGAGAGACTGTGTGTATAAAAATGGTTGCAGTTCCTAAAATATGTACTTGATATTTACGTTCAACCCCTTGAATTAAAGCTGAAAGTCTGCACTTCAAATTCATTTGGATTGTTTTGTTTTAACTTATTCTGGTTGCATACAGAGCCAAAAGTAGGAAAATTGTACCTGTGTCCAAATATATATGGACCTAACTGTATATTTACCTTGTTCCAGGATGCTCATGCTTGTGGGAGGCAAGGGTGACATCATCAAATGTTAGAAATTCTGTATATAGCCCTACAGAACAGACAGTGCACAGTCCACGTGTTTATCTGCTGCTTCTCTGCTAACAGGGAACTGGAAACTTTATTTTAGACAAAAGACATAGAGTTCTATCATGGATGCAGCTACAAACTTATAAAATCTGCCATCTTCTGGTTGAAGAATATATCTGTAGTTGTTGCACACAAATATATGAACACTGTATGAAAACACCATACCTCTCTGTTGCCCCGTGGGAAAGCTGTGTGATCAAAATCCCTCTAAGGATGCACTCCTGAAAGGAGCTCGATCACATTCCCATGGGATTTTGAGTATCAGGCTCTTCCAGGGGTCAGTGGAGATGTATGCTGATGTCACTGCATCTGCCAGAAGCAGCAAAAGCAGAAGCCAAGGAAATTTTTACCTCTATAGCAAGTAGCAGACAAAGAGGAGGAGAAGCCAAGGGCTAGCTTACAGAATCAAATATCACCGCCACACAAGATAAACTGAGATTGGGGACAGAGAGAGTGAAGGAGACAGCATGGCTGCTCTTGGCCAGGATTTTCAAACAGAAGAGTAGGGGAAGCCATCACTCACATTTATTATCTAGCAGTTTCTATGTATATGCAGTGAGTACAGAGTCTCATCAACTGGTGGGCAGGGAAGAAATGTTTAGTAACCTTGTAAAGAGAGCTCTGGGTATCATTTAGCTCACATATACAAAGACCTGTAAACAGCTGAGACTAATTAATGAGGTCTGGCTACCAGGTAGGATTTGAACCGAGGAATGGAGACTTTATCCCACCCCAAGTTTAACAAAGCCTCCAGGCACCAGGACCCAAACAAAACTAATTAAGATTCTGAGAAAAATAAAAGTTTGTTTTCTCAACATAACCCCTGGAGCCCCTCACTATAAGAAGGTGAAAAACCTAGGCCACATATAGGGGTTGATACTAAAAGCAAATAGACTGTTTACTTTGCAAGGGAAGTTGTACTTTGCCCAGGGATGTGACCCAGAGCCTTAGACTGTGCTGACAATTTAGCAAAGTAAGCAAGGGAAAAAAGAAAAAAACAATTTTTGCTTGCATATGTTTGGATCATGGAAGTCAACAGAGCTTCACTACACTCATTAAGATTTAAGGAAAATTCCCTTGCAAAGGGCAACATGTCTTTTAAAGTGAGCGATCTACTTCATGGATGGGTTAATTTAGGGTACACTGTGTTTTGATTCATTATATACCAGGATGCAAGACATGTATTATTTGGTCATGTATGCTATGGTATTAAAATAGTAGTGGTAAAGGTGAACTGGACATAGATTTTCAATGGTTATGAAAATGTTGATAAAGTCTTTATTTGAGCCCCATTTTCCTGTGTTTGGCAGCTGCCCAAAAAGACTGGAATGCCCCAGGAGAAGACATTTATACAAGCTGAGAAAACCATCATAGGTCAAAGAGAGCACCAAATGAAAAATCCTAGGAGTGTAAAGTCTTTAGTGTTCAGCTGGTTACAACAAGCAGGGAAAAGTACATCCATCACATTTCAGGTGCCACACGGTCCCCCAATATTAGGGCTGGAGGAATTTTTTAAATACCACATATAAAAATGGTGGCTTTATCACAATTCTGTTTTATCACCATTTCATTTGTATTATTTTAAACATTTTCTCCAGCCCTGATGAAGAGGGATTGCTTGGCCCTGACATGCATTCGCTGTCTTTTGGACTGCCTGTAACCAGCAGAACAAAATAGACTTTGGGCTCCTAAGGGTTTTTCATTTGGCACTCCCTTTGCTTTGACCTATTACACATTATTAAATTAATCATGGGTTGATAGAGGGTAAGCTGATTAGAGTATCAAGGTAGAAAGGTCATCTGGTCATGGACCGTAAGAAAAAGAAGAGAAGGGCAGAATGGTGACCATAAATGAAAGAGGCAGGGGAGAAACAGACACCAGACGGTACTTGGTTGTGAACCAGGAGATGAGAGTGGAGGGACAGCAGGGTGGGTGCTTCCACTAGGCAAACTAGTTGGCCACCTAGGGTGCACTGCCACCTAGGGGCGCCTGGCATTCTCTCTGTGTGGGACGATGCCACATCATGAATGATCCTTCAGCTGAGAGGAGGGGTGGCAGAGGGGAGGCAGAAAGGACAGAGGAAGATGCTTGATGTCTGGGGCCAGTGTAGCAGCTGAGCTGCTGCTCCTTCCAGTGTTCCTCTCAGACTCAGTCCCTTACTGCAAGCTGGCATGCCACTGCTGATCACTATGGAGTTCCAGCTCTTCTCTTCCCATTCATTAGAGAAGGCGGAGCTGCATCTGCGAAGGATGGTAATGTCTGATTCTAATGCCTCATGTCTGTGCAAGTGTGACCCAACCAGACACCCTTCACATGTGCAATGTGTCAGTAAGTGATGGCATCATCACAATCCCACAGCCTGCTCTTCTAGTGCCTGCTGGACCTGCTGATCTGTGTCAGTGTTGGTGTTGGTGTATTGTGTCGGATCTGTCACTGTGTGGGATCGCTCAGTTCAGCTGCCTGCTGTCACAGCATTTTATCTCCCCCCATTGCCTGGGGAATTCCAGCATGGGATCTATCAGAGTGTGGATCCATCATCCTCCACTCACCCTGCCACTGCCAGCCACAGATGCAGTCCGTCCGTGACACTGATTTTGCCTTTAATATTGTTGCTGGTGGCATCTTATAGCACTTATTTTGCAAATTAAAAGAATTTTAGCAGTTTCATGTTTTGTTGATTTAATATTTTCTACTGTTTTTATAATTTTTTGGGGGCGGGGATGGGCGCAACTAGTTGGTCTTGCCTAGAGCACAAAATAGTCTAGCACTGGCCCTGAGGGAGAGTGGAATATTTCAGGGGGTAAAGTGGTGATAGGGTACAGCCATAGCTGCTACTGATATTGCCAATATACCTAGTGCTCCTATGGGAATATCCCTCTCCCTTTCCACCTCTAATCAGTTACAGGGCAAATACAGCAGGCATTGACATTACAATGCAATTTGTTCCTATGGCTGATTCCCTTGCCACCTTTCCTTCTGGATTAAGTTGCTGGCATTTTGCTATATTAACTTCAAACACATTAGCAAAATGAGTGGCAACTGACAAAAAAAACAGAACATGCTGTACTGTAAGTCAATTTGACAAGCTCCAACTGTAAGCGATGTCATTTATTTTATAACTGTTTACAGACACAAATACATTTATTAACCTGAATGCAAACCTAAGACACTTTGGAAACACAGAAAAGTCACTTTTCAACAACTTAAGTGTCAGATAATGTCACAGACATGTATAAGCAATGTCACTGTGGTATGCTGAGGTGCTTACATACTGTATGTGGGGGTTATACAGTTACTGTACTCAATAAAACAACCATTGGTTAACATTTCACAGTAGAACACTCTGTTATGAAGCCAGGCAATGACTGGAAAAATACTTGTAAGTAGGTCAGCAATGGCAGTTCCCATATTCCTCTCAGTATAAGTTTCCTTTAAAGAGACCCTGTCACAGAAGTTGTGTTTTAACCCCTTGGCGCCAGTGCCTCCTGGCCCTTCAAGGGGTTTGTGACACCGGGAGGTGGGGTAGGGATTAGGGACATGTGACCGCCATGATTGGTTGTCACAGTTGTCACATGAATGGAAAGGTCCCGACCGCAAGCAGCAATTGGGACCTTTCTGTGAGGTGCCGGTAAATGTGCCGTGTGCACACTCTTGGCCCATTTTGTTTACATTGGGTACGCAAATATGCGGCCCCTCCGTACCAAGACCAAGCCACTGAGAGTCTGCATATTTGCATAGGCTCCGCTCCAAGGAGTTAAATGCATACTTGAAGTATTTTCCTTTCTGATCATTTTTTTTTCAAATTTCAGTGTGCTGCTGAATTTGTCACACTATAAAGTGTCAGTAACTTTGAAAAGGAAAGGATTGACGCTACTCCCAACCAGCCCAAGTGACTAAATGATAAAGAGTGAACTCAGCCTATGTGTTTCCACCATACCACACACTCGGACTTAGTCATAGACCCTACATTTCTAACCAGAGTTGTTTGCAAAAGTGCATGTACCCAAGATACTAAGTGGCTTTTTAAAACAATATTTAAATGCAAAAAATATTGCAACAATTTTAAAATGCCAAAAACACTGCCAAAAGCATCTACGAGATGCTAGATGTACCTAGGCTTAACGGGGACCTTGCAGTAAAATATCCAAACCTGCATATTTAGTTAAGCCCCCTCCCCATCACAAAAAAGTAAAACACCTCCTGTGGGGAAAAATAAATTATTTAATATACAGTACTTGCATTAAGGCTGGTTCACATGTGTGCAGTGCAGTTTTTTTTACATGTTATTGCTGCTGTACAATTGAACTCTATGAGATTGCATGTTTTGATGAAAGTGTTCCAAAGATATAGCATGCAGGACTTTGATGCACTTTCCTTAAAATGCTTGTTCTCAGAGTTCAATGGTAGCTCAGATAAAAATGAGTGTGAAACTTGCATAAAAATACAATGAGCAAAAACTGCACCACACACCATGTGAACCTGTCTCACTTCTGCCTACAGTGCCTAGGATGTTAGCAGCCTTTGAGTGATATCCCTCGGAATGCTAAGTATCCCAAATTTTACGAGACTGCACTGTGCAGTAGTGTCATCTTTTGTGGTACTTGGCATTCTCTTGGCATTGGATGTCACCTTCCTTCAAGGTAAGGATAAGTATTTTGCATAGAGTAGAAATTTAACCATTTATTCATAAATTTAATATTATTAGCATTTTTATACACGGAATTAATTGCTTTATAAGTAAGAAAACTTCTAGTGGCTCACAAGTATTTCATTAATTTGCATTTTCAATTCACACATCTCACTTATTTGTTTGCAGACACAATGGAGGTTTTCAATTTTTTAGAAAATAGACACATTGATATAGATAATATTTTTCAAGGTGAGGAGAAAATAGATGTTAATATACACAATTTATTTAGGAAGATAACGCACATTATGGAGAAAAAGTTAAATGTATGGTGGGACATGACCACCCTAGAAAAATATTTGAAAGAAAAAATTATACCAAAAAAATTGAGATGGGACATCCCTATAGCAGATGGATTGCTAGAGGAAGATGATGTGATAGAATGGTTCAACTTTTTTAGTGAGAAGAGTATGGAATTGATATTATTCCTAATAAAAAGAAGGCAGAGGAAAATGCGTAAGTTAGAAAATATATTAAAAGAATACAGAGAGAAAATAGAAACACACAAAGAACATCCAGATTTTAATAAATACATGACAGAATTAGGAAAAAATGTGAAAAATAAGGATCTGGAGTTTCAGAATAGGAAAAAGAAAAAATATCAGAAAGTAACGCAAGATTATAATTTGAAACAAATATACAAATGGCAACAGCCAGATGTTATAGAAGGAATAAAATCAACAGATAGTACTCCAGCCAGGAATCATAAAAATATTAAATTGACAACTAAAAAAATTCTTAACTTTGCCAATAATTCATCTAAAGAAGTTCACCAACATACACCAAAAATACCACTGAAAAAGGTACCGACGCAACAACAAGAACAAATGACTCTACCATCATCAAAAAAAACACCTACATTGCAACATGCTAGAGAAGAACCTAACAAAAAGAGTTACACACAACACCCTAATAATGAGTATAGGGGCCAAACACCATATTATTATCAAAACAGAGGCCCACCACCATACCAACCAACAAGAGGCAGACCATACTACAGAAATAGAAATAGAGGTTACAATTATAGAGGACATCAAAATTATTACCATCAAGGCCAGAACCATTACAATCAAGGTAGAAATTATGGCCCAAATTACAGAAATGAATACAGAAATGATAATACATATGGATATACATCAGAATATGTAAATAACAATCAGATGAGAAATACACCACAATCATATAATGTCCCTTTGTCAAATAGGTATTCTCCATTAGAATCAGAGGAATCATATACACCTCTACCAAACCCTTTTTTAGAGTTGAATCAACACCCTGCAGAAGTAAATCAAAACATTGCAGAAAGAGGGGAAACAGAGGAGGAAGAAAACATAAACAAAAAAAGAAGGAGAGTGTAAAAGGTGAAGGAATTTTTAATTTGAGCGGAATACCCCTTAAACAAGAAGAAATATACGCATTAGACCAGGGCTTAAAGTTTGCTCCGAATAAAGGATTGAATAAATTTGAAATGTACGTAAGTTTACAAAAATTTATAAGAAAATTAAATATTAAGAAATATTATGCTCAAAACCCGATAGAATATAACCAAGTGGCCAAAACATCAAAATACCAACACAGTGATCTGAAAAATAAATCTGTTTTTAACCCCAAATCCAGTGATAACACATATATAACCACTTTTAAAAAATTAGTAACAGGTGATCTAGAAAAACTAAAAATACATAAGTACAAGCATAACCATAACCTTGAGAAAGGTATTAATAGCCTTAAGGATAGAAAAAACATAGTGATTAGGCCGGCAGATAAGGGGGGCGGTATAGTTATATTATCGAAAACATTTTATGAACAATCTATGGAGGAAATGTTAAAAGATGAAAGTACATATCTGGAGCTTAAGAACAATCCAAATAAAGAGTATAAAAAAGAGTTAATAAAGTTAGTAAATTATGGAAATAAAAAGCACATACTAAATGATAAAGAGGCAAAATATCTGGTGCCAACAGTATGTAAACTGCCTATAATATACTCAATACCAAAAATCCACAAAGATCCTGTGAATCCCCCAATCAGACCCATAATTAATGGGATAGATTCTCTAACAGCAAGGATGGGAGAATATATAGATCAATATTTGCAGCCATTAGTGGTACAAACGCAGGCATATTTGAAGGATACTAGACATGTTATTAAACTGATGCAAAACCTACCACTCACTGATGATAGTATACTAAGTACAGCGGATGTCACCTCATTGTACACAAATATAGACCATGATGGGGCAATTGAAGCAGCTAAGTGGGCATTGGATAAATACTCTGATTTGCATAAAAGACAGAAAAAATACCTTATTAAATGTCTAACATTTTGTCTTAAACACAATTTCTTTTGGTATAACAACAAATATTTTTTACAAGTCAAAGGAGTAGCAATGGGGGCACGTTTTGCCCCTAGCATAGCAAATTTATATATGGCACAATGGGAGGAGGACACAATTTTTAAAAATCAAAAACAAGAACTTATAGCATACTATCGCTTTATAGACGACATCATTCTAGTATGGAGAGGAGATGATATATCACTAGAGCAATTCTATATGGAATTAAATAACAATCACAATAATATAACACTTAGCTGGAATAGCAGTGATACAATAATCAATTTTTTAGATATATGGCTAGTTAAAGAGGGATCATCTATCTCTACAAAGAATTATTTTAAAAACACTGATAGAAATTCGTATATACCTACCCATAGTTGCCATCATAAAGCATGGATTAAGAACATACCCAGAGGGCAGTTCACAAGACTGAGACGTAATTGTACACATGATAGAGATTATCAGGAACAGAGTGACATCCTTGTAAAGAGATTTATTAATAAAGGGTACAAAAAAGAGTATATAGGTGAAGAAAGAGATAGGGTAGGTGCATTGGATAGAAGTAAATTACTAACTAAAAGTCAGGATAATATTAATATGGATAAGGCTATGACTATCATAATGCCTTATAATAAGCAATATAAAGATGTGCAAAAAATAATTAAAAAATATTGGGATATATTGAAACTGGACAAAGATTTGAAAGATAACATTCCGGATAATCCAAGATTTATTTATAAAAAAGCTCCCAACATTAGAGATAAGGTAGTAAAGAACATATTAGATCCCCCTAAACAAAATTCACTTTCATTTTTTCAGGGAATTGGTTTTTACAAATGTGGAAGATGCTATAGTTGCATTAGAACAAAGAATAACCCCAGAAATAGATTGCATTTCACTAATAAGTGGAAAAATATTTAAGATAAATCAATTTATATCATGTGACACTAAGGGGGTAATATATGCATTAAAATGTCCGTGTAATAAAATCTACATAGGAAGAACAAAACGCATGCTAAAAGAAAGAATAAAGGAGCATGTTAGAAATATTTCAAAAGGATATAAATATCATAATGTATCATTACATTTTAAATTACACCATGGTCAGAAAACAGAAGGATTAGAATTTTGGGGAATAGATAAACATAAGGCACACTGGAGAGGGGATAATCTTATCAGAGAAATTAGTAAGAAAGAATCCCAGTGGATTTATCAAATGAATTCTTTGTATCCGCTGGGACTAAATAAGGAATTTGATTTAGCTTGTTTCCTGAGTGATTACTGATATTAACATGTATTAAGGAGCATAAGAATACATCTCTTATATAGAATGAAATATTATGGGGAAATATAGATGTATTAACGTTAAAAACGTCAACTAAAGAATAGTATATAAAAATAATTTTTAAGGCAAGGTTGGTGCTTTTTTAGCACTTATAATATTAATTTTTTATTGTTGAATATTTAAATATTTAAGTAATAGGTTTATTTTTTATTTTTTATTTAATTTTTATTATTTTTTTTTTTTTTTTTTTTGTATTATTGCTAATTTTATTTTTATATTTTTATTTTTATTTTTATTTTCATTTTTATTTTTATTTTTATTTATAATTTTTTATTTTTTATTCTTATTCTTATTTTTATTTTGATTTTCATTTTTTCATATTTTAGCATATTCTTAATAAATTAGTTACTGTCATACTTATTTTATGGTTATTTTTTAAAAATGTATCTAAATGAATTTAAATGTTTAATATGGAGATATAGTATGTAAATTGTGGATAATATAGCAATGATTATTATTATCTGTATGGCGATGTAAAGGTAGTAGTTCGCAATTCCAATTGTGAAGGGTGTGTGTGGAAGCATTCGATATGCAGCCGGAGGATGAAGAGGCGCACTATGAATATATATTATAGTATTAACATTGTGGTTCAATTTGGATTCCCTTAATATGGAGGTGGCACCAAGAACGTTTAAATCATAGCCAAAATGGCGTCGGTAGGATATATATAACCTTCGGTGCAGGATGACATGTAAAACTACATCCCCCAGAGGAAGCTACGAGTCCCTGTAGCGTAACGCGTAGGGGAGGGGCGGTGACGTCATCACGCATCCACAGAGGAAACGGCGAGTATAGCGAGTGAACACACACACACCTGCAGGGCTGTTTGCAGGAGGAATTGAATTTATTTATACAAAGCGTTACTTTTGCTGATACCATGTGAGTGGGAGATCAGAAGCTCATTAAACATTTTTACTCAGGATAAGACACTATGTTTCTTTTTCTCTTCTCTATGTATGTATCGTTTATGGAGGAATAAGCCTAAGCAGATAGAGGAGAAAGTCTTAATTGAGAAAAGCTGAAGAAAGGAGGAAGGAGAGAGAGGTTCATGTCATGAACATTGACTTACTACGCAAATCAGATTGATCCATATTACCATCTCTATTCGTATGAACTGAACTATCATTAACCTATATAAAATTTTCTTCCAGTATATTTTACTTTATTTATTTTTTACATTTTTCATTTTTTCATATTTATATTTTATTTTTTCACTTTTTAGGCACGCAGTTTTTTATACACTGATTCATAAATATTAATGAAATTTTTTTGATTCACTTTAATCATGGATTTAAGTACTATGCAATTATGGATTTAAGCATTATGGATATAGATTATTATTGAATAATTGGTTATATATAATATTTAAGAGCACTTAGAGTTATTAAGTTTGGAGCGCGGTACAATATAGATAGTAGAAATTTAACCACTTCAGCTCCAGAAGATTTTACCCCCTTCGTGACCAGGCCATTTTTGCTATTCGGCACTGCATTATTTTAAGTGGAAATTGCGCAGTCTTGCAATGCTGTATACAACTGAAATTTATATAATTATTTTTCACACAAATAGAATTTTCTTCTGGTGGTATGTGATCACCACTGGGGTTTTTAGTTTTTATTGTATAAATGAAAAAAGACTGACATTTTTGAAAAAAAAAACCCCTATGTTTTCTATTATAAAACATAAATTAAAAATCCAATTTCTTCATAAATTTAGGCCAGAATGTATTCTGATACATGTATTTGGTTTAAAAAAAATCCCAATCAGTGTATATTATTTAGTCTGTAGGAAACTTATACAAAGAAGACAGTGTGAGGTATTTAGTAAGAGGCATGGCAAGTTTTTTGATGTTGTAATTTTTTCTCACAATTTTTTGGAAAATGAAGAAATTAAATAAAATTTTCACCAGTGCAGTATAGCATCATGATATCACTGGTGGATTGGTGATCAGGGACACTGACTGGTGACAGCATGTTAAAAATCATGTGTACCAAGATTCATATTCCACTGTGTCTGGTGGACACAGCAGTCGTGGGAGGGGGGGCGCTGTGGGCCCCCCAGTTTCAGTACAGGCAAGATGATGTACAGGTATTTCGCTTTGCATGGACATGCCACCTGCCCACAGTAAAAGTGCTTCAGGTGGTCAGCAAGTGGATAATGACCTCACAAATGCAGAAACAGGAGCTCAGTTATGCAAGTTCATCCTTTCAAAGAATATGAGAAATGATGTACCCCCTCCCCCAAAGCAAGGGTAAAATGCTTGTTAACTCTAGGAGATAAGGAATAAGGGGTAATACTTATCTTATGGTTTGTGCCAGCAGGCACAAGAGCCTCACGGAGCCTCTTTCATAAGACACCCCAAAGTTACAGTTCTATGATGACATTATCAAGTACAATGCAGGGCCAATAGCACTGCAGCAAAGAGCAAGGAAAGTAATTAATGAGTATTTAAGAGCCTTGCAGTGCAAGAGGGAAAGGTGGGGGTTTTGAATCCAAACCCAAAGATGAGTTTTGAACTTAGCTTGTTTGCAAGTGCAAGGGTATAGTGACTGGATGGGTGTGTTCTCTTTTGAATTGCATAGGGTCCAGGACACCTATAGATAGGAACTGAACCCTGCACATTAAAAACAATATCCTGTTCTTCCATTGAATGCTGGGAGAAAAGTGGATTTGTGGAGATCAAAAAATTACAGTTGCATTCTGTTTTTGCAATTGCGATATCACATGTTATATGTTTTTTGCTCTATTCAGGAGCATATATATATATATATATATATATATATATATATATATATATATATATATATGTAAAAGCTTCAGTTGCCTGTGTGAAAAATGTACATTATGTCTAATTATGTGTTAATGCTTTCTGTCATACTTGTTGGTTTCAATCAATGATTCAAGTAAGGGGGATTATTTTACCAATGGCTTGAATTTATTTGCATAAAAGGATACAGAAGCCTCATTCAGCTTTAGCCCTCATCAATTACACCTGTCCAGACTTTTGCAAGAAAAATGGTTGTACTGTTCTTGAATTGTAAAGCACTGTATGTACAATAAAATGAACTAAGTGGTGAGTCAGCACAGCTAACCAAAGGGTATGATTCTTAAGCATTTAATTAAAATATAAAAGTTTGACAATTGTAATAGTTAGAAATGTGAACTTAAATGCAAACCCCTTTGAAAATACTGTGGAAAGAGCTATATGGGCTTTGCTACTTAAATGTGTTATTTAATTATTGCTTATAATTACTAAGATTTTGAAAGATTTAATTCCATTATAGTATAGAACCCTTAAGGACATAATCGTATAAACCTCTAGCTTAATTCCATAGGCACTATTATATTTCCTAAGCTGTTGGAATGCCAGGGAATTACAGTTCTGCATAGCTGGAGCCTGTAAGGATATGAATTTCTGTTGCCAGCATATTTATGCATAATAGCAAGATTATTCTTTAAGCATCATGCTTCTTCCAGATGAAATATACGAGAGAGAGAAAGAGAGAGAGAGAGAGAGAGAGAGACTTCTTTAGAGTGTACTATAGATTCAGTCTTGAAAAATGATAATCTTGAAAAATGATAATCTTGAAAAATTCTAATGCCAAAGTTTGTCGGTGTGTGTGAAAAAAGAGCAAATATGCATTTTATAAGTATCTACAGTCATGGCCAAAATATCGACAACCCTGCATTTCTGTCAGATAATTTACCACTTTGCCCAGAAAATTGTTGCAAATGTTCAGGCATTCTCTTGTTTATATTTTTTGTTTGTATTGGTAGTTTGTTGTATTTGTTACGACACAAAAAAGTGGAGAAACAAAAAGCCAAAACTGACACATTCCATGGAAAACCCCAAAAAATGGACTGGACAAAACTATTGGGACCTTCTAAAAATTGTAAGAAATAATTGCTTTCCAAGTTTGTGATGCTCCTGTAATTTGTAATAAAACTCACCTGTATCAATTAACAGGTGCTGACAAAAAATAAATTATACCGGCAACCAGTTAAAATGGTGAAAAATTGACTCAACCTTTCTGTTGTATGTCTCTGTGTGCCATGTGGAGCATGGAGAAGAGAAAGAGCAGAAAATAATTGTCTGAGGATTTGAGAACAAAAATTGTGGAAAAGCATGGACAATCTCAAGGTTACAAGTCCATCACCAGAGATACTAGTGTTCCTGTGTCCACTGTGCACAACATTATCAAGACGTGTACAGCCCATGGCACTGGAGCTAATCTCCCTGGATGGACAAAAGAGAAAACTTGATCAAAGATTGCAACAAAGGATTGTTTGAATGGTGTTAAAAGAACCTCGATCAACTTCCAGACAAATTCAAGCGGACCTTCAGGCACAGGGTATAACTGTGTCAGCTCACACTATATGTCACTATCTGAATGAAAAGGGACGCTATGGTAGGAGACCCAGGAGGACCCCACTGCTGACACAAAAATATAAAAAATCCTTTTGGGAGAATGTACTGTGGACAAACGAAACACAATTACAAAGAAAGAGGGAGCTGTTGCTCTTAGGAAAAAAACAACAAAACCAAAAAAAATTTAAATATCTATACAGCAGCAGTCTTAATTGTGAACTTTTATACACAAAATCTTTTATAATTCATATAGACTGCACTTAGGTCATTCAAACAATAAACTTAATGACAATATGAAAATATTAGTGATATCAATGGACAAATATGACAACATGTGAATTTAGTGCAATAGTGCTTTATCCTTACTGGTGAACCTCCGTACTGAGGTGACAGGTGCTTGGCTGTGCTTACACTGGTGCCCCACATGGATTTACACTCACCGTCATCCCATGACCACCTATCTCTAGGTTGGTCAAATGCACTTTTGGGACTATCCCAGTATGCAAAGTGGTATTGTTGACTGATGTTCCTTTACACCCTTAACAGTGGTTGCTAATAAATTTGCCTTCTCTTTGTCCCCAGTCACCTACTCTAGATTATTTTGTAAAGGGCCTACATGCTCAGACCAGACCTTTTTATTATTAATATATTTGAAGAATTTTGGGGGGTTGGTCCTGCTATCTTTTGCAATCTTTCATTTGTTTTCAATTTTTGCGGCCTTTATTTCCTTTTTGCATATTCTGTTATATTCTTTGTAATGTTTAAATCATGATAGCGTTCCTTCATTTTTATATTTAATGAAAGCTCTTTTCTTATTATCTATAGCTTTTTTAACTTTGGCCGTAAGCCACATAGGTTTGATTTTTAGCCTTTTAAACTTGTTGCCCATGAGAATTTATGTTGCAGTGTGTGTTCACATGCAGTCTTTTTGAACAGCTCCCAGTTTTGTGTTGTGTTCATTGATGCCAATATTCCCTCCTAATCTAAGTCTTGGAGAGCAGCTCTCAGCCATGGAACATTAGCTCTCCTAAAATTGAGCGTTTTTATTTTTCCCGTATGTGCTTGCTGCAACTAACACTAAATGAAATCATGTAATGGTCAATGCTACCCAGATGTTCTTTTATATGGACATTCGTAATAAGCTCTGCATGGTTTGAGATTACCATGTCCAGCAGAGCATAATTCCTAGTAGGGGTCTCTAGGAACTGTACCATAAAATTGTCCTGTAGTAGGGTTAAAATGTTTGCCCTTTAACTGTTCCTGCACTACCATTACTCCAGTCAATTTCCGGATAGTTAAAATCCTCCATTATTACCACTGTTCCAGCCCTTGCAGCCCTTTTGATCTGTGCAAGGAGCTGAGTCTCCACCTCTTCATTAACACTGGGAGGCCAAAAACAAACTCCAATGATTACTGTACCTTTGTAGTATGCACCCCCATGTGCAGTTCTACCTATAATGCTTCAGCCTCATCAAACTCTCCATCAACTAGGTCCTCTTTCACACTCGCTCTGAGGTCACTTCTCACATAGAGACAAACACCACCACCTTTCCTATTTACCCTGTTTATCCCATCCTACATGCTTCCCAACTGCCAGCATAGTTATCCAGTTGACCCTAAATTATATATAACATCTCTGCCTATAATTTCTTGATCACATGTCTATGGTCAGGTGGACCCTTCTGCTGACCACATGGTCCAGCAATGCGGAAACATTACCTTCCACATGATGGTGGTGGGCAGAGATTGTCTTAAGGGTGAAGAAAAGGCAGCCGGGAATCTACCACTGCATTACATCACAAGCCACAAATTCAAAAAATGGGGCTGAATCCATCAGCTAGGAAGGCAGGAGACAGCAAATATGCCAAGCTGGCATTGAGCCAAGGAGGAGCTGGAAGGAGGTGGAGACAGTCTCTGGTCATCTCCTGTAGTATGTCTGCAGTCTCTGGTCATCTCCTGTACTGCGTCCGCAGTCTCTGGTCATCTCCTGTACTACGTCCACAGTCTCTGATCATCTCCTGTACTACGTCCGCAGCCTTTGGTCATCTCCTGTACTATGTCCGCAGTCTCTGGTCATCTGTACTTGACCGCAGTCTCTGGTCATCTCCTGTACTGTGTCCGCAGTCTCTGGTCATCTCCTGTACTGTGTCCACAGTCTCTGGTCATCTCCTGTACTGTGTCCGCAGTCTCTGGTCATCGCATGTACTGTGTCCGCAGTCTCTGGTCATCTCCTGTAGTATGTCCACAGTCTCTGGTCATCTCCTGTAGTATGTCTGTGATCAGGTGCTGGTGATACTTGTGAGCTAATATGGTGATGATCAAAAAAACTAAAATAAAACAATCAAAATTGCCTGCACATGTGGTTCGCTAGCTCCTTACACTAACTCATAAATAGTGTTAAAATCCTCAATCCAAATATTAGTGCTACGCTCCCGTGCTATTAATAGTGTTACCCTTGATATAATGTGATCATCAAATGAATAAAAAATAAATTTATATATATCTGTGACTGGTATTCATATAATAAACGTGATTGTTAACCTAAACCAAAAAATACATGATTTGTGAAGGAAAAAAAAATAAAATAAATAAATCTATAAATATATATAATTCAATAAAAATCCAATAAACCAAATAAACAATTATAGCTCAGAAAATGTCCGTATTAGGTGAGTAGTCCTCTCATTATATTGAACAAGCTTGTGACATCCAATGGGTGAGAGATCAATGAATACTGCTATATTATGCGCTCACCTCCTTTTTAGCCCAATAAATTTAGGCTAAAATCGCTTTTTGTCCTAGGAGGAAAGATGTAACTATTCCTGTTCCAACAATCCTTTATGGGTAATTCCTCCTGGTGATATATTGGTAATCCACCTGGTGATTCTCCAAAAAGATCCTCCCTGTACTGGATATGGATGGATGGATATATCCCCTCCAGGGGTCTATCTCTCCTTATATCCCCTCCAGAGCTCCACATGTATATTAACAAAGACAAGAAGAAGAAATAGTGCCTTATCCTGTGTCCGCAGTCTCTGGTCATCTCCTGTACTGTGTGCACAGTCTCTGGTCATCTCCTGTACTGTGTCTGCAGTCTCTGGTCATCACCTGTAGTATGTCCGCAGTCTCTGGTCATCTCCTGTAGTATGTCTGCAGTCTCTGGTCATCTCCTGTACTATGTCCGCAGTCTCTGGTCATCTCCTGTAGTATGTCCGCAGTTTCTGGTCATCTCCTGTAGTATGTCCGCAGTTTCTGGTCATCTCCTGTAGTATGTCTGCAGTCTCTGGTCATCTCCTGTACTATGTCCGCAGTCTCTGGTCATCTCCTGTACTATGTCCGCAGTCTCTGGTCATCTCCTGTACTGTGTCTGCAGTCTCTGGTCATTTCCTGTACTATGCCTGCAGTCCATTGGTTCAGAATATTTTTTTTCTTGTTTTTCTCCTCTAAAACCTAGGCGCGTCTTATGGAGCGAAAAATACGGTATATATATTTTCTTCCATGTGGGCATACATCTACCTAAAGAGACATTATCTAATGTTTGGTTGTCACGTTTTGCTCCAAGTTTAGTAAGGGAAGTTCAGCTCACTATTTATGTCATATATAAAAATAATAACACAGGATTTATATAGCGCCAACAGTTCGCACAGCGCTTTACAATATACAGCATGCGCTCCATTTATGGTTGTTGCCTGCAACATAAAACTTCTGCCTTCCTTATGACGCTGAGCAAGAGCCTCCCAGTTCAACTTTCTACAAAACAAGATATATCATTTATTTATTGATTTAAAGTATTTCATGTATTGAAACAACATGCAAATAGACAATAAGTATAAGAACACAGTGGGAGCTGTCAGAGTCGAATGTAAAGCAGATGGTATTAGAAAAATATTAAGACCTGTGTAAGTTCAATATTTTATTTATGTATATAGAATTTCTTTAATGTCTTTAATTGTTTTAGTAATAATAAAAAATGTAGATTTTAACAGTTTAAGACCCATCATTATGTTTTTGGCACCTTTAAAGTCCTATACTGACATTGGTGTCTGTTTCCCATTTTTTCTGAACATACATAAGGGATGTGGTTCCTAGGCCATTCATCAATTCAATGGTGATAGATAGTTATACACCCTATTTAAGGCTCCTGCGTTGGCATCCTTGGACCTTTTTACCAGTTGTGAGTAGAAGACAGAAGTGCGGTCGGTGAGGCTCCAGTAAATGATGCACCTGAAAAATATTTTTAATTAAATAGGCATGCTTGGAGCTTATCAGGCTCAACATCAAGCTCATGTAAAGAAAATCCCTTTCTTTTATACCAGGAGTGTCAGACTCAAAATCATCGGAGGCCGCAGGTTGCCCTCAAAGGGTTGGTTGTATCTACATACAGAGTGCAGGGTTCAAAAGTGCACTATGCACAGTGTGCAACATCTCATTTCCACCCCTCCTCCTGGGTTCTGACCTCTGCACTCACCGCTCTCCCCCTATCCTCCCCACCTCTGCACACATCTACCTCCGCAGCCCTCATCCCATCACCCCCAACCCCATTGGCCCAGCATTAGTACCTTTCTGTGAAGGTGAATCTGTGTATTCAGCTCCAGGACCAGTGAATCTAGTTCTGCTCTAGTGTAATATGTTTTATTGCTCCAAAATTTAAATCAATTGCATTCACATGTAAGACGTACAGTTGTGTTCAAAATAATAGCAGTATGTTGAAAAAAGTGAATAAAGCTCAAAATCCTTCTAACAGCTTTTATTTCCATACACACAAATGCATTGGGAACACTACACATTCTATTCCAAATCAAAACATGAAGAAAAATATATCAAATGTGTGTTGTTCCTCTAAAAAAATTGAAGAAAAGTGAATATTAGACTGTTCAAAAAAATAGCAGTGTTTGTATTCTTCTTTACAAACTCAAACATTCACTATATAAACTGAAAAATGTTTGAAGATTTTGCTTTCCTTTGAATCGCTTAATTAATATTTAGTTGTATAAGCACTGTTTCTGAGAACTGCTGTACATCTGTGTTGCATGGAGTCAACCAACTTCTGGCACCTGTGAACAGGTATTCCAGCCCAGGATGATTGGACTACATTCCACAGTTCTTCTCTATTTCTTGGTTTTGCCTCAGAAACTGCATTTTTGATGTCACCCCACAAGTTTTCTATTGGATTAAGATCTGGGGATTGGGCTGGCCACTCCATAACGTCAATCTTGTTGGTCTGGAACCAAGATGTTGCACATTTACTGGTGTGTTTGGGGTAATTGTTTTGTTGGAACACCCATTTCAAGGGCATTTCCTCTGCAGCATAAGGCAGTGTGACCTCTTCAAGTATTCTGATGTATTCAAACTGATCCATGATAAATAGGCCCAACACCGTAGTATGAGAAACATCCCCATATCACAAAGCTTGCGCAACCATGCTTCACTGTTTTCACAGTGTATCGTGGCTTGAATTCAGTGTTTGGGGGTCATCTGACAAACTGTCTCCGGCCACTAGACCCAAAAAGAACAATCTTACTTTCATCAGTCCACAAAATGTTGCGCCATTTCTCTTTAGGCCAGTCAATGTGTTCTTTGGAAAATTGTAACCTCTTCAGCACGTCTTTTTTTCAACAGTGGGACTTTGCGGGGGCTTCTTGCAGATAGCTTGGCTTCACATAGGCGTCTTCTAATTGTAACAGTACTCACAGGTAACTTTAGACTTCTTTGATCTTCCTGGAGCTGATTTTTGGCTGAGTCCTTGCCATTTTGGCTATTCTTCTATCCATTCCAATGGTAGTTTTTCACTTTCTTCCATGTCTTTCAGGTTTTGGTTGCCATTTTAAAGCATTGCGATCATTTTAGCTGAGCAGCCTATCATTTTCTGCACTTCTTTATATGTTTAACCCTCTCCAATCAATTTTTTAATCAAGGTACGCTGTTCTTCTGAACAATGTCTGGAATGACCCATTTTCCTCAGAATTTCAGAGAGAAATGCACTGTAGCCAGCATGTACAACATTTGCTGCCTTCCTTCCTTAAATAAGGGCAATAATTGCCACCTGTTTTTTAAAGAATGAATGACCTCACTAATAGAACTCCACACTGCTATTATTTTGAACATGCTCCTTTCAATTAGTGTTTCAATTACACAGAATCAGCAGCATGCATATCATGACTGTTGGGTCTGTTGGATTTCTATTACTCTACTACACCTGCTAGTAAATTATTTGCCATGTAGAAATATAATTTCTACCAAAAACAGTGATTGATCAGGTTAGTGATGTCTGACTGCTATAATTTTGAACACAACTGTACAAGAACGTTATCTGCCTCTCTTCAGTCTCATCACCTCTGTTGGATGGAGCAAGTCCTCAAAAGCCCACCATCAGGATACAGCTCACTGGATGGAAAGGAACACACCAGCTGCTGGAGTTGTCATATACCTCTGCCATTGACAGGCTATATCAGACCAACCACACATGCTTACAGCTACACACAAAGCCAGTGTGACTGGTGGGATGAAGACACTAAGGGGTTTATTTACTAAAGCTGGAGAGTCCAAAATCAGACTCCCTTCTGCATAGAAACCAATCAGCTTCTAACCTCAGCTTGTTCAATGAAGCTTTGGCAATGAAACCTGGAAGCTGATTGGTTTCTATGCAGAAGTGAGTCTGATTTTGCACTCTCCAGCTTTAGTAAATAAACCCCTAAGTGTTTATGTCTGTACCCAAGACCACTTGTTCTGTGACAGTGGGAGGCAGAGGGTGAGAGCAAGAGATGGCGTCCTCTGCAAGGGCCACATGATAAGACCTGGTGGGCCAGATGCGGCCCGCATGCCTTGTGTTTGCCACATGTGTTCTATACTATAATGTAGAACTTTAAAGCATTATTTGCCAACCAAATGTAGGGATCTGCCGCTCTGTAAACCCAAGAAGGAGGAAGTGGAGATGGAAACTAATAGTTTAACAGCAGATGCACATAGCTTCTTCAATGTGTATCTAAATCCATGTGACAGACTTATCTCTGGCCTATTGTTAATATCTCACATGCACAGTGCCAAATAGTGAGGTCTGTGCTACTGTATGTGTGTAGTGATCACCTTCCAGTATAATAGTAGGTGAAACTGTTTTTGCAATAGAATTTATATGCAGCTCATGTTATTTAGTTAGCCCTGTCACTTCCGATCTGGGACTCTTTAGATAGTTTTAGCTCAGGTTTCATTAACCAACATAGGCTAACGCCAGATTAGGCATCTGACTACTACTTCTGGTAGTTAGCTGTCCAGCTGCATGTCAGATTAGAAAATATTAGGGACTAAAGTGAAGAGTAGAAGGCTAACTCCAGTACTACACCACAGTTTCTGCGTGTGAGAAGCTGTGTTCCAGGTTGGTTGGACAATGCCTGGAGTATCCCCCCATCACTGCAGATCTTGTCTTCAGGTCTTCAGCACACAGATGAACGTTGAATCATGATCATTCTCAGGGATCTCTGCAAACTAACTTTGCTGCAACATTTATCTAGAGGTATCCCTATTGAGGGAGAAGCATAAACAAAGCTTTTTTTGGCAATACTTATCCTATAGATCACAGGAGTGAAGTTCATTAATTCTCCTGTGACCCATTTTCATCCGATGGTGGGCTAAAGTCCATTGTCAGTTGATGTCACTGAGCAGGTCCAGGTGAAAAGATTCCAATCATATGGCCAAGATCCACCCAGAAGCCTGGACCAACACCTGGCTCAGCCTTTCAGCGATCCACAGAGAACCTGAGCCCTCCCCTCCTGCAGCCTCCACAGCCCAGTGCTCCAGTGAGCACTTGAAGAGTTAAGCAGAGAGCCGGAGACTGACAGTCACAGCTCTCTGCTCAGAGGAGAGGGGGAGATCTGAGCGGTCAACAATGTTCGATCACTCAGTTCTCACTGCACAGCCGGCTGAGGACAGATGCAGCATCAGACTTGGTGGATGCAGCATCAGACTGATGCTGCATCCACCTAGGTAAGTATAATTTGTTTTTATTTTGTAAAGTCCATACTACTCTTTTAATAACTATATACCTAGGTATATGTGCACAATTCCACCAGGACTCCTATTGGACTCTTTGCTGATAATGCCTGTTTGTATGTTGGATATATGTACTGTTATTAATCTTTTCTTATATAAAACTTGAAATATTCCCATTCTAGTGTGCATGTTTTTCCCTATGGCTAATGTTATATGCTGGTTGCAGTAGTTCCTCTGCTCCCAATTACATTGAATAGTTCATTTCCCGGAAAGGGATCCCCTAAGCTCACAGAGGCTCTGACCTGGGTGGAGGCTTTGCCAACTTTATCAAATCAACTCTTCCACTTAGCAAAGGTTCTGGCTCCCTTATTTACCTACAGGTTTAGTGCAATATCCTGTTTGGGGAATGCCATTTGTCATAACCCTTCAAAAGAAGGCTACAAATATCTGCAGTGAAGTTACAGCATAAAGGTCAGTGGCAATGGTTATTCCACTGTGCAGACTGCTTTCCTAAGAGACAACAAAAGCCCCAACAGGTTTGTTTAATTATCACAAAATAGACACATTGGGGTGGATTTACTTAAACTGGAGAGTGCAAAATCTGGTGCAGCTGGGCATGGTAGCCAATCAGCTTCTAACTTCACCTTGTTTAATTAGGCTTTGACAGAAAAAAACTGGAAGCTGATTGGTTTTTATGAAGAGTCGCACCAGATTTTGCACTCTCCAGTTTTAGTAAATCAACCCTATTGGTTAGTGAGAACTTACAACTATCTTTTTTGGTAGGGTGGTTCAAAATTACATGTCTACAGTGTTATGCTCTTTTTTGAAAACAACTGGGTAATGTAATAACCAGATTACTCTTCAGATTACCATTTAAACTTTTATGTTGAGCTAAAAGAAAAGTTTAAACCCTCAATATTATTCTGCAAAAAATATAATTTCTGCATCTGTACCTGCAAAGGAAATAACTGATGCAATATTAAAACCAATATGTACTTGAAGTTACAAAACATTACATTCTTTGCAAGAGACTAGGCCAGGGGTCTGCAACCTTTAAGACATAAAGAGCCACTTGGACCCATTTCCGAGAGGGAAAAAAAGACTGGGAGCCGCAAAACCATTGCAACATTTAAAACAAATCCGACACTGCATATATTGCAAAAAACGCTCTGGTCATGAAGGGGGTTTAAGGGCCCAGTAAGCAAAGGGTTAATCAGGGCCACAGTGTATAGTCATAATCACAATCATAGCCTTAGGTCAGTGGTGGGCAACCTTTTTTTTCGACTGAGCCAAATCTCGCCAAAACCACGATTGAAATTTATTTTGAGAGAAACATTTTTAAAACTGAAAATACATCCCCATATAGTAATTCATCCCCCATATAGTAATTCATCCCCCATAGTAATTCATCCCCCATAGTAATTCATCCCCCATATAGTAATTCATCCCCCATAGTAATTCATCCCCCCTATAGTAATTCATCCCCCATATAGTAATTCATCCCCCATATAGTAATTCATCCCCCGTAGTAATTCATCCCCCATAGTAATTCATCCCCCCTATAGTAATTCATCCCCCCTATAGTAATTCATCCCCCCTATAGTAATTCATCCACCCTATAGTAATTCATCCCCCCTATAGTAATTCATCCCCCATATAGTAATTCATCCCCCCTATAGTAATTCATCCCCCATAGTAATTCATCCCCCATAGTAATTCATCCCCCATAGTAATTCATCCCATATAGTAATTCATCCCTCATATAGTAATTCATCTCCCCTGTAGTAATTCATCCCCCCTGTAGTAATTCATCCCCCCTGTAGTAATTCATCCCCCGTAGTAATTCATCCCCCCTATAGTAATTCATCCCCCCTATAGTAATTCATCCCCCATAGTAATTCATTCCCCATATTGTGTGAATTCACTTACCTTTGCTCCGCGCGTTCCTCTCGCTGGGTTCCCGCGCCGTTCTGGTCTTCAGGGCGGACTGGGAGAGGAGAGGAGTTCGTCACGCTGCCCCGCCTACATCCGGGCTGCCCCGCCTACATCCTGACAGCCAATGTTTGCCAGCGGGCGCCCGGCACACAGAAGATCTACATTAAAAGAGCCGCGGCTTGCCGACCCTATTGCCTGTCACCTGGTGGGCAGTGTGCTCCGGAGCCGCAGGAAAGGTGAAAAAGAGCCGCATGCGGCTCCGGAGCCGCGGGTTGCCGACACCCGGACTAGGCCTATTTCAAATAAACCCTCTTTTGGATTTAGAAATTAGACTGATTTATTATTGCTGTTACATTTATAGTAGGCCAATATTAAGACAGATTACAATACGTATGCTGACTGTTTATTGGATTCAAGTTTTTATACACTGAAAATTAATGTTTTAGTGTTTTTTAATATATTGGATTTCAGCTTTAATTTAGTGTTCAATGGACAATTAAAACCAAACTGACTGAGGCTTTAACTATTGCCTATTCTATTCAAAAAAATTTCTGGAATTGGACTTTATTGGCCTGTATTTTATATAATTCCCTTTACACCTTCCTTGGCAAATTCCCTTTTTATGTATTGGAAGCAAAATATATAAAAGATGCATCATAGAACACATTATCCATTGGCTGAAGTTCTTTCTTTTAATTCAGGATTTAAGTCACGTTACGTCTCAGGATATTCCAATAGCATATTACATCACAACCAAAGATTTTCATTCAGCAGCTGTTCTTCAGCAGTTTACCTTGGCCTCAATGTGCCTCCTTAGATTAAGTTGTTCTAGGTGAGCACAGAAAGTGCTTTCTTTGAGCAAAACAGCTATGTTGCCCTCAGTATGAAATTATCTCAGCTGCTGGTATCATATGTAAAAATAGATAAGCAAAATAAATTTTAAGTCTGCAGTTTTACCAGAATGCGTTAATGATAAGCATTGCAGTATATAAATAAAAAGAGTGAAATTAACATATGGTACAAACAAAAAAAATAACACTGGCTAACATTATTTTAGCAGTGTAATGAAAAACACTTTTAATACACTAACAATGTAATATTTATAAAAGAACATACATTTTCCTTTATAATCCATCTTACTTTTTTAACTTAATTGACCCATGAATTTTTACTTATGAACATTTGATTACAAAAATACTTTTTACTTTGCTGACCTAAAGCACCTCTTTATTTAACACATCTTCTGAAATCATCAGGTTGTTTCTATAGTGCAATAGGCATTCTTTACTGAATAAAAAAAATTTACAGCCTGTTGGAGAGTTTCCTTATGAACTGGTCATAGTCTTTCATTACTCTATGTAGATGAGTAACAGGTCAGAGGTATCATACTACCTCTGCTCATACGGCGTGCCACAAGTTCCTTCTCTCATTCAAGTCAAAAAGGATGACTAGATATACCCCACCATTCAGTTCAAGAAAAGATTTGCTGGAAATATCTAAGCTTTTAAATTTTCTGTGCCTCCTGGGGTATTTAAAGTTAACATAGATAGTAGACTTTAGACTCCAGTGAGATTTAAAAAATTACATTCATGTGGCTAAAATAAAGATCCTTATCCTTGTGTAGTCTATTTTATGTCATGCACAAATTTGGTTTACATTCCAACAAAAGCTAAAATATCCCAATAGTAATGTAATGAGACACAAACACTTTTTATTACTTTATGCCCTGTGTAGCTTGTTCAAATAAATCTTGAATATTGATAAGCAGCTTTAGCAACAGGTAATCAGTAGTTCAGGCTTAAGCAGAAGTGAAGAATACAAAGAGCAGATGGGGGACAAGACAGTAGGTGACAGGATGAATGCATAGACCTTAGGTCTGATTAGGACACAGGAGTGGTTATCAAACCTAATGCCAGGCATATATGCTTGAAGCCAGGGGCGGACTAACAACTCATGGGGCCTCATTATTATTATTACTCATTATTATTATTATACAGTATTTATATAGCGCTAAAAGGTTTGCTCAGCGCTGTACATTAGAGTGGGGGACAGAACATGGGACAATACAGTAACAAAACAAAACATGAGGGGTTCAAGGGCCCTGCTCTTTCGAGCTTACAATCTAGGAGGGAGGGGATAGTGGTACAGGAGGAAGTGGCTGTGGGAGATGGAGTGGTAGGAGGAGTATAGGAGATCGGCTGTTAGGTGAGGGCGAGGTAGGATTCCCTGAAGAGATGAGTTTTCAGGGTGCGCCTAAAGGTGAGGAGGGTAGGTGACAGTCTGATGGATTGGGGTAGTGAGTTCCAGAGGATGGGGGAAGTCCTGGAGAAGTCCTGCAGTCGGGCGTGGGAGGTGGAGACCAGGGAGCTAGAAAGTAGGAGGTCTTGTGAGGAGCGAAGATTACGGGTAGGGTGGTATTTAAGTGTCAGGTCGGTGAGGTAGTTTGAGGCAGCATTATGAAAGGCTTTGCATGTCTGTGTTAGTGGTTTAAATTTAATGCATTGGGCAATCGGGAGCCAGTGGAGGAAATGACAGAGGGGGGTGGCAGAAGCGGAGCGGTTGGTAACGTGGATGAGTCTGGCCGCTGAGTTCAGGATAGACTGAAGTGGGGATAGTCTGCGATGAGGTAGGCCAGTGAGAAGGGAGTTGCAGTAGTCCAGACGTGATATAATAAGGGAGTGAACGAGTTGTTTAGTAGTGTCTGGGGTTAGGAACGAACGTATTTTGGAGATGTTGCAGAGGTGGAGCCTGCATGAGTTTGCCAATGATTGGACATGGGGTTGGAAGGACAGGTCTGAGTCTAGAGTGACACCTAGGACTTTGGCTTGCGGGGTGGGACTGATGGTGGCGTTGTTGGTCATGATGGAGAGGGTGCGGTGGGGGGGTACGGGCTGGGGGGAAAATCAGGAGCTTGGTTTTGGAAAGGTTCAATTGAGGAAATGGAGCGACATCCAGTCTGATATGTCGTTCAGTAGGTGGGTGATACGGGCGGAGACTGAAGGGGTGAGGAGAGGGGTGGAGAGGTAAATTTGCGTGTCATCGGCGTAGAGGTGATAATTGAAGCCGTGGGAGTGTATCAGTTTGCTGAGAAGGTGTAGATGGAGAAGAGAAGGGGCCCGAGAACAGAGCCTTGGGGGACCCCAACAGAGAGGGGGAGAGAGGGGGAGGTGGTAGCGTTATAGGTAATGCTGAAGGAGCATTGGGATAGATAGGAGGAGAGCCAGGAGAGAGCGGAGTCTCTGATGCTGAGGGAGTGTAGTTTATTAAGGAGGAGGGGGTGGTCGACTGTATCGAAGGCCGCGGAAAGGTCAAGGAGTAAGAGGACTGAGTAGTGGCCATTAGCTTTGGTGGTTAGCAGGTCATTAGTGATTTTGAGTAGGGTGATTTCGGTGGAGTGTAGGGGACGGAATCCAGACTGTAGTGGATCGAGGAGGTTGTTGTCAGTGAGGTGGGCGTTTAGGCGATTGTAGACTAAGCGCTCAAGGAGCTTGGAAGTAAATGGCAGCAGGGAGATGGGTCTAAGGTTGTTCAAGTCGGTGGGGTCCAGGGAGGGTTTTTTGAGTATGGGGGTGATGTGCACGTGCTTTAGGGGGGAGGGGAATGTGCCAGTAGAGAGGGAGAGATTGAAGTTGTGGGTGAGGGAGCGTAGGATGGAGGAGGAGGGTGACCAGAGGAGTTGTGTGGTGATAGGGTCAAGGGGGCAAGTGGTGAGGCAGGCTTCTGAGAAGACCTTAGTGACCTCCTCAGTGGTAGCAAGGCTGAAGGAGCGGAGTGTTGCTGAGGTTATGGTGTGCGGGACGTTAAGTGTGGTGGGGGGTAGGGTGGTTGCGAGGTCAGAGGAGGGGAGAGTTGATGGGGTTATAGTGGGAGGGAGGCTACGTGGGGAGGTAGGTTGAGCATTGGCGATGTCCTTACGGATTGCGTCGATCTTATTTTGGAAGTGATTGACAATCTCGTGGGCGGTTAGTGAGGTACTGGGTGGGGGGGGGGAGAGAGTAGGGAGTTGAAAGTGGAGAAGAGCCGTCGAGGACAGGTGGAGAGGGTGTTGATGAGGGTTACGAAGTAGGCTTGCTTGGCGGCGTGGAGGGAGGAGGAGTAGGTGAGGAAGGCAGATTTGTAGAGGGAGAACGCTCGAGGGGATTTGGTTTTGCGCCATAATCGTTCCAGCGCGAGACTGCGTTGTTTTTTAGTTTGGTCGTTCTGCCAGGGTTGAAACGGTCGGGGTCTAATGCTACTTGTGGTTAGGGGTGCTAAGGAGTCTAAGGCAGCTGACAGTGAGTCGTTATACGCAGTAGTGGCCAGGTCAGGGCATGACAGTGGAAGGATACTGTCGTACAGACGGTCAGCTGCAGAGTGGAGAGGGGCCGGGTTCAGGTTGCGGAGGTTACGGCTGGTGATGGTTTTACGTTTGGGGAGGGTGTTATAGGACGGGGAGACGGAGAACATAATGAGGTTGTGGTCAGAGAGAGGGAAAGGGGTGTTTGTGAGGTTGTGGAGGGTGCAGAGATGGGAAAAAACGAGGTCCAGGGTGTTTCCATCGGTGTGGGTGGAGGACTGTGTGCACTGTGTGAGTGCAAAAGAAGAGGTTAAGTGGAGGAGTTGGGATGTAGCCGGGTTGTTGACATTAATAGGGATATTGATAGGGATATTGAAGATAATGGGGCCCCCTGTGTCTTTGCCTACACTCAAGCCAAAGCCACAACCACACAACACCCCATCTACATATTGCAGCTCAGCTGCATAGAAAGGGCATTAAAAATAATTTTAAAAATAATAAGACATTGTTGTGGGGTCCCCCCTCCATTCATACTAAGCCATTCGGGTAGGGTATGGGTTTTGAGGGGAACCCCCATGCCAAAATTTAAAAAAAATGGTGTGGGGTCCCCCCCAAGATCCATACCAGACCCTTATCCGAGCATGCAGCCAGACAGGTCAGGAAAGGGGGGTACAAGTGAACCCCCCCTCCTGAACCATACCAGACCACATGCCCTCAACAGGGCCTCTTCCGCACAACCCTGGCCTGTGGTTGTGGGGGTCTGGGGGCAGAGGGATTATCGGAATCTGGAAACCCCCTTTATCAAGGGGGCCCCCATAACCTGGCCCCCCCATGTAAATGAGTATGGAGTACATGGAACCACTACCCATTCACAAAAAAAAGTGTAGTGTGAAAAAAGACAGGAGACAGTCTTTGACAAGTCCTTTATTAAAAGAAGAAAAATAAAAGAATGTCCCCCCGAAGTAGATCCAGCATCAATCGCGATGCCCGCCGCCACTGCCGCTACCTGAAAAAAGAAAAAAAGAAAAAAAATGGCTCTGCCCCCGCTGCAGGTTCCATGCCGTCTGACTGCTCCGCTGGCTTAACAGTTCTTGAATATGTAAGGGCAGTGACATTACGTGTGTGGCCCCACCTCCTTGTGATTTCATTGACCCAGCATGCCCCGGTTGATGAAGCCATTAGGGGCGGGGTCACACACGTGATGTCCCTGGGTGGCCCTGCCCCTTACAAATTTAAGAACTGTCAAGCCAGCGGAGCATTCAGACTGCCGGTAACTAGCGTCCGTAGCGGAGCCTTTTTTTTTTCTTTTTTCGGGTAGTGGTGGTGGCGTTCATCATGATTGACATTGGATCTACCTTGGGGGACATTATTTTATTTCTCTTCTTTTAATAAAGGACTTGTCAAAGATAGTCTGTCTTTTTTCACACTACACTTTTTTTTTTGTGAATGGGTAGCGGTACCATGTACCCCATGCTCATTCACATGGGGGGGCGGTATCTGGGGACCCCCTTGCTAAAGGGGGCTTCCAGATTCCAATAAGCCCCCCACCCACAGACCCCCACAACCACCGGCCAGGGTTTTGGGAAGAGGCCCTTGTCCCCATCAACATGGGGACAAGGAGCTTTGGGAGGGGAGCCCCCTCTGCCCCAAAGCACCGCCCCATGTTGAGGGCATGTGGCCTGGTATGGTTCAGGAGGGGGGTGCCCGCTCATCCCCTCCTTTCCTGACCTGCCGGGCTGCATGCTCAGATAAGGGTCTGCTATGGATTTTGGGGGATACCTCCACGTAATTTTTTTAAAATTTTGGTGTGGTTCTTTTCCCTCAAAATCCATACCAGACCCGAAGGTATTAATAATTTTTTTAATTGCCAGCAATTCTTTCTTTTACATTCACTGGTAGTGGGGAACCCCGCTGACAGCTGAAACATTAACGCATAGTTTTCACTACTAATATACCGCATGACTTTTTTTGGTGAATTCAAACTTTTTTTAAAAAATGCTATGAGGTATCTTACCGCATACTCGGATGCGGTAAAATACCACTTAGTGAATTGTGCCCAGTGAGCCTCTCGCCAGGCCCCCTACTGACCCCGGGTCCTCAGGCAATGCCTGAATGGTCAGTCTGCCCCTGCTTGAAGCACAAGAACACGGATCAACCTGTGGCTCTACATGGAGAACAGCATATCAATCGAGCCCAATAGGACTTCTGTGGCACATATGTTAAATGTACATTTATAAATATGTACACTTAATTTAAACTAAGGATCATATATATATATATATTATATATGTATTGCCAAAAGTATTCGGACACCTCTCCAGATCATTGGATTCAGGTGTTGCAATCACCTCCATGGCCACAGGTGTATACAATCAAGCACCTAGACTTGCAAACTGCTCTACAACCCTTTGTGGAAAAATGGGTCGCTCTCAGGAGCTCGGTGAATTCAAGCCTCGTACCGTGATAGGTTGCCACCTGTGCAATAAGTCCATCTATGAAATTCCCTTGCCAGTAAATATTCCACGGTCCAACTGTTAGTGGTATTATAACAATGTGGAAGCAATTGGGAACAGCAGCAACTCAGCCACAAAGTTGTAGGCCATGTAAAATGACAGGGCGGGGTCAGTGCATGCTGAAGCGTACAGTGCGCAGAAGTCACCAACTATCTACAGTCAATAGCTAAAGACCTCCAAACTTCCTGTGGCCTTCAGATTAGCACAAAAACAGTGCGTAGAGAGCTTCATGGAAGGGGTTTCTATGGCTGAGCAGCTGCATCCAAGCCTTACATCAACAAGTGCAATTCAAACTGTTGTGTGCAATGGTGTAAAGAACGCTGACACTGGACTCTAGAGCAGTGGAGACGTGTTCTCTGGAGTAACGAATCATGCTTCTCTGTCTGGCAATATGGTGGACGTGTCTGGGTTTGGCAATTGCCAGGAGAATGGCAGTTTCCTGACTGCACTGTGCGAAGTGTAAAGTTTGGTGGAGGGAGGATTATGGTGTGGGGTTGTTTTTCAGGGGTTGGGCCTCGCCTCTTAGTTCCTGTGAATGGAACTCTTAAGCATACCAAGACATTTTCAACAATTTCATGCTCCCAACTTTGTAGGAACAGTTTGGGGATGGCCCCTTCCTGTTCCAACATGACTGTGCACCAGTGCACAAAGCAAGGTCCATAAAGACATGGATGAGCGAGTTTGGGGTTGAGGAGCTTGACTGGCCTGCACAGAGTTCTTACATAAAACCGAAAGAACATTTTTGGGATGAATTAGAGCGGAAACTGCGAGCCAGGCCTTCTTGTCCGACATCAGTGCCTGACCTCAAAAATGTGCTCTGGAAGAATGGTCAAACATTCCCATAGACACACTCCTAAACCTTGTGGACAGCCTTCCCAGAAGCTGTTATAGCTTCAAAGGGTGCGCCAACTCTATATTGAACCCTACAGACTAATACTGGGATGCCATTAAAGTTCACGTGCGTGTAAAGGTAGGCGTCCCAATACATTTGGCAATATAGTGTGTGTGTGTGTGTGTATGTATGTATGTATGTGTGTGTGTGTGTGTGTGTGTATATATATATATTTATATATAGTATATATTTATAGCTTCTCTACAACTCGGACTACAAGTGGCTGTTTAAACATATATTACGCAGGCATGATCTGTAGTCACTGTCAGGAAGCTGACCTAAGGAATGCAATGCAGACATGCAGTCATTGCTAGAGTGCATACATGGTGAAAGAAAGTGGCTACAAAGAAGCTACAGTAGATAAGTAACACTGAGATGCAAGAAAGCGCCAGTCAGAGGCTATCACAGTGATCAGGTAACCTGGAACTGGGAGTCCTGTGTCCAGATCATTAGTACAGCACCCGGGCTTCCGGTGAGAGCTGGGACTGTACTGTGCGGCACGCTCCCAGCACAAAGACAGATAAGCATACCCCACTTCCATGAAGCCTCATATATGCATGGAGTTGGTGGGAAGGGGTTAAGTTTGTTTCATAAAATGGAATATGCTCCCATTTACTTCTGTAGAAATGTAACTGCACCCTTCTTCCCCTTTCAGTATGCATGAAGCTAGAATAATTGTATAGAAAGAATGTAAGTATTTTCTGATGGGGAGATCTCAAATGTCAAAGTTTTTCATTTCAGCTTTGCATGAATAGTGGAAACACATGGCAAGTAAAGGGATATTGCCCATAAATCTGCTTACATGTTTCAGAAAAATCAGATCCCCATGTAAATGGCCAATTTAATTAAATAAAATTAAATTTACCCAACTAGTTGCCATATTTTATTCTACCCACATTGTACAATGTATAGCTTACAGATTCTTGTATGCTTCACTGGTTTACGTGATTACTTTTTGAAGACAACGATATTGTTTTAAAACATACAAACAATCTTAAATTGTTGTAATTAAGCTTTTGCTGTTTCCCTCATACTCATTACAATATATAGTATCTGCATAAGCAGGGAAAAAAAGACAAATAGCATTTAAAACAGAAATTAGCATCTTGGTTGTTCATCATTTTTAATGAATTATTCAGAAAGCAATCAGGAGAAATTATTGCACACGTGGAAACTTTGATGTTTATATTAGAAGAAAGCAAACAGATTCTAAATAGCATTGGTTTTAACACATTTGCTATAACATACGCAGTAAAATAAAAAGAACTTTCTTACTGGAGTAAGCAGCATAAGTGTTCCCATTGTTCAAATGGTTAAAATGAGAGCATGATAGTCAGATAATGCACATAGGCAGTGTGCGTAGTGGGGTAACAGTAGACATTTTTTTACAGCTATTACATACTATACAGTTATTATAGATAGATGTGTAGCGCCCTCCTAGATAGGTGCTAGGATTAGATAGATTTAGTTTTGGCTCACTGTGTTTAGTGCAGCTGGCTTCTGTTAGGTAAATTTAGTTTGTCTCACTGCAGTCAGTGTGGCTGAAATTCCTGTGTTAGGCAATTTTATTTTCAGCTCACTGTAGTCTGTGTCTGAAGGACTGCTTGTTTGATTGCTCTCTCCCTTCCCAGCCAATCTTGGCAAGCTCTCTACAAGTGGCTGCTGGGAAGGGGTATAAATAGGCTGATATCTGGCGTGGCCTTGTCTTATCCTGGAGAGGGGAAGTCCAGCCTGTAGGGCATGCTGCCCTCCTGTGTAGCCAGTGTGTATTCTGCTTTCTGTTGCTCTTCAAGGTCTCATCACTGCTGGTTTGGGGACCCATTCTATAGTTACTTTGCTCAAGCTGACCAAGAGGATTGTTCTCCTTGGGGATCTGGTTTGGTATGACTGGAAAAGGAGTCCTGAAAATATTGGAAGGAGGCTACCATTTATTCAAGGACTTTTATAGAGTACAGATCTGTGTGAAAGATCTTTGAGACTGTGCTGCTGCTATACCTCTTGGAATAGAGTCAGCTCCTCTTGGTTCTACCTAAAGGGAATGCACTGTTACAGTGTTCCTGAAAAACTCAGTTCAATATTTGCTGCAAGCAAATGACCCATGCTCTTATTTCTAAGAGGAAGATTTGGGTCCTTAAGTTGTTGCTAGGAGTTACTGCAACATCCTATAGTCACCCTTTAACTATCCAAGTTCAAGATTTCATTAAGGTATCAAAGAAAGCATACCACTAAACTGGTTAATAAGCCTGAAGACTGACTGGAATCATTTGACTTCAGTGCTACTATTGTGGAAGGAACCTTGAGCAAAGACACAGTGGCCCTTGCGGAGGTGAGTGCTACAGATGTATACATTTTTGCAATGTACAGTATTGTATATTGTATAGAGAACACTGACCCATTCACTGTAGTCTTTTTTCCCAAGAAGTGTATTGTTATTCCTACTAAACAACATAGTGCTGCTGTGCAGTGGATGGCATATACTGTATGTATAGCAAGGGATTAAAAACCGTGACAACAGGGATATAATGCTGATGGGCAATAGATGTTACATACAGTCAGGTCCATAAATATTGGGACATCGACACAATTCTAACATTTTTGGCTCTATACACCACCACAATAGATTTGAAATTAAACAAACTTAAGCATGCTCAATTGGATTCAGGTCAGGTGATTGACTTGGCCATTGCATAACATTCCACTTCTTTCCCTTAAAAAACTCTTTGGTTGCTTTTGCAGTATGCTTTGGGTCCTTGTCCATCTGCACTGTGAAGCGGCGTCCAATGAGTTCTGAAGCATTTGGCTGAATATGAGCAGATAATATTGCCCCGAAACACTTCACAATTCATCCTGCCGCTTTTGTCAGCAGTCACATCATCAATAAATACAAGAGAAACAGTTCCATTGGCAGCCATACATGCCCACGCCATGACACTACCACCACCATGCTTCACTGATGAGGTGGTATGCTTAGGATCATGAGCAGTTCCTTTCCTTCTCCATACTCTTCCCTTCCCATCACTCTGGTACAAGTTGATCTTGGTCTCATCTGTCCATAGGATGTTGTTCCAGAACTGTGAAGGCTTTTTTAGATGTCGTTAGGCAAACTCTAATCTGGCCTTCCTGTTTTTGAGGCTCACCAATGGTTTACATCTTGTGGTGAACCCTCTGTATTCACTCTGGTGAAGTCTTCTCTTGATTGTTGACTTTGACACACATACACCTACCTCCTGGAGAGTGTTCTTGATCTGGCCAACTGTTGTGAAGGGTGTTTTCTTCACCAGGGAAAGAATTCTTCGGTCATCCACCACGGTTGTTTTCCGTGGTCTTCTGGGTCTTTTGGTGTTGCTGAGCTCACCGGTGCGTTCCTTCTTTTTAAGAATGTTCCAAACAGTTGTTTTGACCATGCCTAATGTTTTTGCTATCTCTTTGATGGGTTTGTTTTGTTTTTTCAGCCTACTGATGGCTTGCTTCACTGATAGTGTCAGCTCTTTGGATCTCATCTTGAGAGTTGACAGCAACAGATTCCAAATGCAAATAGCACACTTGAAATGAACTCTGGACCTTTTATCTGCTCATTGTAATTGGGATAATGACGGAATAACATACACCAGGCCATGGAACAGCTGAGAAGCCAATTGTCCCATTACTTTTGGTCCCTTAACAAGTGGGAGGCACATATGCAAACTGTTGTAATTCCTACACCGTTCACCTGATTTGGATGTAAATACCCTCAAATTAAAGCTGACAGTCTGCAGTTAAAGCACATCTTGTTTATTTCATTTCAAATCCATTGTGGTGGTGTATAGAGCCAAAAAGTTTAGAATTGTGTCGATGTCCCAATATTTATGGACCTGACTGTATGTACAGAAGGTGATTAGAGACATCAGTTACAGGAACATGATGCTGCTGTGCAATAAATGTCACATATGTACTGAAGATGATCAGAGACAGCATTTACAAGGAGGTGATACTGTTGAACACTGGTTGTTGAGACATGATCAAGCAACACTGACTGGGTCATGAAGATTTTCACTTTACAAATAAGCGCTGGCTAGAGTTAAAACATGTTAGAGGCTTGCAGCTTTCTGTGGGTACCTTGTGTTAGTGCAGTAAAGGATTTATGCAACACCGATCTGATGCTTTTATCCTTTTTCTGGTTGAACTATAACATACCGTGGTGAGCTGGACATGATTACTTCCTATAGTTTTGTAAAAAAAAAAACATTTGCAGCAGTATGTCATTTTTCAACACTTTTCATAACCCTGTACTAAGTACTTTTTCAGGTAGGTCCATTCTTGCCCCCCACAAACAGCCCACAGACACCAGCTGCAAGCCTCTAACATGTTTTAGCGCCAGAGACAACAGTGACAAGGACATGATTATAGAGCTAGTTTAGCTGAACACATCAAATTCAGCCTAGCAGTGACATTGTTTTATCAGAAACCTTAATAACACCTTATCTGCTCCCTGATCCAGAGGAAGGCAAAAATCCTGAATAAACCTGGTCCAGTTTGCTTTAAAGAATAACTAAAGGTAAAACATTTTTTTTTTTTTTAGATAGAATGGAAAGGGATTAGAATGCTTGTCAGTTTGTATTGCTGTCTGTGCCCCCGTTAAAAAGGGTCACTCTCACTATTTGTCCTGTTTACCATTATCATTAAAAGTGAAAGTAAACGAAAATCCCAAATTTTAGGTTGCCCGTGATATAGCCAGGTGCCTGCTATATCATTATGCCTGTCAGGGATATTTATAGATGAGACTACAATCAATCCTTTTCGCCCTAGTGCCCAGGACTGGAACTGCTACATCACTTCCTATTAGCAGAGCAGATCCATTTTTTCTGACAGCAGAGGATCTTGGGACCTGTAGTCCTATAGTCAAGACATACTGTAATTCTGATTGCTGACTGATCAACTTTGAGTGATCTGGCAAAGGAGAGGGATGCTGGGATAGCAGATATATTCTACATTAAGGGACTGGCTAGATCTCTTGGGCACAGGATTTAGAGCTGAACACAAGGGGACTGCTGTTCTTCTCTAGTGACAGATTGCTGGCCTACTGCTGTGGGACTCTACACATCAGTTCAGCACAGCAGTGACACCGATCGACACACTAGGATTGCATCAGCGTCTCTGCATCGGGACTGTCACTATCTGGTCTTCATACATACATCTCTGCTTGCTGCACTGACAAGCCGACAGGTGGTAACTCTGCAATTCCCTGCAAACAACCAAAAGTGTGTGTAAAAACTCTTGTTCCTAGGAGGCCATATCCATGGGATTGGTGAGTGGGTAGATGCCCAACCTTATTCTGTCATCACTCTAGAGACACTGCATGCAGATACCTTTACACCTCAGTATCAGGAGATCTTTGGTTTGAGCAGTGCCGCAATCTATTTAACGTAATTGAATTACCAGTATTCACTACTGTTTATGGGTCCCACCATTGCTAGCAAAAGACAGCGGGCACCAACATATGAGGAACTTTAAACTTCACAGGACCCAAGTTGCAATCTCTAGTTAAAGGGACCTCTTCTTTTCTAAGACCATGTCAAGGTCCTACCTTTCCTCAGGGTTTGTGCTGCTCCATGTGCTGGCATCCATCTTGGGTGTCTGCTAAGCATTGTGGGATCCTTTATGCTCTCAGTCCTCTTCAGCTCCTCCCAGGAGGGTGCGGCTTATCAAATTTAAGTCTGTCGGTTGCAGCCGGTTCTTTGCATTCGTGTCCTGTATGTTGCATTGCAGCAAGCTCTTGTTCAGCTCTCGTTGCTCTCCTGGAAACCGACTCGGCTTTGACTAAGACTCCTCTTGCTCTGACCCTTGGCCCGTTCTGACCATTCTCTGCTTTATTCCATTACCTGACCTCCCGTTGCTGATCCCGGCCCGTGACCAGAGTATTCTTGCCTACCGTCTTGTACTGTCTGTTCCGCTGTTATCGACCCGGCCTGTCCGACCACGCTATACATCTTTCCATCTGGCCCCTACCCACTATACGCCATTGGCGGCAGCCGTACTGCAGCTGGGGTTACTCGGGGGTCGCGACCTGGTCTCAGGCTGTGTCAAGTCCATCCCCACCATCAGGGGCCCTGGTGAAGGGCAGCCTGGGGCTTAGACTCCGTGCCCTGAGGGACTCCGGTCTGTGGGTCACCAGAGGCTGTCGCCAGTCAGTGCGTGACCTTACCATAAGGCCTGCCTGACCATTCCACCACTCCAGCCCTGACAGACCATAATTATTCAAATTAGGATACTTATATCTATCTCTGTCTGAGTATACATTTGCATCATTCTCTGCAGCCACCATAGCGGCACCGGTGGCCTAGAGGGAGCTGATATGTCAACAAGCCTGTTCTTCTCTAACTGCTGGTGTTGCAGTTTAATAGTTGCAGGTTACTACTCATGACTGTATGATTTGTTAAATGTTGCTAATCGATTATTCCTATTTTACCAGTGTTCTATTTTTATGCGTTAACTGGGGTTGTATATCCTAAACCCATTATTCTTGTGGCCTACTATTTTGAACAAGTTTAAAATAGAGGTGTTACTAATGAATTGTATTGTTTTCATTATTATTCTATACTGTTGAAATATGTCTGAACCGAGAGTGTCAGAGGTATCAGGATGCTTTCAAGGTCATGGCAACCACTAGGGACAAGCATTATCAAGCGGCCCCTTCAGGGGTAGCACTACACTAGAAAAGTAATATTGGGGAAATCTTCCAATGGGGACACTAGTTCTGGTGACCAGGGGGTCCTCAAGAAATGTCCTTAATTTTCAAGGATTTCCTGTCACTTCCTGTTTGGCTATGCAACAGGAAGTGAAGGGAAATCTGACAGGAGTTATACCCTCCCTTGCTCTATCCAAAATGAAAAGCTGGACATAATTACTTCCTATAGCTCTGTAGACAAAAACTTATTTGCAGCAATATATCCTTTTTCAACACTTTTCATGACCCTGTATTCAATACTGCTTCAGGTGGGTCCACTCTTGCCCCCCACAAACAGCCCACAGAAAGCTGCAAGCCTCTAACATGTTTTTAACGCTAGCCAGTACTTATTTATAGAGAACTATCAGAGACAACCGTGACAAGGACATAATTATAGAGCTAGTTTAGTTGAACGCAAGCATGTCCATCAAATTCAGCCTAAAAATGACATAGTTTTATCAGAAACTTTAATAAAACCTTATCTGTTTCCTGATCCAGAGGAAGGCAAAAACCCTGAACATAGTTACACAGTTGCATAGTTAGTCTGGCTGAAAAAAGACAAAAGTGCATCCAGTTCAACCATAAAAAAAGTTATAATCCTATACCCACATTTGATCCAGAGGAAGGCAAAAAACCCAGCAAAGCATGATTCAATTTGCTCCTGCAGGGGAAAAATCTCCTTCCTGATCCCCCAAGAGGCAATCGGATATTCCCTGGATCAACTTTACCTATAAATGTTAGTATCCAGTTATATTATGTGTATCCAAGAAAGAATCCAGGCCATATAAAAAAAAAAATCTGACAGGAGTTATACCTTCCCTTGCTAGCAATTTTCTGGTTATGGTGTTTGAAACAGCAAAGCACTATTGGCAGCACATTCAGATACAAAAATGTATATTACAGGTACTTATTACAGGTACTTATATAGCGCCATAAATTTATGCATCGCTTTACATATTTATTACACATTCACATCAGTCTCTGCCTTCAAAGAGTGTACAGTCTAAAGTATGTTAATATCTTTCAATTAATAAATAGGGAGAACACTTTATAACTACATTTTAAAATAATAAACACTTCTCCCAGGCCAAATAGTAAGACTATACTGTATATATGAGTGGTGTTAATCATGGCTCCAGATCAAATAATTACTTTAGTCTCCAAACTGACCATCCTACTATAAAAGCAAGAAACTCAAAAAAGATAAGTAAAGAGTGACCAATTTCCCAGTGCAATTATTACTGGTGAGTCAGCCTAGAATGTCAGACAGCTGCAGCAAAAAAAAACAGTCATTTCCGTTCTCTGCTATATTTCCTTTTACTAAATTGTTATCAGACGTATGACAGCAAAATGATACTGCGCTAGCTAGGAATATATAGTAAGTACTGTCTAAAATAGCAATATTTTCTGCTATTTTCTCTTGACAGGTTTTAAAGGGGCTGTGCTAGAAGAAAAACAAGATTTATTTGCAATTTATTTGACAATGAGTTTACTATACAATAGAACTAGTAACATTGGGTAGTTCACAGTAACTTTTTTGTAGCCAGACAATTGTTTTTATGATCTTCATCCTATATTGTACTGATATACGCTATTAGGAATCTACTTGGTTCCTCAAATAGTATTGGCTAACCTGTCTGACAAGCCATTTTTTTTTGGTTGCATAGAGGGGGAAGGATCTAAACACCTTTAAGGCTTTTACCACAATCTGGAGCTCCATTGGAAAGTTTTCCCTCCAGTACTGCCATGATGACAACAGTTTCACCAGACAGGAAGTGGGGGAAAATCTCCAAAAATGGACACAAACAATAATGAAATATTGACTGGGGTTCTTGCTTCTCTTTACTATAATGAAAAAATATACATTTATGCCTGTGTTGCTGCTGGAGGTTTACCCAATCTCCCATGTTGGGGGAGGAGGGTGGCTGACTTGATGTAGGTGGACCTTCCTCCATGTTTCCCTAGATGAGTGCCATGTAGTGGGAAGACATACAACAAGAGGACTACTTCTGAGCTACGCCTGGCACCTAATACGGGTCATTCATCTTGCATATGGGGTACTTTTAGTGCCATACTCATAGTGCCCAAGGACAAAGCAGAGGCCCCTCTCAGGGATAACTCAAATTTAGGGCGGCCCACCAGCTTAGAGACGGCCGCATACTGTGTACTCGTAGTGAATAAACTGGTCCTGTATCAATGCACACCTTCTGCATTTAGTTGGGACACGGTGAGCCTATGCCCACTCCACCTGTCCAACGTATCTCTGCCATCTCACTCCCAGTAGCAGAACAGGGTCCTGCCAAGCACTATGATGGAATTAATGCATGCTCTCCATTAACTCTTCTACTCCATACCTAGTGGTTAGACTGAGGGCCTCTGCGGTACTGATCTGCTCCCACTGCCATTGGAGACAGACAGCTCAAGAGTCAACAACAACCCTCACACTGCTAGAGGATGTCTCACCTGCCCCAGGTACACGCTTTGACAGTCTACATGTTCTAGCTTCCTTCACACTTGGTAACCTCATGCTTGTACTCCCAACGTGTTAACTCTTGTAATGATGTCTTCATACCCCAATATGCTCCACTGATCCAAGTGGTAAACTAGATAGAGTGCTGGTTACTTTCGTACACCCCTTTAACAACTTCAGACCAGGCATGGCAAGTTATCAACACTTAACTGAAATCATGGCAATGGTACAGTCAACAGAAAGACAAAGGTCTTTGCCCTAACTTAGTACCAAACTACAACGGCTGCCCCAGCATACCTACACAGGTAAAGTCCACAACAAGGAAATCAATATTGGCGGGTCTCCAGAGTTGGCATCTTCAGGGTGGATTGCAGGTCCCATCAGTCCCCTAACATGTTGAAGGCTCCAAGACTCAAGCCTATGGTAAGGACTGACAAGCGAAGCCAAGCAAGCTAGCCAGCAGCAACTCCAGGATCCGGACCCATATCCCTTTTATAATTCTACAGCACCAGTGGGTCAGACCCAGAAAGCCCAACCCCCCATCACCCCCCCAAAAAAAAGATCTAGCTAACTAACAATAGGCAACCTTCCTACAGCCGTCTGGAGAAAGTTTTGACACCAGTAAATGAGGGAAGAGTTCTGGATAGCAGTAACACCTGGTAGGTTTGCCCACGCTATCCAAAACTAAAAAAAATAGTTATTTTGGTTGTGTTACATTTCACAATCTTCTTAAAAATTGTTGCAAATATATATTTCAAACTCAAGTACATGCAAGTTGAAAAAATAATACTGAAGCTATATACAGTGGGGATCGAAAGTTTGGGCACCCCAGCTAAAAATTTGTATTAATGTGCATAAAGAAGCCAAGGAAAGATGGAAAAATCTCCAAAAGGCATCAAATTACAGATTAGACATTCTTATAATATGTCAACAAAAGTTAGATTTTATTTCCATCATTTACACTTTCAAAATAACAGAAAACAAAAAAATGGCGTCTGCAAAAGTTTGGGCACCCTGCAGAATTTATAGCATGTACTGCCCCCTTTGCAAAGCTGAGACCTGCCAGTGTCATGGATTGTTCTCAATCATTGTCCGGGAAGACCAGGTGATGTCAAGCTCAAAGGTTTTAAATGCCCAGACTCATCTGACCTTGCCCCAACAATCAGCACCATGGGTTCTTCTAAGCAGTTGTCTATAAAACTGAAACTGAAAATAGTTGACGCTCACAAAGCTGGAGAAGGCTATAAGAAGATAGCAAAGCGTTTTCAGATGTCAATATCCTCTGTTCGGAATGTAATTAAGAAATGGCAGTCATCAGGAACAGTGGAAGTTAAAGCAACATCTGGAAGACCAAGAAAAATATCAGACAGAACAGCTCGCAGGATTGTGAGAAAAACAATTCAAAACCCACGTTTGACTGCACGATCCCTCCAGAAAGATCTGGCAGACACTGGAGTTGTGGTACACTATTCCACTATAAAGAGATACTTGTACAAATATGGTCTTCATGGAAGAGTCATCAGAAGAAAACCCCTTCTACGTCCTCACCACAAAAATCATCGCTTGAACTTTGCAAATGAACATATAGACAAGCCTGATGCATTTTGGAAACAAGTTCTGTCGACCGATGAGGTTAAAATTGAACTTTTTGGCCGGAATGAGCAAAGGCATGTTTGGAGAAGAAGGGGCACAGAATTTAATGAAAAGAACCTCTGTCCAACTGTTAAGCATGGGGTTGGATCAATCATGCTTTGGGGTTGTGTTGCAGCCAGTGGCACAGGGAACATCTCACAAGTAGAAGGAAAAATGGATTCAATAAAATTTCAGCAAATTTTGGATGGTAACTTGATGCCATCTGTGAAAAAGCTGAAGTTAAAGAGAGGATGGCTTCTACAAATGGATAATGATCCTAAACACACCTCGATATCCACGGGGGATTACATCAAGAGGCATGAACTGAAGGTTTTCCCATGGCCTTCACAATCTCCTGACCTCAACATAATTGAAAATCTATGGATAGACCTTAAAAGAGCATTGCATGACAGATAGCCCAGAAATCTCAAAGAACTGGAAGACTTTTGTAAGGAAGAATGGGCAAAGATACCTCAAACAAGAATTGAAAGACTCTTGGCTGGCTACAAAAAGCGTTTACAAGCTGTGATACTTGCCAAAGGGGGCAGTACAAGATATTAACTCTGCAGGGTGCCCAAACTTTTGCAGACGCCATTTTTTTGTTTTCTGTTATTTTGAAAGTGTAAATGATGGAAATAAAATCTAACTTTTGTTGACATATTATAAGAATGTGTAATCTGTAATTTGATGCCTTTTGGAGATTTTTCCATCTTTCCTTGGCTTCTTTATGCACATTAATACAAATTTTTAGCTGGGGTGCCCAAACTTTCGATCCCCACTGTGTATATATATATATATATATATATATATATATATATATGTGTGTGTTTTGTTTTTTAATATTATTTATTTATTTATTTTTTATATAAAATATATCTATATTATCATTAGTGAATACTAGTATTCCTCTGTGGTATACTTTTATCATAACTGCGAGATCAGCCCAAGCATTAAAAATAAGCAGAAGCTGCATCTGTATATTGAGTCTTGTTACAATATGCCTACTTATAAAATTGGTTGCTACCATAGCAATCATTTGCTATCTGAACTGCCAAGCTTTACAACTGTTAAAATGGCAGATCATATCAATCATACATTTTATCTTTTAGTTTTCTTTTTCACAGTTTTGTTAGGCCTTGTACTATTCCTGTAAAATTTCACTGGTTAATATTACACTGTATATTGATACATTTCCTCCACCAGTAAAATGCTGGCCGTGGTAACCTGTACCTGACACTTTGTCCACCTTTGCCATATCTGCAGGACAGGTAGTTCCAGCCTGTGCAGCCACCAGTGAGAGTGGTGTTGCTACCCGAACCTTGTAAATCTGTCATTTATTTAGGCCCCTGATGTCCAACCTGTAGCCCGAGGGCTATCTACAGGCCTTTGGTATATGATGTGCAGCCCTTTCAGCAGTCTGTAGTGGGAACATTGATTAGGGTAATAGCATTGATCTCTACTAGCTTCATGTATGTTCCCAGCTTCATGTTGTCTTCTGCAACATTTCCCCAGCCAAAAATGTAGCATTTCCACAATATCTGAGCTTTATTTTCTTTATTAGGTCTGCAGTTTCTGACAGTCCTCTCACGCATTATATATATTGAACATAATGTGCGGCCCTTTGGTGGTGTCAGGAGCCACATTTGAGGTCCCCTTTGGCTGATGAATTTAGAACCACTAGTTTAGGCTGTTCCTGCACACAGCACCTAGAATGTAGAGGGGACAGAGCAGTGGTCCACTGATCTGGAAAGGCCTGGTCCTGAACTTTCTAGGCAAAAGTCTCACAGGGAAGAGGTTCAGGTTTACTGTTAACATGAGCTCAAAGAGGATCCTATGGGTCTGAGATTCATAGGCATGGTGGATTTTCATATAGACCTTTCAATAGACCTTTATTTTATATTAGACTGCAATTTTGCAGCAAGGCTTCCTTTCAAAAAATAGATTTTGTTTCAGGTGGTATTTGGGGGCTATATGGGTTTTTATTATACAGTATGTTGCTATGGCTTTTCTTTTTTTAGGTTAAGCTGCTCTTTTTCTTCAGGGCATCCTTTAAAAAGCTAGCTATCGTTTCATTGATTTTTGTTTTCCCTGGTGCTGATATGTTTTTTTTTAAAGTAACTGCAGCATTTACTTGCTACTGTCTGTCAGTTCTTGGAGTTGCCTGTTTGCAGCACAAAAAAAGTGCAAAAAAATGTACACGTGAACCACTTTATCACTCACATTCATCACACTCCCCTATCCCCAAAGATAAAAATTAAGGTAGGCTTACACCAATTAAGCCTGTTATCCCTTAATAAAACGGTCCTATGCTTTGTTAGTAGGTAGGTAATTCTGCAAAGCAGGGTATCCAGAAAGTTGTGGAAAAAGATGGCCTGCAGATAGGCAGCACTCACAATTCCTAGGCCAGCTGTTCAATGTCTATACAATAGTCTGGGGATGGTGGCTGATGTTGTTGACCGCATATGGTCATGACCATATTTGGTCAATGATGCCACCCAGAATCCCCTGGCCACTTTTTTTTACAGCCAGAAGCCAAGAGTAAAGGAACTGTCTTTTACGGGCAACTGTTTGTTTTTTTTCAATGTCATTTTTGCTAGTGTACAACATACAGGTGCATAACTTATTATACAGGTTTAAGGCATGCCCAGGGGCGGACTGACCATTAGAGCACTCGGGCACTGCCCGAGGGCCCAGGGTCAGTAGGGGGCCCCATGAAATGCCCCTGATACCTTTTATAGGATTTTTTGGGTGTGCTTTCAGTGTGCGCAAGGACACAGGGGCCCCATGATCCCCTATTGCCCGGGGGCCCCATGAGTTGTCAGTCCGCCCCTGAGCATGCCCAAAAATGTTGTTTAAGCCCTGGTTCACACAAAATGCAGCTGATGTAGCGCAATTTCAAAGCTGCCTTTCAGTGTACTTTCATGTGCTGCTTGCCAACATCTGTGCAACTTCATGTACAGATGTTAACCAGTCGCACATTAAATTGGCAAACATAGTGAAGAAACCTGTTTTAAAATTGATGCAAGTCGGAGTTGCACCGGTTTGAATGGTTCCATAGGCACAAATAATGTGCGACTTGTCTTGTAATTTTAAACTGTAAAATCACATGACAGATCACATTGGTGTGAATGGGGCTTAAGGAATTGTATATTTTTCATGTTGTTTTATTAAAAGATCTGCTCCCAGCTGAACAGTATTTTTAAAAATTGCATTGTCACAGTTCTTTCATTGCAGAGCCCAGCTACTCATTCCTTTATTTTGCCAAAAGTTTGCAAATTGGCCTTCAAAAAAGCCAGAAAAAAAAAAAAATTTTTTTTGTATAAACTTTAAAGGACCTGCACCTGCATCTGAGCATGTGACATAAATGGGCACTTTGCTACAGGGATCCTCAACAGATTTGCATAATCTTTCTATGGCTCTGTGATCAACTGGCTTCTAATGTAGATGGAAGCTCCCTTTATGTGTAGCTGTTGACAGAGACAGGGATTACTCATTAGGCCAGGTTCACAGCTATGCAGGTTGCATTTGAGCCGTATCTGCATTGTGTTTTGCATTTTGTTTTGCATTTTTGCCACGTTTTTGATGCGTTTTGTGTGTGTATGTGGGGGGGTCATTTAAAGAAAAAATTCTTGTTGCTAGGCAGATTTAAAACGCAAAATGCATCAAAAACGCAATACATGCTTTTCCTCTGCTTTTCCATTGAAGTCTATAGAATCAAAAACGCAACTTTTTGCATTCAAAATAGTCCCTGACCCTTTCCAAAACACGCACTGGGTGAAAATGCTCAGATGTGAACATGTCCCATAGGAAATCATGGTAAATGGACTGTACTGCATTTCTGCAAAACGCAAAAAGCTGCAGAAAAAGCTTAGGTGTGAACCTAGGGTTTCATAAGGACCAGAGATGACAGAACTGGGCCCATGATCGACATGTACTATATTACCGTAATAGGTGAATTTCCTAGCACTTTCAAATTTTACGGGAAGCATGAAACCCTCAAAATCTCCCATAGAATAGCCAGGAAAATTCAGCATGGAACTTACATTTAATCCATGAAAAATGTATCTTTTTATTTTCTTGCCTCTACTTTTCTCTCCACTTACCTCAACTTATCAGAGACAGCAAAGGCTATGAAATGTGCTCAAGTAATCTTCTTCTGTACCTTTTTATAGCTACAGGTTACCTTCCTGTCAGTTAAAGTTTTGTCTTTCAATGTAAAAGGTGTGAACTCAAACAGTGTGCTATCTGGCTTTTAAAGAGTTCAGACATTACAATGTAGAGATAATCATGATACAAGATACACACCTGCCCTCCAAGCAAATCCCTCATCTCTGCAGCTCAGCTTACACCAAATCCTATAACGTTTCAACCATTATTAGGAAAAAAGAAAAAGGTATCATCCTACAAGGTCAGTTATAAGGCTAGCCTTTACACTTTAGTCAGTCAAAGTCTAAATCAAAATGTTTTTTGAGGAAAAGAAATTAACTCACTTAAAGAGAAACTACAGTGAGAACATGTTGTGTATATTTTTTGAACGTTTGAGGTTATAAACGTAAAATGTATTTTATTTATTTATTTTTTATGCAATCTTTATTTTACAAATAGTCTAATAATATTATTAATCTAATAAACATCTAATACAGAGTACTCCATGCTGTAATATGTGCAATGCATGCTGGGCTGTCTAATAAGTACAGAACTAGCTCTGCACTGCTGATTCATTCAGCGGTGTGTGTGAGAGGCTTGGATTCTTGCACTTGCCACCTGCTGGGTTTAAAGGGGTGGCTATGAATTTTTTACAAGCAGCCCAATGTAATTTTTTCTACTCAACATAATACATAAATAAAGAAAATATATAGATGAACACAATTCAATGATCACCCACTGCTCCTTCCTCTACTTCAGTCTGTTCAAAATACTCATTGCTCCAAGATATGGAGAAGCATGTGACCTTCTTCCATGTGACAACCTCCTCCCATGTGATGAGCTCCTCCTATGTGACAGTGATGGGCCCTAACAGTGTCTCTTTAGGCCTTAAATATGAAAATGAAGAAAAATGTATTACCTGTAAGCACTGGTGCTTGCATACCCTAATATAAAATGCTTGTTCTTTCTTTTCCAACTATATCCTCTTTGAGAACTCCGGGGTGCACTATTTGAATCAGAGCTTCATCCCCTGTAACATCTGTGTTGCTAGATCGGTGAGCACTATGCTGTGTATCCCCATGGCCAACAGTCTTGCCTCTGCCCTGTTGTAGCTCTTTACAGCGAGCAGTAAAACGTTTGCATCCGTGCTCACTGTAGTGGGAGGACTCAGGATTCTGAGACTTCCAGACTGAGCCACCCACTGTGGACATCAGGATAGTGACAGTAATGTGCAAATACAGTCCTCTATGCCAACTCTGCCCTCTGCTCCCCCTCAGGTTCGCTGTACATGAACCCTTTGCATCATAGGAAAAGTAGTCCTTATTCCTCAACATGGATGTGACTGCAGAAAGAGAGAAATGTGATTTTCTGAATTTATTTTTTAAATTCTGTCTCTCAGGGTGGGAATGCACCTACAATATGAATTTCAAAAATCGCAGGGTGTTCAAATACTTCCTCACTGTATGTATATATATATATATATATATGTGATTTTGCATTTCCGTGCCGCGGCTGTGAATCACTGGGTCCTGGCCGGTGATTACTCGCTAGTGCCCGGTGATTGCTGAGCATCTCCAATGGGGGAGAGAACTGTTTGTAAACAAAACACTTCTCTTCCCTGTCAGCTTCTGCACACTGCTTTGTATGGCTCTGCATAGCACAGCCATGCAAAGCAGTGTGCTTACAGTGAAGCGCAAACACACAGCCCCACAGTAAAGCACACACAGCACACAGTTAACCCTTTGATCGCCCCAGTTGTTAACCCCTTCCTGCCCAGTGCCACTAGTACAGTGTCAGTGCTTTTTATTAGCACTGATCATTGTATTGGTGTCACTGGGGATGTCAGTGACACCAAGTCAATTCCTCCCAGAGTCAGAATGCCCACTGATTGCCAACATTACTAGTAAAATTGTAAACGCTATAACTTTCACGTAAACCAATTACTTTACACGCATTGGGATTTTTGTTTAGCAAAGACATGTAGCAGAATACATTTTGGCCTAAATTTATGATGAACTTTGATTTTTTAAATTTTTTTACTGGACATGTTTAATAGCAAAATGTAAAAAATATTTTTTTTTCTCAAAATTGTCCTTTTTTTTATTGCTCAAAAAATATAAAACGCACAGGCAATCAAATACCACCGAAAGAAAGATCTATTTGTGGGGAAAAAAGGACGTAGATTTTGTTTGAATGCAGCACTGCATGACCACGCAATTGTCAGGTAAAGTAACGCAGTGCCATAACACAAAAAATGGCCTGGTCAGGAAGGGGAGTAAATTCTCAGGAGGGTAAGTGGTTAAAAGGGGTAAAAACAGATAATCTCTACAAAGAAAACATTTAAAGTGGTTCTAAAGGTTCAATTCTTGTTTAATAATAAACACATCATACTTACCTGCTCTGTACAATGTTTTGCACACAGCAGCCCTGATCCTTCTCTTCTTGTTTCTTCCACCAGTGCTTCTGTCCTTTGCCGAGTGCCCCCATAGCAAGCTGCCCTACCCCCCGCTCCTTCCTGACTGGCTGTAATTAACAGCAGCAGCAGTCAATAGCTCCCACTGCTGTGTCTGAGCCAATGAGGAAGAAGAGAACCTGGAGAGCCACTGGTCTTGTGTATATCGCTGGATCGCGATCAAGTTCAGATAAGTATTAGGGAGGTCTGGTGGAAAATGCATACAATGCCTGAAGGTAAAAAAACTTCAGGCTTTAGAATCACTTTAATAATCATCCATCTGTCCTGCTGCCTGAACCACTCTTGGTGTGTTGGATGCCTGGTTCATTTCCCTAAGGCTACTTTCACACTGATCCGTGACATACAGTCATGGCCGAAATTGTTGGCACCCTTGATATTTCTCCAGGAAATCATGTATTTCTCACGAAACGTATTGCATTAACACATGTTTTGCTATACACATGTTTATTCCCTTTGTGTGTATTGGGACAAAACAAAAAAAGGGAGGAAAGAAAGCAAATTCGACATAATGTCACACAAACCTCCAAAAATGGGCTGGACAAAAGTATTGGCACCCTTTCACAACTGCGGATAAATAAGAATGTTACAAGCATGTGATGCTCCTGTAAACTCACCTGGGGCAAGTAACAGGTGTGGGCAATATAGAAATCACACCTGAAAGCAGATAAAAAGGAGAGACGTTCACTTAACCTTTGCATTGTGTGTCTGTCTGTGCCACACTAAGCATGGACAACAGAAAGAGGAGACGAGAACTGTCTGAGGACCTGAGAACCAAAATTGTGGCAAAATATCAACAATCTCAAGGTTACAAGTCCATCTCCAGAGAACTAGATTTGCCTTTGTCCACAGTGCGCAACATTATCAAGAAGTTTGCAACCCATGGCACTGTAGCTAATCTCCCTGGTCGTGGACGGATGAGGAAAATTGATGAAAGATTGCAACGCAGAATAGTCCGGATGGTGGATAAGCAGCCCCAAACATGTTCCAAAGACATTCAAGCTGTCCTGCAGGCTCAGGGAGCATCAGTGTCAGCGCGAACTATCCGTCGACATTTAAATGAAATGAAACGCTATGGCAGGAGACCCAGGAGGACCCCACTGCTGACACAGAGACATAAAAAAGCAAGACTACAGTTTGCCAAAATGTACTTGAGTAAGCCAAAAGCCTTCTGGGAAAACGTCTTGTGGACAGATGAGACCAAGATAGAGCTTTTCGGTAAAGCACATCATTCTACTGTTTACCGAAAACGGAATGAGGCCTACAAAGAACAAAACACAGTACCTACGGTAAAATATGGTGGAGGTTCAATGATGTTTTGGGGTTGTTTTGCTGCCTCTGGCACTGGGTGCCTTGACTGTGTGCAAGGCATCATGAAATCTGAGGATTACCAAAGGATTTTGGGTCGCACTGTAGGGCCCAGTGTCAGAAAGCTGGGTTTGCGTCCAAGATCCTGGGTCTTCCAGCAGGACAATGACCCCAAACATACGTCAAAAAGCACTCAGAAATGGATGGCAAAGAAGCGCTGGAGAGTTCTGAAGTGGCCAGCAATGAGCCCAGATCTAAATCCCATTGAACACCTGTGGAGAGATCTTAAAATTGCTGTTGGGAAAAGGTGTCCTTCCAATAAGAGAGACCTGGAGCTGTTTGCAAAGGAAGAGTGGTCCAAAATTCCGGGTGAGAGGTGTCAGAAGCTTATTGATGGTTATAGGAAGCGACTGATTTCAGTTATGTTTTCCAAAGGGTGTGCAACCAAATATTAAGTTAAGGGTGCCAATACTTTTGTCCAGCCCATTTTTGGGGTTTTGTGTGACATTATGTCATATTTGCTTTTCTGCCTCTGTTTTATATTTGTTCCAATACATACAAAGGGAATAAACATGTGTATAGCAAAACATGTGTTAATGCAATACCTTTTTTGTGTGAAATACTTGATTTTCAGGAAAAATATCAAGGGTGCCAACAATTTCGGCCATGACTGTATGTAGTTTTTACCTTGTATGCAGTGCATTTTTTACAGGACATGTGACTGCAACACAGGTGCGTTTTTGATGCATTTCTATTGATCTCAATGGAGAGATGCATTTTTTTTTTACCGCACCAAAAATGCAGCAAGCAGGACTTTAACCTCCTTGGCGGTCTGATTATTTCCGATTTTTTTGTGCTGAAAGCGGTACCATTTTTTTGCATGTAGTTTTTTATTGTAGGCTGTAATTTTTAGGAATAACTCACTGAAATCTGTACGAACAAGAGTCTAGTAATAATCCCGGGTAGGATAAAATTTGAAACACGAAATCATAAATTATAATTTAATAAATAATCATAAAAAATAATAATATAATAATAATAAATTTAATTCAATAATATAATCAAACCAAAAACACTGAAATTTGAAATACAGAGGCAAATTCGCACATCGCTGAGCAAAGTCGCAAAATCGTTTTCAGTGTCTGATGACAAATTTCCCCCACGAATCATTATCACTCAATTCTGCAAGTGGTTCTGATTTACTATCGCTGTTCTCTAGCTGGTCTAAAACTGCTTTTGACGTAAAGGGACGCTTTTTGGACGCCATGGACTTTTCTAAGTTTCCAGGCAGAAAGAACAGTCAAAATGTAGGCAGGGCACAGGACAAAGCAGTAGGGACAAAATGTATGTGAAATGCATTGAAACAGCAATGTTTTACTATGTAATAGTCATTTTTTAAAAAATGACATTTTTTAAAAATTTAAAATTTGCCGCTGGTTCCGGCGCCCGTACGTCCCGACGTCACAGGGACCGGAACACAGAAGCCGGATGCCGGCATCAGCCAGAGGAGATGGCCGGGGACGCTGCAGGGGACACATCGTGGGAGCGAAGGACAAGGTAAGTGCTGCAGGGACTCCCTGAGCAACGCCGCATGGTAAGCCCGAGTGTAGCTCGGTGTTACCGCTCTTGGTACTCAAATTTTACCCCGAACTACACTCGGGAATACCGCTAAGGAGGTTAAAAAATGCACCAGACCCGGAAAGGATCAATGTGAAGAGTTCCATAGGAATACGTGGTCACACTTTTTTTTTCTTCCACTCTTTTAATTTAAAACATTAATTTTATTATTTGACAGCATTTTTGTATACTTAATTCTACAATTATATGTAGTCCAAGATAACAGTGACCGTGGCTGAGAAAAACTGTAACACTGCCAGAAGTACTTAAACAGCTGCAAGAAAGGGTTATTTTTTTACTTTTATTTAAAATTAAATTTTATAGTAATTGCATGAATCAAAGGTATACACCCATGGCAGCATTATAGTTTGCCCTAATTCCTACCATTGTCACTTCTATATCTGTGATATACTGTAAGCAAAAAAAAGAAAAAAATATATATATATAAATATATATATACAGTTGTGTTCAAAATAATAGCAGTCAGACATCACTAACCTGATCAATCACTGTTTTTGGTAGAAATGATATTTCTACATGGCAAATAATTTACTAGCAGGTGTAGTAGAGTAATAGAAATCCAACAGACCCAACAGTCATGACATGCATGCTGCTGATTCTGTGTAATTGAATCACTAATTGAAAGGGGCATGTTCAAAATAATAGCAGTGTGGAGTTCTATTAGTGAGGTCATTCATTCTTTGAAAAACAGGTGGCAATTATTGCCCTTATTTAAGGAAGGAAGGCAGCAAATGTTGTATATCCTGGTTACAGTGCATTTCTCTCTGAACTTTTGAGGAAAATGGGTCGTTCCATACATTGTTCAGAAGAACAGCGTACCTTGATTAAAAAGTTGATTGGAGAGGGGAAATCATATAAAGAAGTGCAGAAAATGATAGGCTGCTCAGCTTAAATGATCGCAAATGCTTTAAAATGGCAACCAAAACCTGAAAGATGTGGAAGAAAGTGAAAAACTACCATTCGAATGGATAGAATAGCCAAAATGGCAAGGACTCATCCAACACTCTGCTCCAGGAAGATCAAAGAAGGTCTAAAGTTACCTGTGAGTACTGTTACAATTAGAAGACGCGTATGTGAAGCCAAGCTATCTGCAAGAAGCCCCCGCAAAGTCCCACTGTTGAAAAAAAGACATGCTGAAGAGGTTACAATTTGCCAAAGAGCACATTGACTGGCCTAAAGAGAAATGGCGCAACATTTTGTAGACTGATGAAAGTAAGATTGGTCTTTTTGGGTCTAGTGGCCGGAGACAGTTTGTCAGACGACCCCCAAACACTGAATTCAAGCCACAGTGCACTGTGAAGACAGAGAAGCATGGTTGCGCAAGCATCATGATATGGGGATGTTTCTCATACTACGGTGTTAGGCCTATTTATCGCATACCAGGGATCATGGATCAGTTTGAATACATCAGAATACTTGAAGAGGTCATGCTGCCTTATGCTGAAGAAGAAATGCCCTTGAAATGGGTGTTCCAACAAGACAACGACCCCAAACACACCAGTAAACAAGCAATGTCTTGGTTCCAGACCAACAAGATTGACATTATGGAGTGACCAGCCCAATCCCTGCATCTTAATCAAATAGAAAACTTGTGGGGTGACATCAAAAATGCAGTTTCTGAGGCAAAGCCAAGAAATGGAGAAGAACTGTGGAATGTAGTCCAATCATCCTGGGCTGGAATACCTGTTCACAGGTGCCAGAAGTTGGTTGACTCCATGCAACACAGATGTACAGCAGTTCTCAGAAACAGTGCTTATACAACTAAATATTAATTAAGGGATTCAAAGGAGAGCAAAAGCTTCAAACATTTTTCAGTTTATATAGTGAATGTTTGAGTTTGTAAAGGAGAATACAAACACTGCTATTTTTTTTGAACAGTCTAATATTCACTTTTCTTCAATTTTTTTAGAGGAACAACACAAATTTGATATATTTTTCTTCATGTTTTGATTTGGAATAGAATGTGTAGTGTTCCCAATGCATTTGTGTGTATGAAAATAAAAGCTTTTAGAAGGATTTTGAGCTTTATTCACTTCTTTCAACACACTGCTATTATTTTGAACACAACTGTATATATATATATATATATATATATATATATATATATATATATAATCAATGTGTGTATTAAGCACTGGTACAGTTACCAGCATGCATGTTGTATTGTGATAGTGTCTTCCGACTGCTGCCAGGTGACACATATAGCCACTGGTAAGAAAAGACTACAGACTGGCATTTATTCAGAATCCCCTCTTTATTTATTCTATGGAATGGATGACAGTCAGTCTAAAAAATCTGTTCACTGTCCCAGCCTAATGCAGGCCATAGATGGGTCGAAAATCGTTAGTGGGCGATTTGGTCATTTTTCGGTATTTTGGCCGTTTTTTTTTTTTCGGTAAAGTTGGAAAAAAATCGGCCAATTTTGCCGATCGGCCGATTTTCGCGGCAATTAGTGGGCAAATCGGCCGATTTTTTACCGATAAAAAATCTGCGCATGAGCAGTGACCTGCAAGAGGAAGACAAGAAGAAGAAAAAGAAGAAGAGGAAGACGATGAAGAAGAGGATGAAGAAGAAGAGGATGAGGATGAAGAAGAAGAAGAGGATGAGGATGAAGAAGAAGAAGAAGAAGAGGGTGAGGATGAAGAAGAAGAGGATGAGGATGAGGATGAAGAAGAGGATGAGGATGATGAAGAAGAAGAGGATGAGGATGATGAAGAAGAAGAGGATGAGGATGAGGAAGAAGAAGAGGATGAGGAAGAAAAAGATGAAGAAGAGGATGAGGATGAAGAAGATGAAGAAGAAGAAGAAGAAGAAGAGGATGAGGATGATGATGATGAAGAAGAAGAGGATGAGGATGAAGAAGAGGATGAGGATGATGAAGAAGAAGAAGAAGAAGAAGAAGAAGAGGAGGATGAGGATGAGGATGAAGAAGAAGAAGAGGAGGAGGATGAGGATGATGAAGAAGAAGAGGATGAGGATGAAGAAGAAGAGGGTGAGGATGATGATGAAGAAGAAGAGGATGAGGATGCAGAAGAAGAAGAGGATGAGGATGATGAAGAAGAAGAGGATGAGGATGAAGAAGAAGAAGAAGAGGATGAGGATGATGAAGAATAAGAGGATGAGGATGAAGAAGAGGATGAGGATGAAGAAGAAGAAGAAGAAGAAGAAGAGGATGAGGATGAAGAGGAGGATGAGGATGAAGAAGAAGAAGAAGAAGAAGAAGAAGAGGAGGATGAGGATGAAGAAGAAGAAGAGGATGAGGATGATGGAAGAAGAAGAGGATGATGATGAAGAAGAAGAATAGGATGAGGGTGCAGAAGAAGAAGAGGATGAGGATGATGAAGAAGAAGAGGATGAGGATGAAGAAGAAGAAGAAGAAGAAGAAGAAGAGGATGAGGATGATGAAGAAGAAGAGGATGAGGATGAAGAAGAGGATGAGGATGAAGAAGAAGAAGAAGAGGAGGATGAAGAAGAGGATGAGGATGAAGAAGAAGAAGAAGAAGAAGAAGAAGAGGATGAGGATGAAGAAGAAGAAGAAGAAGAGGATGAGGATGAAGAAGAAGAAGAAGAAGAAGAAGAGGATGAGGATGAAGAAGAAGAAGTAGGATGAAAATAAGAAGAATTCCAGTCCAGCAAAAAGTGTCCCTGCAGAGAGCTCCACTATTTCTGACAGTTCTCTGACAGTTCCTTGACATTTACAGCGGTTGAAACATTGTATCTATTTGTTTCCGAATAAAAACATCTGTATCCTAAATGGAAACAAATAGATACATTGTTGCAACTTCTATAAATGTCAAGGAACTGTCAGAGAACTGTCAAAGAAATAGCAGAGCTCTCTGCAGGGACACTTTTTGCCGGCTCTAGACGGGTAGAAAATCGGCCGATTTTTTTTTACCATTGATGGTAACGTCGGCCACTTGAACAACCGATTTTTCGTTTTTTAAAAGAAAAATCTGCAGTTTTTCTCCCCATCTATGGCCTGCATAAGTCACCCTCCCTTCTTTAACCACTTGTTCTCCAGAGGATTTACCCCTCTTCCTAATCAGGCCATTTTTTTGCGATACAGAGCTGCGTTACTTTTACTGACAGTTGCATGGTCATGCAACGCTGCACCCAAATGAAATGTATGGCCTTTTTTTCCCACAAATAGAGCTTTCTTTCAGTGGTATTTGTTTACCTGTGCATTTTTATTTATTGCGCTATAAAAAAAAAAACACCGACAATTTTGAAAAAAAAAATATTTTTGACTTTTTGCTATAAAGCATATCCATAGAAAATTAAAAAAATCTAATTTTTTCACACATTTAGGCCAAAATGTATTCTGCTACATGTCTTTGCGAAAAAAACAAAAATCCCAATGCATGTAAATTAATTGGTTTACGTGAACGTTATAGCATCTACAAATAGCGGTATATACAGTATACAGGAATTTTTTTTTTTAAATACTAGTAATGGCGGCAATCAGCGACTTATAGTGGGACTGCAGCGGGCATTCTGACACTGGTGGGAACTGACTAACTGCCACTGACATTCCCAGTGACACTAATACAGTGATAAATAAAAAGCACTGACACTGTACTAATGGCACTGGGCAGGGAGGGGTTAATATCTAGGGCGATCAAAGGGTTAACTGTGTGCTGTTTTACTAAGTGTTCTGTGTGTTTTACTAGGGAATTATTCTGCTGTGTACAGGGGCGGACTGACAACTCATGGGGCCCCCAGGCAATAGCTGATCATGGGGCCCCTGTGTCCTTGCCCAAACTCAAAAAAGCCTATGAAAAAGGTATCAAGGGCATCTCATGGGGCACCCTACTGACCACGGGCCCTCGGGCAGTGCCCGAGTTTCCAAATGGTCAGTCCGCCCCTGGCTGTGTATTTCTGTGCTATGAAGAGAAATACACAGCAGCATGTTACTGCTGGCAGGAGAGGGACCTGTGTTGTTTACATACAGGTCTTTCCCGTCAGTGATATTCGGCAATCACCTGGTGCCTGCCAGGAATCTTCGTCTGGGACCTGGTGATCGACATCTGTAACCACCAATGGTGGCGCGGGTAGGTCGGCGTGCGCACACCCTACCCAGAAATGCAAAATCGCGTATACTGTATATAGATGATTTTAAGCAGCCCTGCCACCCTGTAGCAGTAGTTCTGCTATAGGGCGAGAAGAGAAGCGGTTAATTTTCTTTCTTATCCCTTTCCCCTCAAGCTGATTACCCTGCTTTCCTTTTCATCTATATCATAGCTTTCTTTTTAAGTGCATAACAGATTGCAGTGAGAACAGCTCTGTCTACAAATGCAATTCCAACAATAATCTAAAGTTGGCCATAGATGATTCATATTTTTTTTCATCTAGCCAGCAGGCTGAATGAAAAAAAAAAAACAGACACACAAACGAGGTGGATGGAGGAATCCCTCCCGCTGAGACATTCTATTCTAGCAATAGGATGTGGTGCTGTCAGAATGCATCGATTAGCAGCTGCAGCCTCTGATCAACAAAAGTGTTCCGACTTGTTCTAATGATCGATTTCTTTTGAAGAGGGACAGACACATGGATTGAAATTCAGCCACATCAGCAGGGATTGGCCAATTTTTGATCAATCTATGGACAGCTTTAGACCCACTTATTAAGGCTAGATCTAATTCTTCACCATTGTTTGAAGTCACATTATAAGTTCTTTTTATGATGTTAAGCTGTCATATATTTTCTTTGTGATAAAATCACAAAAGAAATGGTTAAAGGAAAAAAGTAAACCTTTTTATATTTTTTGTTAACTTTTATAGTTATGTTTGCCCTTTTGGTTATTGTAATGACAAGACTAACAAACATAACAATCAAGTATTATTAGCCTGATCCTTTTTTCCTTTTCTCAATGCAATCTCATTCTGTTTTGTGTTTTTATTCATTCTGATGCAAATTCATTTTGCTTTTTATGTTTTCATATATCTTTTTGCCAAGCTCATTAATGTATTAATGAATATATCAAAATGAAATATTTCAGCTTAAACAGCAATACGTCAATGTGCTATACAGCAATGTATTGTATTATACAGTCACACATCAGTAGCCTTAGTATAAATGAGAAGATCATACAATGATGTTAGTAGTTCATTACAGCAAATGTACCTCCATATAATGGCCAGGCTGACACAAAGGAAAGAAAAGAATCTGTGACGGAGTGTGTGCCCATTGACTCACAATGCTGGGATGCTGGCATAGTCCCTTTAACTTTTTTTTCCCCACAACTCCCTGGGTTCTTGGACACAAGCAGGGAAGATATGTGTCCCTGCTTAACTCCCTCAACCAATAGAGGACACAGCTCCTTAAAGTAGAGGTATCTGGTCAAGTGATTTGCAGCCAGTTGAGAGACCCTCCACTGCCAGAACCAACTGCCAGATCATGTGACTCCCGATTCTGGGTCACATGATCGCTGTGATAGCCTCTGGTTGGCTATCACAGTGATCAGTCACTGTACAGCCCGGTCCCTTTGTGTTTATTTTTCTCTTTATGAATGGAGGAGAGAGATACATTGTATCTCTCTGACTCCTGGCATAGAGGGAAAAAAATGTTTGTAAAAAAAAAAGATAAATAAATATTGAAAATTAAAATAGAAAAAATCTAGATCAAGGTTTGATCTAGTTCAGTGCCAGGGTAAGTGTTTGGGTCAAGGTCAAGGACAAAAGGTCAGGATCAGGGGTGGACTGACAACTCATGGGGCCCCTGGGCAATAGGGGATCATGGGGCCCCTGTGTCCTTGCCCAAACTCAAAAAAGCCTATGAAAAATGTACCAGGGGCATCTCATGGGGCCCCCAACTGACCCCGGGCCCTCGGGCAGTGCCCGAGTTTCCAAATGGTCAGTCCGCCCCTGGTCAGGATTAAAAAAAAAAATTGGTATCAGTGTCAGTTAGTGTCAGTGTGTTTTAGGTAAAAAAAAAGAACAAAAACAAAAAATGTGCATTACTGTTTCTGGGCTGTACTACGGGTACAAACAACAAATAACATACACATATATGGTATCACTGTGATCGTCAAGAGCTGTAAAATTTATTTTGGGTAGTTCTTTGATGGTAGGTTATGGTTGTAACAAGAAACACACAGCTAAAATATTTTTTTTTATTATTTTGGGCCAGTTTTCCTTTGATAATAAAAAAATCAGGAGATATCCATTACCATTTACCACCAAATGAAAGTCCAATTTGTCCTGAAAAAAACAAGGTATAATCCACCTGGATGTACAAATAAGTTGTGATGATATGTACGGTTTTACTAACACATGTCAACTTTGCAAATTTGTGGTTAGGCATTTAGATTTGTTTTACCCTTAGGTGTGAAGGGGTTAACATACACACCCGCAGCGATTTGCATGAATGGAGTGCGATTCTAAGGCGGTGCGGAATTCGCACTGAAAATGCTGCGCTTTCTGAACCACATCAGTGTGAACCAGGGCTAAGAACTGTTTATAAAGAAAATCGCAGGTATCGGTTTGTGTTCTTTACTGTTTTACCCAAGTAGAGATTTTCAGCTTAAATATAGAGACTATGCTATGCAGCCACATATTACCCTGATTGTGCCACTGAGATTTTGCTGTGAAGAGTCCATATTTGTGCCGCTTTAATTTGTTCTTGCTGACTGCCCATAGTACATTTACTGCAGGCAGGCACCGCGGCTGGGTTGGATAGCGTACATGTATGTGATCCAGCTCTTCCATGTATATGGAGCATGTGTATGTCCCCCACCCTGTCTGTGCTGTGATTCCCTACAGTGTTTGTCAGCAGATCCTGGCAAATGATTTATGGCTGGGACCTGCTGATTGGCTGTGTTTACAAACACAGAGCTCTGTACACAGAGCAGCAACATGACTGTTTCATCTCCCTGTAAAGCAGAAAGGAAAAACAGCCACATCTATTAGTAAAAGCAGCACATATTACACATTGTTAGGCACACAGTTAACCCTTTGCCCCTAGATGTTAACCCCTTGCCAGCCAGTGTCATTAGTACAGTGACAGTGTACAGTATCAGCGCTGATTACTCTATTAGTGTCACTATTGATGTCAGTTAGTGTACCTCCCAGTCTGTATCAGCTAGTGCCAGATTGCCTTTCACACTATCACAGGCCCACTATAAGTCGGAGATCACCTTCATTACCAGTATAGTGTCAGAACTGTGTAAATAAGTATATATACCATACTTTGTAGACATTATAACTTTCACACAAACTAACTAACATACACTTACTGGAAATTTTTTTCCACAAAAAGACATGTAGCAGAATCCATTTTTGGCCTAAATTTCTGAACAAATTTGATTTTTTAATTGGATATGATTTATAACAGAAAGTAGAAAATATAATTTGTTTTTTCAACATTTTCGGTCTCTTCATTTATAAAATAAAAAATAAAAACTCAGTGGTAATCAAATACTACTAAAAGAAAGTTTAATGTGTGTGAAAAGACATGATATAAACTTAATTTGTGTACAATGTAGCATGACCGTGCAATTGCCAGTTAAAGTAGCACAGTTGCTGAATAGCAAAAAATGCCCTGGCCATGAAGAGGGCAAAACCTTCCAGAGCTCAACTGGTTAATATGCATTGTACACATGTTCTGCGTTTTTTGCTTTGTACCTGTTTAGTAAACTACAAGTTATAGTCGCCCTCTGTGTGATCATTCAACAGATTATCCATCCTCCTCCATGTGACAGCTTGCTGCACTTTGTATCAGACGGTCTGTGCTCATATGATTAACAGAACACAGCAGGCCAGTTGTCAAAGTGACAGCACAGTCTTGCTGATTATACCAGGAGACATGATCTGCCAGTGTAACCTGCATGGCAATCTTGTACTTCATTCATTTATAAATACATACTATCATTGTAAGCCTCATTCCGAGATAAGTATGTTGTATAAAAAAATGTTTTAAATAAAAGTTTAACCCCTAGTTAACTGTAAGTACTCTTATTTTTACTGTCTGTAAAAATAAAATACAATAGAAAACAAACTTTCAATCTTTGCTTTCTTTAATCCTAAATTGTAGCACCAAACTAAAAGTGTTATATACCAGGAGTATAATTGACTGCCTTCATACAAGGGGCAAATAAAGTTTGCATTTCTAATGAGTTATAAGCTACTTTAATTACCAGATGGAAGAATAAATTTTGTGTATCATATTGCTAATTAAATCTTATTTCTGTTTCACAGTGCTCATTATGACTAAATTACAGTAATTTAAAGTGGTATTAAACGCAAAAGCAAACTTTTATTATATTGCAGCCTACCAATTCTTAGATGTGATGGTTGCATCAGTGTTTTAGGCCTCCTTTCTTCTATTTTCATCTGGTGAGCCAGCCAGTAAGGGCTCATGTACACGGGGCATTTGGAAAATTCTTCTGAACGATGGAAACTGACTGCTGGAAAACATAGGTAAAAAAAACCTCAGTTTAGCCACGTTTGCATACCGTGTTTATGCGCTGTTATGTGCATTTGCGTTCAGAAGCGTTTTTAAAAGATAACCTCAGGTGACCCTCCCAAATGCCCAGAATGCACTGAAAAATAGTAAATAATTAACTATTTCAGACATTTTGAGAGAAATAGAGCGAGCAGAAGCAGAGAGATTAGTATGTGTTAAGATTGTGACGATTGCGGCATCAGACCCCTGCCTTTCTCACCAAACTCGTGACCGAAGGACTAGCCAATCTAAAACTGCGATGTCACGTGCGTAACAATGCCATGCCCAGCTGCACCCTGCACAAAGATTTTCCAGCTCACTGGACCACAATCGATGTACCGGCAGCCTGAGCGCGATTGTTACTGGGTCAGGTTAATTACGCAATTAACCCTTCACACTGCCACCACCTCCTTTTTGTACCGAGAAAGAGGAAACTCGGCAATATCAGCAATAACACTAGGATGGTTGAATAATTGTTTGCACACACAATGTCACCACAGACAGCTGTATGCAGATGTTTAAAACACACAGTAGCATTCTTCAGAGGCAGGAACTCGTAATTTGCATTAAAGAGCATTAGAAACAGTTGAACACATTCAGAAAGTAAGATTTATTACTAAAAGGTCAAAAGGGTGCAATAAAAATATTTACAGAAAAAGATGTAGCCAATATATATATAAATATACAGAGAACAACAGCACAGCAAAGAGGTAACCGAAAGAAATTTAGAGGGTTAAAGTACTTGCCAGTCAGCCTTGGTGTAAGCAGCTTCAAGTTTCATAAGTCAAAAGGATTTCTTGTCTCTACTGTCAGTTTCGATGTTAACACATGAGACTCTTCTTTTCTCTCACAGCTCAACTCAGCCTAGCTTTTCTAGCAAATCCACAGGGTGTCTCTCTGGAGCAGTAAACCAATCATCTCCTTTTGGGGAGGGAGGTGTAGGTGGAGCCCTAAGTTATGACTAGAAACTCTCATATTCCAAGATATGAAATCATAGGGGAAAATGGATGTTGAATGGTGTCTTGTTTTATGCCTTCTCTGAAATGTCTTTGAACTCCTGTGAAGGACTTGGTTCACGCTTTTACGATATCCCAGATTGCACAGCGACCAGACAGCTAGGCCCAAGCTCCATTGGGGTTTTATAGCTCGGAGCTCTCCTGCTGTGCTTTGGCTGCCTGTGACCTCTGTCCTCACTCAGCCCACATGTCACTCCACAGCGAGGGGGGGGGTATGATTGGAGGAGGCAGCCTGCTTTGGGAGTGAGAAATGGTACAACATGGAAAATTCTTAACAAAATGGAGGTTCGTATCCACCTTTGGGTGCACAATTGCTACAGAGATTACCTATCTTTTCTGGTTGTATTCACTTGGATCCCATCATGAGAATAATGCAGCACGTTCTACCATTTTTTCCTTCACTTGAAACTCGGAATTGAATGCGCTGGTGTACTGGGTCCATTTGAATACATGGAAAACGGTTTGCATGCATTTCTGATGATGGAAAAAGTCTCTGGACAGCATCTGGATATGAAACAGTTAAAAAATGCTTCTAAACGCAAATGCTTATAAACAGTTAACAGCGTTTACAAGCGTTTGGAAATTTTAAACGCCAGTAAAACCTACTCCTGAACGCACGTTTGGTGTGTTAAAAAAAATGATTGTAAGCTCAACTGCCTGTAAACAACTGTAAACGACATAGTGTACATGGACACATAGGAAAACATTAGTGAGAGTTCAGGGGCTGTTGAAAAAAATGCTGAAAAGCTCCTGAATGTGAGTTTATCAGCTGCAGTGTACATGAGCCCTGAGTCTATTGTTTTTCAAAAGAACAGGCTCACAGATGTATCAGTTACAGGGTTAAGACAAACCATTTATCACTGACAGGGGTTCTTACAATGATCAGTTTTTATTTATGTAAAACTTTTATCCCAAAAGAAAAAAAAATGTTTGCTGTTGCTGATTATAAAGTGTTAGTCCCCTAGAATGACAATGCTGCTGTCCGAATGTGCCCCCTGTGCTCTTCCATCCAGAGTGGGGCACTCTAATACAGGAAGTGTGTTAGTGGCCAGATCATCAGGTGAAAAAAAAGAAAACTAATGCAGCCACAGCAATACACCACATTTCACCACAGGAAATGATTTTTAAGCTGCGATATACAAAATTTTGGGGGTTTGGATTTAATACTGCTTTAATCACATCAACACCTTCTGTCATTCTGTTTAGTTCAATTTTCCATTGATCAATTAAGATGATAATTTCTGCCTCTTGTATCAGCTTGCCAACCATACACGACAACATGCAGACTACACCCCTTTCAGCACTGTACACTTTGGTGTATTTGCATAGGGTGCTAATAGACCTTACCCTGGTACTTCCCCGCCATTGCCCTTTCACACGCCTGTCGGATCGATTCCCATGTACTTTGCTTGTATTTGTGTACATTCTAGTCAGAGTCCCAGTCTCTCCTCCTTGGGATTACCAATTGTATTTACTTTTTTTCTCCATTGTGAAACTTTATACCTTCCGTCTTATCCTTATATGTTTCACCACCTCTTCCCATTCCTCCATTTATTTTTCTGTATATTCTTGTATTTTTAAACATGATATTCTCTCCTTTGTATTTTCTTCTCCCCTTGTTCTTCCAGAGATGATGGAGCTAGCAAGCCTCTTTAGCCCCTAGATGCTAGATATGCAGCCTTGATGCAGAGCGGCCACATATTTGCATATCATTTGAAAATACATATGTGCTGAAAGCGCGCACCCTGCGCACTCCCAGCACATATGTCCGTGACTCACGAAAAGGTCCTGATCTCCCCTTGCGATCGGGACCTTTTCCGATCATGTGACCGCTGTCATAGTGAATCACATGTGGTCACATGACCCTAAAACCCCGCCCCGCCTCCGGAAACGTCTTAAAGGGCCAGGAGGCGCCAGAGCAAAGGGGTTAAAGTGCAACTTAACTCTCTCAATCAGCATTGACTATTTTAAATCCCTATGCTGTTAGCCTTAGTAAATGGATAGGAAGGTATATTATGTTTACTTGTGTTAACATTTTTTTTTAAACATTTCTTCAGTTACTTCATGGTTTCCATGCCTAGGCAAATGATGTCATTCATCCCAGGAGTCTTCAGGAGGGTGGGAAAGGTTTTCTCAGCTAAGCACACCCTCCTGTATGCATGCCTGAACTAAGGGCAGAGAAATTACAGAGAGTGAATGCTACATGAATCATCTGCCCAGGGGTGGACTGACAACTCATGGGGCTCCCGGGCAATAGGGGATCATGGGGCCCCTGTGTCCTTGCCCAAACTCAAAAAAGCCTATGAAAAAGGTACCAGGGGCATCTAATGGGGCCCCCTACTGACCCCGGGCCCTCGGGCAGTGCCCAAGTTTCAAAATGGTCAGTCTGCCCCTGCATCTGACTTTACTGAAGATGGCCACGGCCAGAAATGCTAGAGTGTGTTTTTAAAGTTATTTCCCAGCAAAATAAAGCATGGCGACATGGATTGATGAGTGAGTTTGCTTTCAAAATTAAAAATGAATTAAACAGTGTTTTTGGTTTGTGGTGCTTAGATGCAATGTAGTTCCATTTAAAGATTGAAAAAAATGATGTAATGATAAAGAGTATTACATGTGGTTACCATAATGAAGGAACAGCTTCCTGTCTGCCTAGAAGTTGCAGAAAAAGAAGAATCAGGCTCTGTTCATATTTACTGTAAGTAACCTTTGCTAATACATTTTAATTATATAAAAAAGTTACGCTTTCATCAAACCCTAAGGGCCAGTTCACACTGCAAAAACGCACTCCGGATGCATTCTGGATACGTTTTTGCTTACAGTTCACACCACAGGCAGTCCCGGTGCAGTTTTGATGCAATTTGCCATGCTCCAGTATTGTTCTGTGCAGAAAAAATACAGCATGTTCTACTTTTTATTCTGCACCAGAAACTGACTGGAACTGACTGCATTAGTGTGAACCAGGGCCATTGGAATACATGGAAAATACTGTGCATGAATTTTTGAAACAGAAAAAAGCGCACTGAACTGCATCTAGTGTGAACTGGCCCGACATCATATTTCTAATTAACATACTGTGTAAAATGGAGTTCTCATTTACTTCACAAGTCTGCATGAATAAATGCCCAATATGTCACTATATACAGCAAATTAATTTTAAAAAAGCCGTACCTTTTATCATTAAGTAGTGGTTCCTGAACTCCAAGTGTTAGGAAAGGCTTGCTATCAAAAAACTCCCTGCAAAAAGTCCAACCATATAACAACATTGATATGATTAAAATGTGTAATTTATGTCTCTTTATACCTTTTTTTTCCTTTGAAACAAATGCCCATCACGTGACCACATTGACTGTGTGTCTGGCAGCGCTTGAACATGTCTCTTCCCTGATAGTGATGTCATTTACTTATATGGCGGGCGGGAGGCAGTTAATTTGCCTAGCCAGTGGGCGTGAGCATTGAGAGCGTTTCTATGCCAGGAAGCCAGGTAGAGGACATGGAGGCATGGTCAGGCAGAAAGGGGTAAGGGGCCAGGTGACCCGGGTCAGGACAGTGGCAGGGCTGGGAGGGCCAGGGATAGGGCTGGGCAGAGCTGTGCTGCAATCCTTGCACAGACACTGACAATGGTTCCAGGAAGTGCCTGAGAGTAGCCAAATTCAAAGTGCCTGCGAGTAGCTACATTCAAAGTGCCTGCGAGTGGCTACATTCAAAGTGCCTGAGAGTAGCTACATTCAAAGTGCCTGCGAGTGGCTACATTCAAAGTGCCTGAGACTAGCTACATTCAAAGTGCCTGCGAGTGGCTACATTCAAAGTGCCTGAGAGTAACCACATTCAAAGTGTCTGAGAGTAGCCACATTCAAAGTGCCTGTGAGTGGCTACATTCAAAGTGCCTGCAAGTGGCTACATTCAAAGTTCCTGAGAGTAGCCACATTCAAAGTGCCTGCGAGTGGCTACATTCAAAGTGCCTGCGAGTGGCTACATTCAAAGTGCCTGAGAGTAGCCATATTCAAAGTGCCTGCGAGTAGACACATTCAAAGTGCCTGCGAGTGGCTACATTCAAAGTGCCTGCGAGTGGCTACATTCAAAGTGCCTGCGAGTGCCTACATTCAAAGTGCCTGCGAGTGGCTACATTCAAAGTGCCTGCGAGTGGCTACATTCAAAGTACTTGCGAGTGGCTACATTCAAAGTGCCTGCGAGTAGCCATATCCAAAGTGCCTGAGAGTAGCCACATTCAAAGTGCCTGACAGTAGCCACATTCAAAGTGCCTGACAGTAGCCACATTCAAAGTGCCTGTGAGTGGCCACATTCAAAGTGCCTGAGAGTAGCCACATTCAAAGTGCCTGTGAGTGGCCACATTCAAAGTGCCTGAGAGTGGCCACATTCAAAGTGCCTGAGAGTGGCCACATTCAAAGTGTCTGAGAGTGGCCACATTCAAAGTGCCTGAGAGTAGCCACATTCAAAGTGCCTGAGAGTAGGCACATTCAAAGTTCCTGAGAGTAGCTACATTCAACGTGTCTGAGAGTGGCCACATTCAAAGTGCCTGAGAGTAGGCACATTCAAAGTTCCTGAGAGTAGCTACATTCAAAGTGCCTGAGAGTAGCCACATTCAAAGTGCCTGTAAGTGGCCACATTCAGGAGTGCCTGTGAGTGGCCACATTCAAAGTGCCTGAGAGTGGCCACATTCAAAGTGCCTGCGAGTAGCCACATTCAAAGTGCCTGAAATTAGCTACATTCAAAGTGCCTGTGAGTAGCCACATTCGGCTGCATAGGCACACCAGTGTTGGTGAAGAACAGGAGGATTTCTGATTTGCCTAGATTGGACTGTGGTTTCTAATCAGACAATCAGCAATTACAATTATGCATAATAGAAAAGTTGTATTTATTAAACACCCAAGGTAAGGGCAGATTTTAATGTTTAACTGGAATTCCACTTTCAGTCAAATAACTTTGTCTAAGATGAGATGATGTCATCATTCTTCTGCAGGCAGGAGGAAGCATGTCCTCAGTCTCCTCTCCTATGGTGATCAGGTTGTAGCAGTGGCTGGTCTGTATTGGAGCACTACCAAGAAATGCATGGACAGCAGGATGTACACAATTGTGTCCTCTTGGAGCCAGCTTCAGTCCAAGAAGTAGATGCTGAACCTGGATGAAGCCTATACACAAACTGTATGCTGCCAATGTTTACTAACACAGAGAGTGAAAATGTAAAGCAATGTAAAGCTTTAACCACTTGCCCTCCAGAGGATTTACCCTCCTTCCTGATCAGGCCATTTTTTTGAGATACGGCGCTGCGTTACTTTAACTGACAATTGCAAGGTCATGCAACATTGCACCCAAATGACATTTACATCCTTTTTCCCACAAATAGAGCTTTCTTTCTGTGGTATTTTATCGCCTTTACGGTTTTTATTTTTTGCACTATAAACAAATAAAGCCCGACAATTTTGAGAAAAAAAAACAATATTTTTGACTTTTTGCTATTAACCATGTCCAGTAAAAAAAAATTTTGAAAATCAAATTTCATCATAAATTTACATTTTTCCCACAAATAGAGCTTTCTTTCGGTGGTATTTGATCGTCTTTACGGTTTTTATATGTTTGCAATAAACAAAAAAAGCCCAACAATTTTGAGAAAAAAACTATATTTTTGTTTTTTTCTATTAAACATGTCCAGTAAAAAAAAATTGAAAATCAAATGTCACCATAAATTTAGGCCAAAATGTATTCTGCTGCATGTCTTTGCTAAAAAAAAATCCCAATATGTGCAAATTAATTGGTTTACGTGAAAGTATAGCATTTACAAATGGCGGAATAGATACTGGAATTTTTTTTTGTACTAGTAATGGAGGCGATCAGCGACTTATAGCGGAACTGCGGCAGGCATTCTGACACTGGGGGGAACTGACTTGGTGTCACTGACATCCCCAGTGACACCAACACAGGGATCAGTGTTAATAAAAAGCACTGACACTGTACTAATGGCAATGGGCAGGAAGGGGTTAACATCTGTGGCATTCAAAGAGTTAACTGTGTGCTGTTTCGCTATGTTGGCTGTGCGTGTGCTTCTATGCAGAGCCATACAAAGCAGTGTGCAGGAGTTGACTGTATTGTTTACATACAGGTCTCTCCCCCGTCAGAGATGCTACGCGTTCTCCGGGTGATGGCGAGTAATCACCGGCTGGGACCCGGTGATTGTCAGTCGAGGCCACGAATGGCAGCGCGGGTAGGGAGTGCACGTCCCCCCTACCCGGAACTGCAAAATCACTTATATATACGTGATTTTTCTCACCCGTGATATACGTGATTTTTCTCACCCGTGCCACTCTGTAGCGGCTATAGGGCGGCACGGGAACAGTTAAGACATCCTCCAAATCTGTAGCTCAAAGGTTTCGTGTACTTTCCATGTTGTCTTCAAAATGGTATGAAAAGACTCCTTCCTCTATACTTTTTTCCCATTTTATTTTTGCATGGGTAAACGTCCCCCACAGCAGTTCCCAGCTTACAATGCTACATCTGGCAATAGCATAGTCCACCAAGGGATCACACATGTTTACCAAAAATTGTGCCACACTGGCTTTGATATAGTTTTTCTTTACAAATCACCCTTAGGCATTTTGTATTCACTAAACTCTGGTTGAATTGGGTTTGTACCAATTTATGTGGCTTATGTGTCCTACCTCATCTTTATTCCAGCACTGCAATTTCCATCAGTGTCTTCATCACTCAGCATTTACAGGAGTATCTAATGCTTGTGTATCCCAATGTATGCTTTTTCTTTCACCAAACGCAATGTCACTACAGGACTCAACAATGACTTAGGAGTCAGAGGAAGGAACCAGCATATGTTGGGAGACAGAGATGTGCAAAAAAAGAGACTGTAGCCTTGACACAGAAAGGATGTAGGATACAGGCTGGTGGAGAAGTAACTATGATACCTCTTTTTTTTGCTGGCAACTTTGTATTTATCTAGAGACCCCCACAAGGTCCCTTTAGGTGTACAAACTGTCAATATTGCTAAAGAGAAGATATTAAGAAATGTGAACAAGTGTCCTTCAAACCTTTATTTCACATTGCAAATATTGATATAAAAAAAAACATTTTGCACATCCTATAGGTGTTCCCATAGGTATCTGGGTGGGAGGGTATATGTATGTCTTTATGTACATATGTGCTGTACCAAAATTAATTTTATATCACTTTTCCCACAATAGAGCTTCCTTTTGTTGGTATTTGATCATCACTGGATTTTTTATTTTTTATTATATAAATTAAAAAAGACCAACAATTTGGGGAAAAAACATTTTTTACTTTCTGCTATACAAAATATCCAATTAAAAAAAATTAAAAAATCTAATTTTTTCATAAATCTTTTCTTTGGTAAAAACAAAATCCCAATAAATGTATATTAATTGGTTTGCGTGAAAGTTATAGCATCTACAAACTATGGGATATATACTGCCATTTTAAAAAAATGTTTATAATAGTAATGGCGGTGATCAGCAACTTATAATGGGACTGTGGGCCACCTGACACTAACTGACACTTTGTGGGAACTAACATCACCAGTGACATTAATACAATGATCAGTGCTAATAATATACATTGTCACTGTACTAATGACACTGGCTGGGAAGGGGTTAAATTTAGGGGCAATCAAAGGGTTAACTGTGTGCCTAAGAATGTTTACTATGTGTAATATGTGCTGTTTTTACTGAGCAATGTACCGATTTTTACTCCCTGCTTTGCAGGCAGTAAAAAAATCGGCATATCGCTGCTATCTGCTTTGCAGGGAGTAAAAAAAGCATCATATCACTGCTGTCTGTAGAGAACCCTGTGTTGTTTACCAACACAGGGCTCTCTTCTGTCATTCGCTAAGCCAATAAGTGGGTTCTGGCCATAAATCATTGGCTGGGACCTGGTGATCGGCTTGTGCTGTAGCAAAGTGCTCAGCACAGTTGGGGCGGAAGGCATACACATGCGCATGCCCCGTGCCCAGAAATGCTAGATTACACACATGTACACGATCCAATGCAGTGGTCCCACACTTACGCAGTATAAGTACAGTTTGTAGTCCGCAAGCGGTTAAAATGTATAAAGGCATTCGCATTTTGCAGGTACAATTTTTTGGCAGACTAGTAGTTCAATAGCATTTTTAATAAAACTGACCTGTATGCTGTTGAAATATGTACTTTTCTTCTTCCTTATTTAAACACAAAAGAGTTATAGATAGCAGAAAAACTTTCTTTTCCCACTAGTAATCTTGTCACAGTGAGCGGTCGTAGCTGAGAATGAATGACTACGCAAAACAAAGAATGTCAAGCTGGGTAAGAAGAATCACCATCCTACTGTTTAAAATAACCTTTATCCAGGAGATGATTTTTATAAAACATCTGAGTCATTTTATAGCAAATTTGTATTCCCAACTTGCTTGCATTTTTGGCTGTGGCAAGTTAATTTTGCATGTTCCAGTTATTTGCAGGTATTTCCGGTTATTTTCTCGCTTTTGCCCTAGTAAATACACCAATAAAAGTTATTTATTTAATGTGTTTGATGGGTGCAAAAAGGTCCTGTTGATCTTGCCAGACATACATTGAGCTGATAACTTCCTGTACTTGCTGCCTGTGCTGACACTTATCAGTTCTCTCTTCGTACTACAGAACACCTCTGTGTAATGGAGAGAAGGGGGGGGGTGTTTCTGTATTCTTTACACATTCCTATCCTAGGCTGACAACATTGCTTCTCCATAGATTCAGCACAGTGAATAATGTTACCCTAGGACAAGCTGGCTATAGACAGAATTTCAATCAATGAAATAATAAAACAGCGCAAAACATGAAATGAATCAAAAGTAATTATACACAAATCATAATAAATTCTGTGGTTATAAAATAAATGTCCAAAACCACCAAAATGAAAAAATCAAAAATTTGTGTCCAAATACAAAAAGTGATGAATCCAAAAACAAAGAAAGTCCCCTTTAAACATGCAAATAGTGCTCTAAAAATTTTTTTAGGATAAGTGTAATACAGAATAAAGACTCCACGGATCCACACCTTCCTGTGAATTCTGATGTATTCTGCACTCACCAGAGATAAGAATAAATTGCACTTTATGGATACAATATTATCCTCCAATTCCCAGGGAGAATTTCCTCTCCATAGCCTTCACCATATACAAGAGCTTCTTCATATCCAACTTCAAAAGGGATTTCCTCTCATAACGATGTGTTATATAGGAAGACAAAGAAGAACCAATAGTGCAATATTGCAAAGACATTTAATTGAATAAAATAGTGCTCAATCTACTCACATTATAACTTAAAATAAGTTGCCAATTGACAAAATCCTCCAAAACAGACTTCCTAGTGTAAAACAGATTCCAGAAAGTAAACCAAACTGGCAGCACCAGATATGACGTGCGCTCAACATAGGAAACCGGCAGTACGTCCCTCTGATGCGTTTCGCCCCTCCTCCAGGGCGTTATCAAAGATAAGGAGGGGCGAAATGCGTATTACACTTTTTTTTTTTTTTTTTAATTATAAATATTTATTTGTTTTCAGATATAGCAATATAAATATCTCCAACACAAGATGTAATAAAATACAACATAACAAATTTCTTCTAAAAACACTTATTGCATATCATTTTCTCCCCTTAACCCCCATCCCTCAACCCCCCCTCCCTCCCACCCCTCTTCAATAAACCCCTGACATCTGTCCGATTCCCATCTTTATTCTTATTCACGGAGTAGCTTCTTTCTTCTTTGCTCTAAATTCCTCCCATTTCTTCCATTTTGTATAATAAACCTCCATCTCATCCTCCTGTATATAATACAGTTTCTCCATTCTAACAATCTGATCCACTCTGGCTATCCAGTCATCTACCTCCGGTGCCTCCACTTTACGCCAGAACCTAGGTATCAATCCTTTAGCTGCATTTAAGTAGCACTCTATACCCATATTCTTAAATGTTTTCATTGATTTTTCTGTGATATGAAAAAGGCATATCTCAGGGTCCAAACCAATCTCAATTTCAGTGATATTCCTAATTTGATTTATAACCTTTCTCCAGTAAACTTGTATTTTTGGGCATCCCCACCACACGTGATACGTTGTGCCCCCCTCTCCACATTCTCGCCAACACCCAGGTTGTTTCTCACCACTCATTTTGTGCTCTACCATCGGAGTGATATACCACCTACTTAAACATTTATAGTTCAACTCCACCTCCCGCATGCTAACATTTCCATGTACCATTCTATATATTTTTCTTTGTGTATGTTCCTCCCACACCACCCCCAAGTCCCTTTCCCATTTTTCTATATATCTTAATTTTACCTTACTATCTAAATCAGTGAGAATTTTGTATGTTTTAACAGTGTTGTGTTTCCCATCACCTCGAACTTCAAAAAATTTCTCAAATAAATTCCAATCTTTTCTAATTCTAAGGGGCTTTGTCAATTTCCCCACAAATTGTTTTAATTGATTATACCTCCATATATCTATTTTAGTGAAAATCCCTCCCTCTTCCCTTCTCAGATCCTCTAGTGTTCTTAAGTTTACCCCCTCCATTACGTCTCTCAACTGATCATCCTCTTTCTTAATCCATTTACCCGTAATTTCCTCTTTACCTGGGGGGAAAAACTCTGAATTTCTTAATGGCATTAACAGTGAGTTAAAATCCCAATTCCTCTGTTTGTGCAATCTATCCCATTCTTTCAAAACAATCCTAGTGTATGGACTTGTGCTCTCAGCTAATTCTCTAAACTGTGTTGACACCCAAACAATCCCACTCAAATCTTTCCCACTAAGTGTAATTTCTATTGTAACCCAATTTTTACTCTTTATATTATGTTTCCAGTCAAAAATTCTTTATAGGATCACTGCTCTATAGTATCTTTTGAGATCCGGCATTCCCACCCCACCCTTTTCTTTATTTCTACTTAGCACTTCATATGATACTCTAGGTTTTTTATTTTTCCATATATGTATATCTTGTTACCATTTACTTAATTGTTCTAAAGTATGTCCCTGGGAGTTTAATGGGAATCATTTGGAGTTTATATAAAACCTTAGGGAGAATTACCATTTTTATTAGGTTAATACGACCTAACCACGAAGGATTTCCTCCTCCGATTCTCTTCAATTCCTCCCTAATCTCATTTAGCAATGGTATATAATTTGCTTTATAAAGATTTTTCTGTGAAGAAGTAAGTTTTACTCCCAAATATTTTATTTCTCTATCTTTCCATATAAAGGGGAACTCTCTCTGTATCGTTTCTTTTTCGCTCTTTGGAAGGTTTATATTTAATATCTCTGTTTTACTTGGATTAATTTTTAGGTTTGCCAGTTCCCCATATTCCTTCAATGTTTTCATTAGGTTAGGAAGCGTTATCCTGGGGTTACTAATAAAGAACAATAGGTCATCCGCAAATGCAGCAACCTTATGCTCTATCTTTCCTACATTAATTCCCTTTATATCTATATTTTTCCTGATTGTTAATAACAAGGGTTCCAATGATAAAACAAACAACAATGGGGATAATGGGCAACCCTGTCTAGTTCCATTTGTCATTAAAAAAGACTCTGATCTCTCTCCATTTACCATTATCATCGCGGACGGTCCTTCATACAGTCTTCCAATCCATCTCCTCATCCTGTTACCCAGTCCCAAGGCCTTTAGCGTATCCATCATAAAGCTCCAATTAACCCTGTCAAACGCCTTCTCCGCGTCTATTGAGAGCAACAGTACTGGATTTTTTCCCGTTCGACTTTTCTGAATAAGCATCAGGGATCTCAACCCATTATCTCGACCCTCCATCCTCTAATGAAGCCCACCTGATCCCCATGTATCCAATCTGGCATCAGATCCTTCAACCTATTCGCTAAAACCTTTGCATACAACTTCGTATCTGTGTTCAGCAATGATATCGGTCTATAACTTGAGCACTGGGAGATATCTTTACCTTCCTTATGTATCAAAACCACCTGGGCCTGTAGGGATTCCTGTCTCATCTCCATCTCTCCTCCCAACGCATCCATATATCTCTTTAATTTAGGTAATAGTAAGTCACTATATTTTTTATAGTATCTCACGGTATACCCATCTGGGCCCGGACTTTTCCCCGATTTAAAGCTTTTTAATGCTATTTTTAGTTCTTCCTGTGAGATTTCAGATTCTAAGGAGTTTAATAAATCTTCGCTTACTTTTGGTAATCCTGCTTTTCTTAGATATTCTCTTCTTTTCTCCTCATTTACCTTTTTGTTCTTATCTGTAGGGTCGTTGGGGGCAATATTATATAGTTTACTATAGTAATCCTTGAAAACTTTTGCGATTTCTTTAGTTGAGTGGACTAATTCTCCTTTGAAATTTTTTATTTTATCTATATAATTTCTATTTTTTTTCTTCCTCAGAGTTCTCATCAAATATTTACCCGGTCTATCTCCCCATCTATATCTTTCTCCCGTGATTTTATGAAAAATTCTTGTTTTTTCTTCCTCCAATACTTTCTCTAATTCTTCCCTCTTTTTTTTCATTTTTTCTTCTATCTCTTTCGTTATATTACTTTTATATAGGAGTTCCAACTCAGCTATTTCCTTTAAAAGCTCACTAATCCTTTCTCTCCTTTCCCTTTTTTTCTTAGCCCCAATCGCAATTAGGATTCCTCTGATGTATATTTTGTGCGCCTCCCACACTGTAGCCCTTGACACATCTCCCGTTTCATTCTCCTCAAAAAATCTCCCTATCTCCTACCTGATTTTCCGTTCAGTATCTTGATCCATGAGAAGTGCCTCGTTCAGCCTCTATGTCAGTCCTCCCGCCAACCTCCCTCCCCATCTTAATTTTAATGCAACGGGGGCATGATCCGAGAGGGTCATTACTTCTATCTTAACACTAGACAAATCTTCGATGAGACGATGATCTATCAATATATAATCTAATCTGGAGTATGTTTTATGAGTGTTAGAATAAAAGGTGTAGTCTCTATTTCTGTTATTTACTATTCTCCAGCTATCCACCAATTGGCTCTCTCTCATCACCTCCTTCAAAATTCTCATCGACTTATTTCCCTCTCTCGGCACTGTAGAAGTTGTGTCTATTTGTGCATCCATACATAGGTTGAAGTCTCCAGCCACTATTAAATATCCCTTAGAGAAATCCATCAATTTCTTCAGAACCCCTTTCAAAAACATCTCTGGTTTCCTGTTAGGGCAGTATATATTTGCTAGCGTACACTCAATATCTTGCAATTTGCCTTTCAAAAACAGAAACCTCCCATCCGGATCGGTATTCCTATCTTCTAATTCAAACCTAACATTTTTTGCAAATCCTATAGCTACCCCCTTCGCTCTCTTAATTGGGGAATCTGCATAATACCAAACCGGATGGTATCTAGATTTCAATTTAAGACTTTTTTTTAACTCGAGGTGCGTTTCTTGCAAGAATACCACTGAGGCCGCTCTATGCTGTAGTTCTCTAAGTAACCTAAATCTTTTACTTGGACAGTTCAGCCCATTTACATTATGAGTTATGAACTGTATTTCCTCCATATTTTGTTTATTTGTCATCTTTCTATTTTACCATCTCCTTTCTTCTTCCATTTCCCTCTATCTCTCCTTTCATGCCAGATGTCAGTTTTAAAAAAAACCCTCTCCCCCCTCCCCTTCCAATTCCCTCCCTCCCTTCCACTTTAGGCCTATGGCTTGCCTTCCCCCCTCTTCCTCCCTCCCACCCATTTTAGGCTTGTAGTTTACCTATAAATCTGTTGAGGATCTAAACCCGCCATAGATTTTATACCTTGGGGTTGAGCTCCTCCCATGAACGGCCTCTCCCACCTCCCCAGATGCCCCTTGTCTATTTCATAAACTCAAGATGATTCCACTAAGATGTACTTCATTTGAGTGAACAGGAAATAGGAAGAGAGCAAAGAAAAAGAAAGAGGAAGAAAAAAAAAAACCCAGAAATTTCTATAATTTGCAAATCAAGTCTATCACAAAAGTCTCTTAAATCCTCAGGAAATCTCAAGTAGGATGTAACTCCATTCTTCCATCCGATTAGACACTCAGGAATACCCCATCTATAGTGCACATTTTGTTTTTTCAATTGCTCTAACAGGGGTTTCAAAGATCTTCTTCTCCTTAGTGTCTCTGTTGTCAAATCTGCAAATATCTGTATATTTATTTCTCCATATTTAATATTTGATCTTCCCTTAATCTTTCTCCATATCTCTTCCTTATCACACATCTTTTGGAATTGGACAATTATGTCTCTGGGTTTCTTTTCTCCATTTCCATGTTGAATCCTTCCAATTCTAAAAACCTCTTCCAGATTCACCTGTTCTGTTTCTGGTCTCTCTCTTATGGAGTTTAGTATTTTACAGATAAAGTCTCTCATTTCCTCTCCCTTCACGGACTCCGGGATACCTTTTACCCTAAAGTTCTTCCTTCTCTCCCTGTTTTCCTGTACTTCCATTCTATACAACAGTCTTTTTTGCTCTTTCTTAATATCTTTTGTCCTTTTTTCTAAATCAGAGATAGATTGGGCATGATTTTTCATTCTTTCCTCTGTCTCCTCCATCCGCAATAACACCTGCCCTAAATCACTCTGTATGATTGTCAGTTCTTGTTTTATTGTTTTTTCTAGACTTTTGAACATATCTGCCATCTCTTTCTTATTTGGTACTTGTAGTTCACTTTCCAGATTTTTCCTTTCCACATTCTCTAATATTTGTTGACTATTATGCTTTATTCCCAGGGAGAGTCTCGGACTAGCTTCCAAGCTTGTTTCCAGCTCACTTTTATCACCGATATCTTGAGATCTTTCTGGGGTCACATTACCTTGAGACGTATATTTTTTTATCGTGCCTACTTGGGACCCCTTTAGCCCACTACTTTTAGCATTTTTATTCTTCATCTCTTCTGTGGGTTTTATTCAGTTAAGTACAGGAACCACCTTGGTTTAACAGCTTCAGACCAGGTATCTAGATTTCAACACGTGCTTAATTATCCACTTTCCCACTATGCTCTCCTTCTTCTTCCAGGGCTGCTAGTTTCACTTATACTCATCTTCCCCAGGGAGTCTACCCCTCTTTAAACATACAATCACCATATAATCACAATTGGTTTGGTCGTGCTGCTCACACTCACCCTCTGGTTGCTTTTCTTCTGGTGAGGCAGCCCCGAACCACCAGCTGCTAACTTCAGCTTCCAACTGCTCTCTTCAGGGGGACTCCTCTGGATCTTCTTCCTCAGCCCCTACTCCCCTGTGTATAGACTTAACACACACGGGGAGCGGGTCATCCATTAAGCTAGTGTCTTCTCCTGTATGTTTGAGAGGGGGGAGCGAGCCGGCATCTTCACTCTCACTTCAGATGCCGGCCGGCTTTCTCCCCTTCCCAGTAATGCTCTGCGGTTTCCCACGTGTCAGCTTCGTGAGTCCCCGCTCTCCCAGCAGCCCCGCACTTCAGTCCGGACCGCCTGCAGCAAGCCCCGTCTCCCAGCACAGCCTCCGCTCTCCGCTCCCGGGCCGCCGGTCCTGCTCCAGAGCCGTCGCTCGTGGGTGAGTCCCCGGGTCAATCCTGCACAGGCATCTGGGATGGTGTAGGTGATTCGGAGAGCACCCGCTCCGTGCTCTCCTACGCCGCCATAGCAAGGCTCCTCTTCCAAAATGCGTATTACACTTATCCTAAAAAAATTTGAGCACTATTTGCATGTTTAAAGGGGACTTTCTTTGTTTTTGGTTTCATCACTTTTTGTATTTGGACACAAATTTCATATTTTTTTAATTTTGGTGGTTCTGGACATTTATTTTATAACCACAGAATTTATTATGATTTGTGTATAATTACTTTTGATTCATTTCATGTTTTGCACTGTTTTATTGTTTTACTGATTTTTTTATTTTTATCAATCTTTTTGATCCTTATCAAGGCACAGTAGCATTCACTTTCACATTTTTCACATAGTTCTTGTGGCACAAGTTGTTTTTGTTTTCGAATTTCAATAAACAATTCTTAAAGTCTTAAAGTCTTAGGAAAATCGTATGAAAATTCTCAGTATGTTGCTTTTAACATTTTAATTTAGAATAAATGGCCTTTACCAAACAAAAAACACATACACCATTACAAATTCGTTCTAAGAAAAAACTATTTCCTTCCTGCTCCTTCAAATGTTCTCATCACTGTGGTCAAAAACAAATATCGATCTGACCCACTAATGATTAGAAAAGCAAGCAATCTTCTTAGAACATTCTTTTCATAAGCATTTTCATTTGAAATTCTATCCATCTATGGCCAGCTTTAGTCGCAGAAACACCAGGTGAAAATGAAAGGAAAGAAAACTTAAACAAATAATTTAGTCACATCTAAGAACTTGTAAGGTGCAATATATTACATTTTTGATGTTAGGTTAAGTCTTCATGCACACTGGACGTTTTGATAATGCTGGTAACATTAGCTGTGTAAAGTCACATTAAAAATTTGAGTTTTTTAGCGTTTTTTGCATTAGCGTTTAGCGGAGTTTTTTCACATTTGTGTTTTTAGCTGATTTTAGCATTTTTTTCCAGAGTAAAAAAAGTCCAAAAACGGTTTGCGGCGTTTTACCATTTTTTTTTTTTTTTTTTACTAAAGGCATGTAGCTTAAATTTTCTGGTCTGAGAAAAGGGAATCGTCCACGAAACGAGTCAGCTAGCCGACCACACTGACATTCCGACACGCCGCCATTGTTATGGCCCCCTCTACCGTTCTACCAAGCTTTACATTTATGCTATGTTTATGAGTATGTTTTCATCCCTTTTTACCTTTAATAAACCTTGGATAATGCACTAGGGGTGTGCGCCACCTGTTTGCTCTTTTTTCAAATGTAAGGTTATGCACTTGGGGGCTAAGAATATGCATGCATCATACATACTAAGGGGAGTACAATTGGCGGAATCAATGGTGGAGAAGGATCTGGGGGTTCTGGTAGATCACAAGCTTAATAATGGCATGCAATGCCAAGCTGAGGTTTCTAAAGCGAGCAAAATCCTCTCTTGTATTAAAGAGGTATAGACTCCAGAGTGAGAGATATCATTTTACCCCCTGTACAAATCAAACCTCATCTGGAATATGCAGTTCAGTTTTTGGCACCAATTCACAAAAAGAACATTGGGGAACTGGCAAAAGTACAGAGAAGGGCAACCAAACTGATAAGAGGCATGTAGGAGCTCAGCTATGAGGAAAGATTAGAGGAACTGAATGTATTCTCTCTTGAGAAGAGGAGATTAAGGGGGTTATGATCAACATGTATAAATACATCAGTAGTTCATATAGTTATTTACCCTGAGGTCTACACAGAGGACAAGGGGGCACTCTTTATGTCTGGAGGAAAATAAATTTAATCTCCAAACATGGAAAGGTTTCTTCCCAGTAAGAGAATGTGGAATAGACTCCCTCAAGAGTTGGTTCTGGCCAGCTCAGTGGATTGCTTTAAAAAAGGCCTGGATTCTTTCTTGGATGCACATAATATAACTGGATACTAACATTTATAGGTAAAGGTGATCCAGGGAATATCCGATTGCCTCTCGGTTGGATCAGGAAGGAATTTTTTTCCCCTGCAGGAGCAAATTGCATCATGCTTTGTTGGTTTTTTTGTCTTCCTCTGGATCAACTGTGGTTGTAGGATTATAACTTTTTTTTTTTGATAGTTGAACTGGATGAACTTTCATCTTTTTTTCAGCCAGACTAATTATGTAACTATGTAAGAAACCAAAAACTCTAATGCTAACTCTAGTACCTTGTTTATCATAAAGTTAAGTGACCACCATGTCAGCAGTGTTGTAATAATCAAATGATTTAGTTGACATTGGTGTCCTCTCAAGTTTTATTCTTTATGGTTGTATGCTGTTGATTTCTATTCCAATGTTACTGCTGCACTTTAAGGAAATTTGTTTTATTATTGCCCTCCATTCCCTGTTTATTACACACCTTAACGATGTGTAACCATTTTTTTTGTAATTCTTTGGCTGTGTACAGTATTTTGCTTACATGTGTGATTCGTGAAGTTGCAGCCCAGTTTGCAAAATATTTATGGAAATTATTTAGCATTTTTGATTGTCAGCTGCTCAGAATACTTGATCCTGTTGGTCCTACCCAGCATTGCTCCATAGGCAAACAAACACCTGTATTCTTATCAGCTGCTTGCATGTCTATGCTTTCAAAACAGAAATCCCTCCCTCCAAAAATCAAAATTAGACTCACTTATCAATGCTCTTAGCCAAAGATACTATAAAGACCTATAATACTTTAAACTATATATATTTATACATGTATGATTAGTCTAAAATGGGGAAAAGGTGTATAGGAAACTAGTAGTGGGCATAGAAGCACAAAATCACAACAGATAGTTACGTATTAATTGAGAGTCAATGATTAAAAGTAGTTAATCTCTAATCAATGTCATCATCAAAGCATGCGTTTTACTTGCAATAAATTGCTTAGGAATGAAATATTTAGTATAATCACTTTGAAATAGAATGTACAGGAAAATCTGCCTTACCTCCAGAATAAACTCACTTCTCACTAAAGTTAATTTTCTAAAGAGTTAAATGAAATTTAATCTCAAACAGTCTATACTGTGTCTCTAAAACAATATACCAGCTCTGTAGGTACCCAGGGGTCCATTTCCTTGTGTAGATTCTCTGACATGAATAGAATAGTCCTGTGGCTCAACTGTATATCCTGTTTATTTCAAATACTATCACTGCTCATACACCAGCAAAACATCCAGAATGCAGTTGAGCCCGAGGACTATTCCTTTCATGCCTAATGAAGTTTTAACCATTCCAAAATGAAAAACATAGAGCCCACATAACATACAATACTGCTTTCAGCGAATATATATTGCGGCAGTCACTCATGTTCACAAGCACTTTTATAAGACAGATATGTATCTGACTATTCAAACAACATACTGCTGGAAGGCTTTTTTTTTATTCCAAAAGAGAAGTCCAACACAGAAAGATGAAAACCTCTACAACACTTCTATCCGATACAAGGATGTATTACTACTTAATAGCAAATCATTGTCACAAGCCAAGTGGAAAGACTGCAACAAGTTGCTTCCCAGGAGACCAGCAAATGGGCTACGCTGTCACTAAAATCTTTTTCTCAAAGTTTGTGAACTTTCTACTTGTGGGTTTCTGACAGACTGTTCATATACATTGGAAGTATGCTGTGGATGTCTTAATTTGCCTGTGATATAAAACACAGCCTCAGCCTGAAGAAATCTAGTATATAATATTTCAATATAGTTAAAATATTAAAGCTGACATATGAATGTTTTTATCCTGTTCATGATCTGGGGTTTATATGCCATAGGACCACTTTGGTCATTATCTACCCCTTCCCCCATACCCACACACCATAAAGAAAAACAATTGCACCTTTTAAACCCATTTTCCAACAAGATTACTGACACAAATGCTAGAACATATGAAATATTAGTATGTAGACCATGACCAAACTGACCCTGCTTAAAAGGCTTCACATAGTGGGACTTGATTCAAATTGTGTTGATCATAGCAATCTTACCAGAGATATTATTGTGCTACACTATATTATATACACTATACCAGGGGTGGACTGACAACTCATGGGGCCCCCGGGCATTAGGGGATCATGGGGCCCCTGTGTCCTTGCCCAAACTTAAAAAAGCCTATGAAAAAGGTACCAGGGGCATCTCATGGGGCCCCCTATTGACCCCGGGCCCTTGGGCAGTGCAGAGTTTCCAAATGGTCAGTCCGCCCCTGCACTATACTATTATACACTATATTCTAGAAGCTATAGAGACTTACATCTAGATGCCAGTAGGTATGAGTTTTGAACTATGAGTTCGACCCAAACCTAATCTGTTCATAGTTTGCCAAACAGGTGAACTAAACAGCCAGAGGTGGCTAGTCTGTCCACTCATCTGAACCTGCTGCTGCAGCCAGAAGACATTCATTGAGTGAAATTGTAAACAAGCTGGCAGACATCTTAAGTGATGTCATTGAGCAAATATGGTCTTGACTGGCCAGTTTATTGATATTCAGAAGCCAGCTATGGACCTGATATTTGGCGAAAGAATCCAGCTGGAGAGGATTGTTAGAGCAGGTCATTGTGTTAGTATTGGTGGATGCTTGGGTGTCATTCACATTGACTGAGAATAGATCTACATCCCTGGATGGCATGATTAATGTTGGATTGGATGGAATGATGCTTAAGGACACAAAACAATGACCCACACAAATGATCCTCTCCTGCCAGATTCTTGTCACAAAGAGACAGCTTCCTAGCCGGCTGCCTAATGTCAACAAAACTGCTGGTGATGCTGGCGGTGGTCATTGATTAATTATGGTCATGATCATACTTGGTCAATGATGTCACCTGGAACTCCCTGACTACGTAACATACAGAAGCAGGCTAGGGATTGAAACTGTCATTTAGCAGTAATAGTTCTTTCTTTTTAAATATCACTTTTTTTCTGGAGTACATCCTACACATGTACCACTTCACATGCAGGTTTAAGGCATCCCCCAAGCATGTTATTAAAGATGTTGTGATGTTTTAATGTTGCCCTTTAAGCTTTATTAAAAGACCCTCTCCCCACTGAATGGCTTTTTGATTTTAATTATAATTTGTATTGGTACATATTCCCTAGGGCAGAGCCCAGCAACCCATGGCTTTTTTTCCTGAATGCTTACAAATTAGCCTTGTAAAATACAAGAAAAAAAATTACAAGCTTCAGCTTTCATAGAATTCAATGTATTTCAGGCACTATGTTTAGGGTTCGCAACTGAACTATGCTTAACCTCTTCACGCCGGCTGCACACTAATGTGCGGCCTCCCGCCTAGTCCAGGCCTAGCCGCTGAGCGGCCGCACATTTGTGTGCCATTAAGAAAAACATATGTGCTGAGAGCGCGCGCCCTGCGCACTCCCAGCACACATGTCCGGTACTCACAGAAAGGTCCCGATCTCCTCTGACGGTGAATCACGGCAGTCACATGATCCTAAAACCCTGCCCTGCCTCCCGGCTTCTGAAACCCTTAAAGGGTCAGGAGGCTCCAGCGCCAAGGGGTTAATTTACTGATCACTGGGTGCAGTTGTTCAATGAAGCCAATGATGGCATTTAGACTAAGTATGATCTCTTCCATGGGCTTGATATCTCAAATTGTGATTAAAATGGACATTCCTAAATATGGTTGATTTTTGCCTACAGGAAGGTAGAATGCAGTGCTATACTATAGCTCATTACTGTAGGTATATATATATGTGTGTGTATATATGTATATACTGTATGTGGTGTATTCTCACGTTATTGACCAAGCCACAATATGACTGAGCTAGATTTATTTTACACAACAAAAGCAGCCAAGGACTCTTTGCTATGTTACTTTTATGCAATATCACCTTGGCACGCAGGGGCCAACTTGTTACATTTCAAAGGAGGTAATCTGCAAACTTGCAAGGGTGAGAAAATGCAGATAGTTCAGTCAGACTTGAAAGTACTACTTTTCAAAGGGTACATTGTTTACATGTTTAAGGATGGTAAAGAATGTGATTTGACCATACAAGAAGTATTTATTGATGGTAATTATGGATATGGTGAAAGGATGACTTGTGTACCTGGTAAACACTATAGTGACCTTAATTTTTATTTATAGTAGTGACAAGTGAAGTCTTTTCATGTAAGATCAAAAGTGTTTTGTCAGCCAATCAGAAACCCCTCCAGTAAACTGCATTTCAAGGGAAGTTATTTTTGGCTGGGAGAGAAGCTTCTTACTGTTATTAATGTGGGAGCACAGGTATAGAAGAGTTTCTTCTTGTCATTAATATGGGAGCACAGGTCCCATATTAATGATCATAACTCACATTATTGCATGCATGGAAGCTACCTAGGTGCATACTATAGATCGAACATATGCTGTACAGTGTAGTATCTCTATGCTTGATATGAAGTATCTTAAATGGGACTTTGAGGATTGTTGTTCATTGTAATATCTACAAGTATTCAGCTGGATATTTGTCATCTGTAATAAATATCTTTATCCAAATAAATGCATCTTTCTGGAAAAGAATCGTTGGACTAGTTGCTGCGGGAAAGCACATTTATAAATATACACATCGTCATTCCTCCACAATAATAGAAGACAACAGATTTGTCTTATGAACTGTTTCCGTGTGGACCTCATAATTTAGAAGACAACAATTACAAGTAGAAAAACTATTCATTTGTGATGAGCTGTATTAGAAAACTGTCATATGCACAAATAATGTGCTTATGATAGACTAAAAAAAAAACACTATTAAGGAGCATCAGGAAGATACACAGTACCAACCCTAGGTGAACAAATCTTTCAAGATCATGTCATAGGTGCAAAAATAATGACACAGTTCCCCTTACATCATCACTTTATACCTTTGGTAAATCCATATACAGTACATACACTCAGTCATATGATATTTGTCTAAAATAGTGTATGTGGATATTGCTAACCAGGGCTTTTTTTTCAGAGAAAAGGTGCAGGAACTCACCCCCCTACCCTAGGTCACGCTTGTCTCTGTCCCTGAATTGCCTCTAGGACAGCCCCTTATCTTCACCCCTACACATCTCCTAACACTGCCCCTTTAGAGAACAGGGAATCAAGTAAAATATGGGGAGGGGACTATACAAGTAATTTGTATGGAATTTGTAAATGAAAAACAATGCAGTAAAATGTACAAAAGATTAGAAATATCCAGCGCTTACCAAAATAAGCTCAGAGGCACTTCCAGACAAGTTCAATATTCTTGTCATATGTATTTTCTATACTTCTCTCTTGCTGCTCATATCAGGGACATCTCTCATATCCAGCCAAGAGACAGACCCATATCCAGCAAAGAGACAACTCCATCCAGCAAGGAGTTATCCCCATATCTAGCAAAGACACATGCCCCATATCTAGCAAAGAGACAACCCCCATATACAGCAAAGAGACATTCCTATATCCAGCAAAAAGACATCCCCATATCCAGCAAAGAGACATCCCCATATCCAGCAAAGGGACATCCCCCATACCCAGCAAGGGAAGGCCCCCACATCCAGCAAGAGATGGCTCCCATATCCAGCTAAGAGACACGCCTAATATATATAGCAAAGAGACATCCCCCATATATCCAGAACATAGACATGCCCCATATATCCAGCAAGGAGACATATCCCATATAGCCACCAAAGAAACATTCCCCATATATCCAGCAAAGAGACATCCTCCATATATTTAGCAAAGAGGCATCCCCATATATTTAGTAAGGAGGCAACCCCCATATATTTAGCAAATAGACATTCCCCTTATATCCAGCAAAGGGACATCCCCATATATTTAGCAAAGAGACACCATCCCCAAATATCCAGCAAAGAGACATCCCCCTTATATCCAGCAAAGAGACATCCCCCATATATTTAGCAAAGAGACATCCCCATATACCCAGCAAAGAGGCACTCCCCATATATCCATCAAAGAGAAATCCCACATATATTTAGCAAACAGACCCCCCTCCCCCCCCCATATATCCAGCAAAGACCCATCCCCATATATCCAGCTAAGAGGCAGCCTAATCCAGCTAAGAGACAGTCCAATCCACCTAAGAGATAGTTCCAGCTAAGAGACAGTCCAATCCAGTTAAGAGACATTCCAATCCAGCTAAGAGACAGTCCCAGCTAAGAGACAGCCCAATCCAGCTAAGAGACAGTCCCAGCTAAGAGACCGCTCATACCAGCTAAGAGACAATCCAATCCAGCTAGGAGGCAGCCCAGTCCAGCAAAGAGATAGTCACAGACCCACATCCAAGCATCATTAATAGACAAAGCCCCATCCTGTAACATTGCCAATCAATAATTTACCAAGGCTGTACAATTTCTCTCCACTCACTGTCTCCACAACACGGTAAGCACTGAGCAGTGTGATTAGATGTGTCACTCTTCCACACAGCTCTGAGTGTGACTGCCACCCAAAGGAGCATCCGGTCTGCAGGGAGAGTTGGAGTGCAGATGTTATCTCTCTGCCTTCCACTCGCTCAGGCTGCAGTTGGATCTATATGAGCACTATTGCTGGCTTATGTGGCCACCACCTCATTTCACAGCTACCCTGCTAAGAAATATGGAAAGACAGAAAGTGCTTCTGTACCCTGACTGTGGTGAGCAGAGGTGCTGGAGTGGGATTTCAACACATTCTGCCAGAAAAAGAGCCCTGATGCTGACACACTTCGCAGAACTTTGCAAACTATTATGAACCCAATCAGTCTCACCACCAAAAGGCATTCTAGCCTTCTTACCACAATTCAAGCATCAAACATATTACAACAAATTTCGCTGAAGCAACTGCCTTAACCATGCATGCACAGGGAAAGGAAAAAAAAAAAAGACATGCAGAGTCCCTCTTAGGAACTGAACACAAAAATCCACAGGACTAGTCAAACAACCATCATAGTTGTATGAGATGTCATTTACCTTATTTATATAGTGTCCTGTACAGGATCCAAAAGCAGTACAACAAATCCAGGGTGCCAAAGACAAAAAATGGTTATGTCAAGACATTGACAGAGTCCCCAGCCATTATGAGATAGGCAAATGCTTCTGCACAGGCATACAGAGAACCCCAGTAAAAAAGCAGACCACCCTAGAAAGAACAGCATTAGTTCCTTCAGCAATAAGGGGAGTGCAGCATGTTACAACACATGTAATGTTAGAACTGAGTTTTGGAATGATAAGATCCAGATTCTGCCCACAGATTCTGCAGTACAGTACTTTGTGCCTGCTTGCCCCTCACATCTCCGCACAGATTTCATTATTACTGCTAGAGATGAGCGAATTATTCAAAAATTCGATTCGGCTGATTCGCCGAATTTGCGGGAGAAATTCGATTTGATGCGAATTTATTCGCTGCGAATTTAACTTATTAAAAGGGTTTCTAGGCTTCAGAGAGCCTTTATATTAGTGCAGAACACTGTACCTTTAATTTAAATGCCCTTGGAGTCTGCTGGGGAAGAGAAATAATACTGTCAGTCAGTATGACATGCAGATGAGTGCCGTCGATCTTAGAATCACCGCACACTTCACTCATTTGGGCAGTCACGGGGCACGACGAAGAAGAAGAAGAAGAATGAAAAGAAGAAGAAGAATGAAAAGAAGAAGAAGAAGAATGAAAAGAAGAATGAAAAGAAGAAGAAGAAGAATGAAAAGAAGAATGAAAAGAAGAAGAAGAATGAAAAGAAGAAGAAGAAGAATGAAAAGAAGAAGAAGAAGAAGAATGAAAAGAAGAATGAGAAGAAGAATGAAAAGAAGAATGAGAAGAAGAATGAGAAGAAGAATGAAAAGAAGAATGAGAAGAAGAATGAAAAGAAGAATGAAAAGAAGAAGAAGAAGAATGAAAAGAAGAATGAGAAGAAGAATGAAAAGAAGAATGAAAAGAAGAATGAGAAGAATGAAAAGAAGAATGAAAAGAAGAAGAAGAATGAAAAGAAGAAGAATGAAAAGAAGAAGAAGAAGAAGAATGAAAAGAAGAAGAAGAAGAATGAAAAGAAGAATGAAAAGAAGAAGAAGAATGAGAAGAAGAAGAATGAAAAGAAGAAGAAGAAGAAGAAGAATGAAAAGAAGAATGAAAAGAAGAAGAAGAAGAATGAAAAGAAGAAGAAGAAGAATGAAAAGAAGAATGAAAAGAAGAAGAAGAAGAATGAAAAGAAGAAGAATGAAAAGAAGAAGAAGAAGAAGGAAAAGAAGAATGAAAAGAAGAAGAATGAAAAGAAGAAGAAGAAGAATGAAAAGAAGAATGAAAAGAAGAAGAAGAAGAATGAAAAGAAGAAGAAGAAGAATGAAAAGAAGAATGAAAAGAAGAAGAAGAAGAATGAAAAGAAGAAGAAGAAGAATGAAAAGAAGAATGAAAAGAAGAAGAAGAAGAATGAAAAGAAGAAGAAGAATGAAAAGACGAATGAAAAGAAGAAGAAGAAGAATGAAAAGAAGAAGAATGAAAAGAAGAAGAAGAAGAATGAAAAGAAGAATGAAAAGAAGAATGAGAAGAATGAAAAGAAGAATGAAAAGAAGAAGAATGAAAAGAAGAAGAAGAAGAATGAAAAGAAGAAGAAGAAGAATGAAAAGAAGAATGAAAAGAAGAAGAAGAATGAAAAGACGAATGAAAAGAAGAAGAAGAAGAATGAAAAGAAGAAGAATGAAAAGAAGAAGAAGAAGAATGAAAAGAAGAATGAGAAGAAGAATGAAAAGAAGAATTAAAAGAAGAATGAGAAGAATGAAAAGAAGAATGAAAAGAAGAAGAATGAAAAGAAGAAGAATGAAAAGAAGAATGAAAAGAAGAAGAAGAAGAATGAAAAGAAGAAGAAGAAGAATGAAAAGAAGAATGAAAAGAAGAAGAAGAATGAAAAGAAGAAGAAGAAGAATGAAAAGAAGAAGAAGAAGAAGAATGAAAAGAAGAAGAAGAATGAAAAGAAGAAGAATTCCAGTACAGCAAAAAGTGTATCTGCAGAGAGCTCCGCTATTTCTGACAGTTCTCTGACAGTTCCTTCACATTTACAGCGGTTGAAACATTGTATCTATTTATTTCCGAATAAAAACATCTGTATCCTAAATGGAAACAAATAGATACAATGTTTCAACCGCTGTAAATGAACTGTCAGAACTGTCAGAGAACTGTCAGAAATAGCGGAGCTCTCTGCAGTGACACTTTTTGCCGGCTGATCGGGGAAAATTCGATTCGTGCACCCGAAGTTTGCTAAAATTCGGATTCGGTGCGAATCGAATTTTTCCTAATATTCGAAACGAATTCCACTTCGCCAAGTTCGATTCGCTCATCTCTAATTACTGCTCTAGTTTTGTATGAAGTCTTTTGATTTCCTAATATTTAGAATTATTGTACATGTACATGGGTTATGGAAGTAATGGGTCATGGCAGCCGCAACATCAGCAATACTTCAGTCAAGTATTTTTGTTGAATAAATGATTGAATTTTTCCCCCTGCAGGAGCAAATTTGATCATGCTTTGTTGGGTTTTTTTGCCTTCCTCCGGATGAACTGTGGGTATAGGATTATAACATTTTTAATTGTTGAACTGGATGGACTTTTGTCTTTTTTCTGCCAGAATAACTATGTAACTATGTAAGGATTGTGTACAGTATTTGTATAGAGCAATTAACGACTGAATATTTTAATTATTGATTTAAATTTTCCCCTGCAGGAGCAAATTGAATCATGCTTTGCTTTTTTTTTTTTTTTGCCTCCCTCTGGATCAACTGTGGGTATAGGATTATAACTTTTTTTTTTAATTGTTGAACTGGAAGGACTGTTGTCTTTTTTCAGCCAGACTAACTATGTAACTATGTAAGGATTGTGTAAAGTATTTGTATAGAGCAATTAACGACTGAATATTTTAATTACTGATTGCTTTATCTGTTGTAGAATTGTATATCCTAATGTCGATATTGTTTCAATTAAACAATATCTTTACATACCATGTGGTTTATTTATTAATGACAAAATCTATAGGATTAACAGTTGAACCTCTGTTTCTAATTAGGCCTAATTAGCAAGAAGCAACCTTCTGCTGGACTACCTTTCTATATGCATATGATAAGGTTAGGTCAGGTTGCTATTTATATGGACATGTACCAGACAATTAACAAGCCCATAAGGGTGTTTAATCAATGAACAATCCTCAGCGTTTTGACCCTGGTATCCATATCTAACACATGGATTGTTATTCACTTTCAACTACAATTTAAAAGAAATTCTAGGCAGCAGCACTTATATTGACAAAATATAATACTGACACTTAACAATAGTGCAATTAATTACATGTTTTGAAAGGGAATATAATTCTATTTTGTATTTTACATATTTTATTGATTCAGCCTACACTTTGCAAAGCTATTCACTTTAGAATATCATTGTTTTTAAAAGAGTAAAAATTACCCACAGATAAGCACAGTACAATTTTCTGTCTTTGGGTGTGTAAGAGTATTTGAGTAACACAGTGATATTGTTATTCTAACAAAGTAAAATTAGGTGTTCTGCCCACATTGACCAATTTGATGTTTTAAAACTGATTCACATATACAGTAAAACAATAAACAACTTACTTTTTTGGATCTGCCTCAAATGTAATCGCTGAGATTAGTCCAAGCTGGAGCTGAGTTTAACTTAATTAATGATTGTCTGGCTTCTGAATTTCAGAATTCTTTACACATCAAGCAGATCTGCATGGAAATATGTAGGTGAAGAAGGAGATCCAAATCATTGTAATTTTCTCATTCTCCTAACTCTATTTTGTCACTTGTAAAATGTACAATTGATATATACAAAGATATACTTAATGTATTTATGCTGTGTTTATTATAATTTTCCCTGTAAAAGAATTTGTTGAATACCTACCTTTCCAGTGAGGGGTGTGTTAAATCTTCGCTCTGTTGCTGGGAAAGGGCAGATAGGGTACCAATAATATTTAGGTTGGCCATAGATAATCTGATAATAATTAGTGATACTTCTGATTTCCAGCATGTCTTGCAATTATTAAGCTGACTTTGAATTAGAACTTTAGCAGTTGGAGGCTCACAGAGCAATTTTGCAATTTCCTGGAAAATCTCTCTGTTATAGGGAATCAATCTTTTCTCCCTTATTGTTATTATTATTATTATTATTATACAGGATTTATATAGCGCCAACAGTTTGCTCAGCACTTTACAATATAACGGGAGACAATACAGCAACAATACAGTTCAATACAAGAGGGAAAGGAGGGCCCTGCTCCTTGGAGCCTAAAATCTAGGAGGGAGGGGCTAGTGGAACAAAAAGTAGTAACTGTGGAGGATGGACTGGTTGGAAGAGTAGAAGATTCCATTATTAGCTGAGGGCAGGATAGGCTTCCTTGAAGAGATAGGTTTTGCCACCCCCAATCGCAAGTCTAAACAAGGCCAAAGACCTTGTTCACACAGGGCATACAACAGCGAGGCCATGTTTAGATGCACAGGTGTTCCATGCATCCCCATGCAGATAGTACCATTGATGTCAATTGGAACGCAGTGGTTGCATGGGAATACACAGGTGTTCCATGTATTCCTGTGCAGGAAGTCCCATCCATGTCAGTTGGGATGCAGTGGGTGCATCAAGACAGACACTGCTCCCAATCTGACATCCATGTGGGCACATATTCCTGAACTCCCACTGTCTGCATTTGGGTCCGTTCGATTTTCACTATTTTGCAAACATGCACAATTTAAAATTGACAAAAATGTGTTTATTAACTTAATACAGGTTAGGCTTTTATATTTAGTAGGAATTTAGCAGGAATTTTGTAAAATTTTCTGTGTTTCTATATAATAATTTAGTGTATTTTTAGCAAAAATATCATTTTGATAAACATTTGTGCAAATATCAAGGGACCTTAAAAATCAGTAGCACCTTTTTTTTTATTCTACTGGTCACGTGATCTCAGAAAATATATGGTTTGGTTGGTCTTTTACTAATTCTGAAAGCTGTAAGTGAAAAATGAAAACCTTTAGATTTTTAGAGGGATTTGGTTATTTAAATTTTTGTGTATGTTCGATTTTCACCATTTTGCAAAAAGATGCTATTTAAAATTGACAAATATTTGTTTTTATTAACTCAATTCAGGTTAAACGTTTATATTTAGCAGGAATTTTGTAAAATTAGCTGTGTTTTTATCTGCTAATAGAGATTTTAGTGTATTTTCAGTGAAAATATTGGTTTGATAAACATTTGCGCAAATATTGCAGAGCCTTAAAAATCACTAGCACCTTTTTTTATTCTACTGGTCATGTGCTTTCAGAAAACATTTGGTTTGGGGGGTATTTTGCAAACCCTGAAAGCTGTAAGGTAACAATAAAAAAGCAATTGAAAAATTGCAAAAAACGGTATGGCCAGCTGGGTTTAAAATTGGAGCACGGGGCATGGCAGCGAAAGGGTTAAATACATGTATATTGTGATCATATCTCCTCTTAATCATCTCTTCTTCACACTGGTATGAAAAATAACAGCTTCCCTTTAGAATATAGTAATGCCAGACCTTTTAAGATATTAATAAACCTTTTCATGCAAAAGATCTAATTTCTATCAAAGACATTTTATTTACAATAATTAATAAAAAAAAAATCAACTGTAAAATAAGTGTTCAGTTAAATATTATGCTAATTCACATAATATGCTATGTTTTTGAATAGCATTGCTAAATATGCTAATAACTATATTGAAATGGTTTAGTGTTATTATTAAGTAGCAATGAAAGTAAAAATGTGACATTTATTCACACCCTCTCCACACTAACCCCTCAATTTACTTGCTTTCAATTCATTTTATGATGTCAAGTTATACAGTTTTTACTTTTATATAATTGAAGTAAATTTTTAATCAACTCTCTATTGAAAGATAAAATTTTGATGCAACAGCTATTTAGCAACATTAAATAAGACAAAAGGTACTTTTAACTATTTTTCAGTATACCTTTTATCAGTGTAGCTGATGTGTTTGGTATATAGGGGTGCTGGCAAGTAATGAGGAACAAAAACAACTTTGGGGGGGGTCTTTAAAAATACTTTTTTAAAGTGACTCTATCACTAAAATACAGTGGGTATAGAAAATAATCCGATTTTGTTGCTTTGCAGCCTGAAATGAAGATAGACACAGTTTTTGTTTAAGTGAAAGATATAACACCATGTCAGAATAAAAAAAATCTAAATCAGAATCACTGAGTTGGAAAAAGGTTCAACCCCATGTGTCAGTATTTTGCTGAACCACCTTTTGCTTTAATTCCAGCCTTCAGTCTGTTGGGATATGTCTTTAGTAACTTTGCACATCTAAACTTTACAATATTTGCCCATTCTTCTTTGCAGAACTGCTCTAGTTCAGTTAAATTTGTTGGTGACCATTTGTGGACTGCAGTCTTCAAGTCATTTCAAAGATTTATTTTCTTTACCCACCGTATATCTTGAATAAAAGCCTTATGTTAAAATTGTATCACGTTGTGATGTATTTTTTGTTGGGAGAAACAACTCATGACTGACATTCCAACACCTGGTTTCTAAAAAGATTTCAGGAGATAATTGTTTTGCATAAGGCTGGATTAACACCTGAGTGTAGCATCTTTAAGTGTTTTTTGCACGATTTGTGCGCATTTATCTACATTTTCATAGAGAGTTTGAAAAATATCATCTGTTGCATCATTTGTTGCTAGGTTTTTAAGCTTTTTTAGTTTTTCCATCTAGCCATCCATCCATCCATTTTGATTTTATTTGTTTTTTTATTATTATTCATTTATTATCTTTTTTTGTTAGGGTAAAGGGTCAGAGTTAAGGTTAGAATCAGGGGTTGTTATTTTATTTATTGTCATCTTCCGATTTATTTTTGTTAGGGTGTTATTATTATTATTCTTATTATTACTACTACTAATAATAATAATACTACAATATTAAATGAATAAATAAATGTAAAATAAATACACAAATAAATAAAAATAATAATAATTAAAAAAAGGAAAATATATATTAATATCAATTATAAGAATAATTAACCCCTAACCTTAACCCTTTAACCCAGAATTTTTTAAAATAAAATATTATTATTATTATTATTATTAATAATAATAATAATAATAATAAAAACCCTAATTCTAACGCAAAATAAATACATAAACTGTTTTTTGTCAGTTTTATTATTGATATTATCATTATTATTATTCCTAATTTTTTAATATATCTTTTTTAGGGTTAAGGGTTAACCATTATTTATTATTACATACTATTAATGTATATTATTTATTTATGATTATGTTGATTTGTGTATGTATTTTACATTTATTTATTCATATTACTTTTTTTTTTTTACATTTTTTCATTTGAGCAGAAAAATGTGCAAAAAACACATGGCAAAATGCACAAATACGTGCAAAATCTCACAAACTGTGCATTTCCATTATTTCTATGGAAATAAAAATGCTCAAAAGCATGCAAATCTTCCTGATTTGAGCGACAAATAAAAACTCCAGAACTTGTTTGGCTTCAGGCAACTTGGAGTGGAGAATCATCTCCATTTAGAATAATTGATTTTTTTCTCCTCAAGCGTTTTAGAGCTTCGAGCTACAAATCGCTCAAGTGTGAATGGGGTCTTAGCTATGTTCAGTGACACAGGCAGTGAGAGAGGTATTTCCTTAAACAGCTTTTATTCGGTATTTTATTTATGAGTTTCTTTAAAGCAGTATTAAACTCAAAAATAGAAATATAATATATTGCAGCTTACAAATTCTTAGAGGTTGTGGTTGCATTGATTTCTCTTTTTAGGTATTTTTTTCATTATTTCCACCTATTGATCATGCCAGTAAGTCTGTTATTTTACAACAGACTAAGTTGTCCAGAAAATATGGCAGTTAGGGGAATGAGAAAAACTATTTAACACTAACACCGATGCATATCAATGGTCAGCTTTCAAAGATATGTTACATGTTCCAACTGTTTTCAGGATGGAACATATAACATGTTCCTACTGCTCCCCATACTAGCTGTCACTTTTTGAAAACAGCGAGGCTGCGCAGGGCTGCCCACACGGCTGCCTCATTCAGTCACAGAGTTCTGCGAATGAATGAACTACAAGTCCCGACAACCTTTGCGGCTGTTATTTCGTAGTTCTCACGGAACTACCACTGCACTGTTGACCACTGTGGTAGTTCATTGGGTCTTCCTGTCAGACTGTGTCTGCTTGTCGGGCACACAGATACACTAACAGGTTTGCAGGAGTCCTGCATGGCACCAGCGATCTGCTGATTGCTGGTGTAATGCTTTCCAGTCTCAAAAAAATAGTAAAAGCATATTGTTTTACCTGTAAAAAATGGGCATTTATTATTATATTTTTTAAAGTTAAAGGTTTATGTAAAAACTTAATCCCAAAAGGAAAAATAAAGTTGCTGAACTATTTTTTTTTTAATTCCACTTATTGGTCATTTCAGTAAGTCTGTTATTTTCCAACAGATTAAGCTGTCCAGAAAAAATGGCAGTTAGGGAGATGAGAAAAACTATTTAAGAATGGCACAGATGCATACAATGGTCAGCTTTTAACCACTTCCAGTCCGGACACTTTTACCCCATTCCTGTCCAGGCCAATTTTCAGCTTTCAATGTTATCACACGGTCATGCAACACTGTACCCATATGAATTTTTTAGCATTTTTTTGAGACTGATAAAGCTTTATTTTGGTGGTATTTATTCACCACTGGGATTTTTATTTTTTTTGCTATGTAAATTAAAAAGTCCAAAAATTTTGAAAAAAAAGTGTTTTTCCTATAAAATTTTGCAAATAAATAGTATTTCATCATAAATCTTGGCCAAAATTTATTACGTTATATTTTTAGTAAAAAAAAAAATAACCCAAAATAGTTTATAACCAAAATTATAATATTTAAACATTTTTTTTTACATTTTTTATATTATTTTTTATTTATTTTACATACTGTCACCCTAGCAGTACAGTGTCACCATGGTGACACTGTACTACTTGTGGGGGTGATGAAGATTTTTTTTTTTTTTACACTGATTGCTTTTACACCCATAAAGGATATAAAAGCAATCATTTCTCCTTCTCTCTAGCTGTATTGAGAACTACTAAGTGAGCTGTGATTGGTCACAGCTTGTCACATGGTACAAGGCTGTTGTGAATAGCCTTGTACCATGTGACCTCTGTGATCATTCACAGATTTCACACATAGTAAGCAATGATGTCACAAGTGACATCTAGCTTACTACTTTGCATGTGATCACTGATTGGCCAATCAGCGATCACATGATCAGGACCTTGTACAGAGGTCCCATCCGACAATCGGTGTTCCACTGTGTCCGGAGGACACAGCGGGCGCCGGATCGCGGTGCTGTGCGCTCCCAGAGAGAGTGCACAAGCAGGGTGCGGGGAGGCCATTTATAAACAGCCACCCGACCCTGCACTGCCACCGTCCGGCCGTTTATATACATGGGCTGAACGGGAGGTGGTTAAACATTTGTGTAAAACTTTATCCCAAAAGGGAAAACAAAAATTGCTGTAAGTGCTTAAAACACATTAGCTGAAGTTTGGTTTTATTGGTTAGTCAAGTCCACCTGCTTCTAACACCACCCTCTGACTGACAATGCTACATCCACAGGTGTCTCCATTTCTCCTCCATCCAGAGTGGTGATGCCTCAGAACAAGAAATGTGTTAGGCTGGCCATACACTATACAATTTTCTGTCCAATTTCTGCCCAATTTCCTTTAGAGTTACCTTCAACTATGTAGTGCAAGGGGCTCCTAATTGGATACAATTGAAAGTGTTGTTAGGTTTGACCTCCTATTATATGGTTTTTGGTAAATCTAAACCAAAAATCTCAAGAAAATTGTATAATGTATGGCCAGCCTTACTGGCAAGATGACCAAGTAAAAATAAAGGAGAAAACATTGGGGCAACTGATCCCATGTACAGATTGGTAAACTGCCATATATTTATTTTTTGGTTTTGGATTTAAAACTACTTTAAAGAATCATAGCAAATACCCCTGCATAGTAAAACCTTTCTTAGAAATGGTAGCTCTGCATTGATCATCTCTTATGTTTTTATCAATTTATCAAATTATCAATATCAAACATTTTTTTTTTTATAAAACCATACATATAGGTACTTATGTCTCTGGTGTTTTCACCAACATTCGTGTCCACACACCACCTTTTGCAGAATCTAGTAACGTCACCAACTCATACAATATTATTGTAAACATTTATTATCTTTTCTTTTATACAAGGCTTTATAAAATTTTGCAAATAAATAATTTTTCTTCATAAATCTTAGCCAAAATGTATTCCTCTATCTTTTTAGTAAAATAAAATAACCCAAATTAGTTTATAACCAAAAATTATAATTTTTCCAAATTTTTTTGACATTTTTATTTTATTTTTTTATATATTTTTTTTTTTTTAACATACTGTCACCCTAGCAGTACAGTGTCATCATAGTAACACTGTACTGCTTGTGGGGGGTGATGAAGATTTTTTTTTTTCCTTTTACACTGATTGCTTTTACATCCATAAAAGCTGTAAAAGCAATCATTTCTCCTCTCTGGCAGCATTCTTGCAGCCATTGAGAAATACTGTGTGAGCTGTGATTGGTCACAGCTTGCCACATGGTACAAGTCTGTTGTGAATAGCCTTGTACCATGTGAACTCTCTGATCATTCACAGATTTCACTAGTAGTAAGCAATGATGTCAGAAGTGACATCTTGCTTACTACTATACATGTGATCACTGATTGGCCAATCAGTGATCACATGATCAGGACCTCACTCAGAGGTCCCATACAGCGATTGGTGTTCGGAGGACACAGCGGGCACCGATCACAGTGCTGCACACTCCCAGGGAACGCGCACAGGCAGGGAAGCAGGGAGGACATTTATAAACGGCCACCTGCCCTGCACTGCTCCGTCCGGCTGTTTATATACATGGGCCGAATGGGAAGTGGTTAATTAAAGCAGTAGTAAACTCTGCTTTGCAGCTTTTACCTGCAGGAAAGCTTACCTGTAGGTAAAAGGCATATCTCCTAAATGTGCATCGTTTAGGAGATATTCACAAGTTTAGCAGCTGGTGATGTCACTGGAACATGAGTAGGGAGTATGCTGTCCCTTCAGTGTTCTATACTGTGATCGTGGCTCCCATGTGCGTCCACGAGAGTGACATCATCCCTGCTCAGCCATTTAAGCGGCTGGAGACCAGGTGAAGATGGAAGCCCTGTCAGCAGTGAAGGCTTCAATTTAGAGGTAAGTATTTCACAATGTGCTAGTATGCAGTGCATATTAGCACAGGAGGCCATTACCTTTCAGGGGGCCATGACATTTTTAACCCCCTGGGATTTACTACTTCTTTAAAGTGGCAGCAAAGTCCGTTTTTGTACTCGTACCTACAGGTATACCTATAATAAGGCTTACCTGTAGGTCAGGGGTGTCAAACTGGTGGCCCTCCAGCTGTTGAAAAACTAAAAGTCCCATCATGCCTCTACCTTTGGGAGTCATGCTTGTAACTGTCAATCTTGCAATGCCTCATGGGACTTGTAGTTTGGCAACAGGTGGAGGGCCGCCAATTTGACACCCGTGCTGTAGGTACTGTAAATATCTCCTAAACGTGCACTGTTTAGTAGATATGTACTTGTGTAGCAGCACCAGCACATCAGGCCTGTGCCATTCCTTCAGAGCTGTGCACATGTGTGGGAGTGATGTCATTGTGGCTTGGCCATTCAAGCCGCCAGAGCCCACAAACATGGAAGAAGACCTGGTGAAGATAGAAGCCCTGACATTGGTGACAGAGCACAGCTGGAGGGCTTCGTTTTAAGGTAAGCTTCACATAATGTGCTGGTGTGTGATGCATACTAGCACATCATGACGTTACCTTGCAGGGGAAAAGTTGTTTTTTGGGGGGTTTTTTAACTAATAGGTTTACTACTGCTTTAGCACACACATTAAACACCTTTTTACAACACAAATCAAAGTAGGAATACCTTGCAGTTTGTTAGACTCAGTGTTCAAAAAAGTGTTCCCCGAATCCTTTGTGAAACTTGATTCGGCTCAGAAAACAACATAATCATTAGGTGTTAGCAGTGCCAGCACAAGGGTATCTAGCATCTGGGACGAAGATGCCAAACAGTGCCCCCTCCCCCAAGATGTATGAACATAATGTGTCAGTAAAATAACCCCCTTTCAGCATGAATTCCCCCCCAAATCACCCCATGTAGACCACATATCCCCTCCTAGAACAAATCTTACCCTGTTACCCCGCAAATTCCCCTTCCAGCACAAATTCCCTCCCCCCCCCAGTACCTACTCAGTAAACATCCCCATTTACCCTCATCCAGCACAACCCCCCCCCCCCCCAATCACCATTTCTTGCACATCCCCCCCAAATTTTCCCTGCCAGAATAAATCTTACTCACATCACACCCAAAGTTTCTCCTTCCAACACAAATTTTCCTTATCCCGCCATCTAGCACTAACCCCCTTGTCCTTGCACCATCCATTTTACCATTATCTTCTTCATCCCTGACCCTGTACCTCCCCTTCCGAATAGGAGTGAGTTTCTGATCAACTGCTGAGGAAAAGATAGGGGGAAGAATCAATGTCCCTGTCTTGTGTTCCTCTCTCACTGTGGTTGTCTGTTCTTTTTGGGCAGCTGGCCCGTCCTTGCATCCTAATAATGTACCTGTTTGCACAGCATTTGGAAGTTACCCTTTTCTCCTATTTAACCTCCTCTCGCCTGCCGAACACAAATGTGCGTCCTCCATGCATCTGGGCCTAGACGCTGAGCGGCCGTACATTTGCTCCCAACACACATGTCCGGTACTCACGGAAAGGTCCCGATCTCCTCTTTCGATCGGGATCTTTCCCGATCATGTGACCGCCATGACGGCGTGTCATGGCGGTCACATGACCCTAAACCCCGCCCCACCTCCCAGCTTCTGCAACCCTTAAAGGGCCGGGAGGTGCCGGCGAGAAGGGGTTAATATACAGTATGGACTTTCATATATAGTACAATGTGGATTATTGTGTGTTGTAACTGACTTATACAAACTGGCAATTCACTTGTTATTCACAAGGTCCAAGTGAGTGGAGGCATTGGCACTTATTAGAGACTCTGTTCTCACATATACAGGGCAGCCATCAGAAATTGTGGGACCCCTTACACAGCTTTAGGCCTGGGCCCCCCTGGGCCTGACCACCAACATTCCCCAGGACCCATCCACTGCCCATCCTACCGAGTCCCTCAGTGCACTCACTATTATTTTAACACTCTTACAACTTAATATATGAAAATGAAAAGTGTATTCCAAGCCATCAGTGCTCTCAAGATTTAACAGTAAGAAATTATATTTTGTCTAAAAAATATGAAGCCTGGCCACCACTACAAGGTAGACTCTTTTGAGCAGGGCCTTACACTAACACAAATTGCACGTCTTTTCATTGCCCCCCCCCCCCCCCCCCCCCAATATATCTTCCCCTAGTAGATCCTTCTCCACAAAGTAACTCCATCATCCTCATCCCTCTTCAGAATCATCCTCATCCCTCTTCAGAATCATCCTTATCCCTCTCCACAATGTAACCCCATTATCCTCATCCAGAATCATCCTCATCTCTCTCCCCAATCCAGCTCCATCATCCTCATTCCCCTCCAGAATCATCCTCATCCCTCTCCACAATGTAACTACATCCTCATCCTTCTCCAGAATCACCCTCATCCCTCTCCACAATGTAACTCCATTATTCTCATACCCCTCCAGAGTCATCCCCATCCCTCTCCACAAGGCAACTCCATCATCCTCATCCCCCTCCAGAATCATCCTCATTCCTCTCCACAATGTAACTCCATCATCCTCATCTCTCTCCAGAATCATCCTCATCCCTCTGCACAATGTAACTCCATCATCCTCATCTCTCTCCAGAATCATCCTCATCCCTCTGCACAATGTAAAACCATCATCAAGGGGAAAAAAACGTCCTTCTCCACAATGTAACTCCATCATCCTCATCCCTCTTCAGAATCATCCTTATCCCTCTCCACAATTTAACCCCATTATCCTCATCCCCATCCAGAATCATCCTCATCCCTCTCCCCAATGCAGCTCCATCATCATCATCCCCCTCCAGAATCATCCTCATCCATCTCCACAATGTAACTACATCCTCATCCTTCTCCAGAATCACCCTCATCCCTCTCCACAATGTAACTACATCATCCTCATCCCCCTCCAGAATCATCATCATCCCTTTCCACATTGTAACTCCATCATCCTTAGCTCCCTTCAGAATCATGCTCATCCCCCTCCACAATGTAACTCCAACATCCTCATCCCCTCCCAGAATCATCCTCATCCTTCTCCACAATGTAACGCCATCATCCTTATTGTTCTCCATAACCATCTTCATCCCCAACTTCACTCTCCATCATCAAAATCCTTATCCTTCTCCACCCTGTTCCCAAATCATCCTCATCCCTGGATACTTATTATACATCAATCCTCATCTCCAACATCCCTCTCCATAATCACCCCCATCCCTTTTCAGAATCATCCTCATTCCTCTCTTGCTTTGTAACCCATCCTTGTATTTTCTATGTGCTCTTTACTCAGCCAACCCTCTATTATCGCCATATGATCCATCTTCATCCCTCTCTCCATCATCATCCTCATTCCTCCAGCAGCCTCTATCCATAATCCCTTATCATTATCATCCTCACCATCCTTTTTACCATTATTTTCTTCATCCATGACCCTGTTCCTCCGCCTCTGCCTCCAGGATAGGAGTGTCCGATCAGCTGCTGGGGAAAAGGTAGGGGGAGGAATCATTGTCCCTGTCTTGTGTTCCTCTATCACTGTGGCTGTCTGTTCTTTTTGGGCAGCTGGCCCATCCTGGCATCCTAACAGCTACCAAAGCTGCTTATGCTGCCCTGGGCCCAGGCCCCTCGGGACATTCAGGCCCCATACAAGTGTATAGGCTGCCCCCCCTGATGGTGGCCCTGCACACATATACCACATAGGTGGCACAACACACCAGTAGCCTTAAAAAGTGTAAAAAATGGGTTACAGGTAGCTTTTATAGGGAGATGATGTTCCTCAGACAAAGGCTTTTTGGCTCTTCTGTGGATCACAGTACCAATCTAGTAACATGGATTGATTGACTGAAACATCACTTTGGAAATAGTACATAGACAAATAATATCAGTATCTAAAGGAAAAAGAATTCAAGGAAATCCTGTGCATCAAGCTGCACTTTAACCTTTTCCAGCCGACCATACGCATATATATGGCCTCACGGAAGTGGGCCTTTGTCCATGGGGCCGCACATATGTGTATCTGTATTTGTGCTGAGAATGTTCCACACAGCATGCTCCTAGCACAGAAACTGGGCTCTCATTGGGAGCCTCAGGTCTCATACTAAAGATCGACTCCCGGTCCTGGGTCACCTAATCGCTGTGATATCCTCTGATTGGCTGTCACAGTGATCAGTCACTGTGCAGCCAGCCCCTGTGTTTTTTTTCTCTCTGAATGGAGGGAGAGATACATTGTACCTTTCTCTCCTTGCAGGGAGAAAGATGTAAATAAACAAAAGCGTGTAAAAAAATAAGTTAAAGAAAATAAAAATTAAAGAGAAAATAGCTAGATCAAGGTTTGATCAGGTCAGTGCCAAGGTTAGTGTTTGGGTCAAGTAAGGGTCAAAAGTCAAGATCAGGGTCAAAGATTCGGGTCAGTATATTAGGGGCATTTTTTTTTAAAAGCATTTTATTTAATTTGTTTGAGTGTCCGTTAGTGTCAGTGTGATTTAGGTAGGATAAAAAAGCAAATTGCACACTATTGTTTCTGGGCTGTACTACAGGTACAAACAACAACTAACATACACATACAGTCAGGTCCATAAATATTGGGACATTGACACAATTCTAACATTTTTGGCTCTATACACCACCACAATGGATTTAAAATGAAACAAACAAAATGTGCTTTAACTGCAGACTGTCAGCTTTAATTTGAGGGTATTTACATCCAAATCAGGTGAATGGTGTAGGAATTACAATAGTTTGCATATGTGCCTCCCACTTGTTAAAAGTAATGGGACAATTGGCTTCTCAGCTGTTCCATGGCCAGGTGTGTGTTATTCCCTCATTATCCCAATTACAATGAGCAGATAAAAGGTCCAGAGTTCATTTCAAGTGTGCTATTTGCATTTGGAATCTGTTGCTGTCAACTCTAAAAATGAGATCCAAAAGAGCTGTCACTATCAGTGAAGCAAGCCACCATTAGGCTGAAAAAACAAAACAAACCCATCAGAGAGATAGCAAAAACATTAGGCGTGGCCAAAACAACTGTTTGGAACATTCTTAAAAAGAAGGAACGCACCGGTGAGCTCAGCAACACCAAAAGACCCGGAGGACCACGGAAAACAACTGTGGTGGATGACCGAAGAATTCTTTCCCTGGTGAAGAAAACACCCTTCACAACAGTTGGCCAGATCAAGAACACTCTCCAGGAGGTAGGTGTATGTGTGTCAAAGTCAACAATCAAGAGAAGACTTCACCAGAGTGAATACAGAGGGTTCACCACAAGATGTAAACCATTGGTGAGCCTCAAAAACAGGAAGGCCAGATTAGAGTTTGCCAAACGACATCTAAAAAAGCCTTCACAGTTCTGAAACAACATCCTATGGACAGATGAGACCAAGATCAACTTGTACCAGAGTGATGGGAAGAGAAGAGTATGGAGAAGGAAAGGAACTGCTCGTGATCCTAAGCATACCACCTCATCAGTGAAGCATGGTGGTGGTAGTGTCATGACGTGGGCATGTATGGCTGCCAATGGAACTGGTTCTCTTGTATTTATTGATGATGTGACTGCTGACAAAAGCAGCCGGATGAATTCTGAAGTGTTTCGGGCAATATTATCTGCTCATATTCAGCCAAATGCTTCAGAAGTCATACTGCAAAAGCAACCAAAGAGTTTTTTAAGGGAAAGAAGTGGAATGTTATGCAATGGCCAAGTCAATCACCTGACCTGAATCCGATTGAGCATGCATTTCACTTGCTGAAGACAAAACTAAAGGGGAAATGCCCCAAGAACAAGCAGGAACTGAAGACAGTTGCAGTAGAGGCCTGGCAGAGCATCACCAGGGATGAAACCCAGCGTCTGGTGATGTCTATGCGTTCCAGACTTCAGGCTGTAATTGACTGCAAAGGATTTGCAACCAAGTATTAAAAAGTGAAAGTTTGATTTATGATTATTATTGTCCCATTACTTTTGGTCCCTTAACAAGTGGGAGGCACATATGCAAACTGTTGTAATTCCTACACCGTTCACCTGATTTGGATGTAAATACCCTCAAATTAAAGCTGACAGTGCAGTTAAAGCACATCTTGTTAGTATCATTTCAAATTCATTGTGGTGGTGTATTGAGCCACAAATGTTAGAATTGTGTCGATGTCCCAATATTTATGGACCTGACTGTATGTAGCATCACTGCGATCGTCAGTAGTGGAAACATTTATATTGGGTTGTTATTTGGTAGCATGTTATATATATATCTATAGTAGCAAGATATATACAGCTAAATTTAAAATATATATATATTTTTTTTTTTTACTATTTTAGGCCAGTTTTCCTTTGATAATAATACTGAAATCTGCAGCTCTGGATTAAGGCATATTAATTCTTCTTGTAAGGCAGCTTTTCATTTTATGGGTTAGGCCTGCTTATCTATTTATTTTTTTTGCATTAAAATAAAACTTTTTTCTTTTTGTATTTTTGACAGATCGATAAGCACTGGGGAATATGTTTGCATAATGCAAATAAAGAATAGCAGCAACAATAATAAACATATGTCTTACAGATAATAACATTAACTTTACAATATTCTGCAGACGGTAAATGTTATTTTGTTTATTACAAAGAAAAAAAAGTGTTGCCAATCTTTGCTTCACTTAGGAATACAATTATAAGCACATAGGTTGTAATACTAGGTTTCAAAACAGAAATACTTAGGTAGTAAGGGGGCATATAACTCTTTATTTTTAGGTTACCCACTTGTATTACAGTTTTCAGGGGGTGTAAAGTGATATTTACAGTATCATCTCGTGATACCTTGGGCAGTGATGTATCCTCTTTATGGAGAGATCTGGGATTTATTAGACCCCTGATCACTCCTCTACCCCCCAAGGCAGCTGATCAATTTGATAGGCTGCTCTCCTGGCAGTGGCTGGTACTAGCCAGACAAAATCCTCGTAGCTTCCAGCTTTATGTGTCACAGAGGGGAGGGAGAAAAAGATGTTCCTCATTCTGCACTGCCAACCTGACCTGATGGAATTGGAGAGCCCAGAAAAACAGGGGCGGTAGTGGCTGAACGCAACAGTGAGTGGTTGGGGGCAGTAAAAACACAGACATGGTGTTTTTAAAAACCCCTCAATCATAAGTGTAAGGCTCCATTCACACGGGGTGCATACATTCTCGTTTAGGGTTGTCTTTTACCAGCACGGTGTTACGTGCATCCTCATGCTGGTGTTCCATTTATTTTTATTGAGTCATTAAATACATGGGACACGGTGGGGTTGATTTACTAAAACTGGAGAGTACAAAAATCTGGTGCAGCTGCGCATGGTAGCCAATCAGCTTTTAACTTCAGCTTGTTTAATTAAGCTTTAACAAAAAAATATTGGAAGCTGATTGGTTTCTACGCAGAACTGCACCAGATTTTGCCCTCTCCAGTTTTAGTAACTCAACCCCAGTGTCCGTATCCATGCAGCCATGTGCCATGGGACACCAGACCAGCACGAGCATGCTTGCAACACCATGCTGGTAAAAGATGACCCTGCATGAGAGACGCATGTCTGTGCCCCACGTGAATGGGCCCTAAATGAGGCCAAAGGATACATTTCACTTTCCTTCTATGATCACCATGATTATCATCATGATAATCACACAGTACAGGTGCTGTGGCTCAAAGCTTTATCATTGGTGTCAATCCGCCTGCTTGTTGAATTAGAAAAACATATCCCTCCATGATACAGCTCCTTGGTCCTCTGAATAAACTGATGGAACCCAGGGAATTTAATTTAGACCACCCAGGAGCTGCAGGGAATGAGGGAACATGAAAAAAGGTGCCTGCAGCTGCATCAAGAGGATCAGTGTCAGCCATAAGATAGTACAGCTGGCCCTTCTGATCGCCAGGTGCCTGGGCTCACCTTTACTGATGGGGCAGAGTACAAGAGGGCCAGCTGTACTACTATAGCAGTGGCTCTGGTCATGATAAAGTTCAAGAAATTGCTTTAATTTGAAGTACATACCTGTGGGAATCTGCTGAAACTATAGAACAAAGTGCAAAGGGGCTCTTGCAAAAAGGCAGGTATTAGGACATTCAAAATAGGAAACATCAGTTCGGGGAGGGGGGGGGTCATGCTTATGGCTTATTTTTTTCAAGCAAAAATATCCAAACATAAGCTCTTCCCACACAGAGCTTAGATTGAACAAAATCAAAAAGTCTAGAATGGCACCACACCCAACAGTTTGATAGCCTACCTTTATTCAGGCACCACACTCATAGGGTTCTAAACCTGAAATGGATTGGTGCCCAGGAAAACCCTCCTCACTGTCAATGACCAGACTGCAGAACACCAATGACACTATGGTGTCTGTTTGTGACACAGAGAATAGCTGCGATTCAGAGGATCGCAGCTATTCTCTGGTCATTCACAGTTTATGACACTCAGGAGATCAGCGGAGAACTGTTCAGCTCTTCACTGGCAATCTGTGTTCTCCCTCCAGATTCTCCAGCCCAGAGCTGGAGAATCGGAGGGACCGCAAACTAAGCAGAGATAATTTACCTCTGCTTAGTAAACTGATCTTTTACTGTAATCTCACGAGACTATAGTAAAAGCAGCCGTTTTCCAGCGCTTGTAGACCATTCTCCCTTCGTTCGGAGAACTGATCTACATATGCTTCATAAACGGCATTCACATTCCTTCCTGTTAGTCTTCCCATAGTTTAGGCGGTAGGTATACCCTGTATAAGTCTATTCCCAATGTCAACCAAAGTCATCTGCTACCTTAAGCTAATTATTTGCAAAGGCAACATGGAGGAATGCGAGAGCACAGGCCACAAGACAGCTCTGAAATCATATCTACAGACATCTCCTAAGGAGACAAATGTTACTGCAGCGAATTAAAGCATTCAATGACCAGCTAATCCTTCTCAATAAGCACTGTAGTTGTGCTAAGGTCAGAACATTATGTCAATGTGATTGTAGCTTCCTGCAATTCTATTATTGTTGAGCACTTTCTGATTGGAAATGTAGCAGCCGTTAGACAGGAGCATTGTCTTTCCATCAGACTTAAAGTGAAGAGTGCTGGGCAGCCAGAGTAAGGGCTAACTTCAAAAGTGAAATATGCAATTCCCTATACGGCACTCAGCCAAGATCATAAAGACAGCAAAAAATGCTAAAAAATAAATTAAAATGTAAATTAAAAGTAACTGGCTAGACACACGGTAAATCACAATATGTATAAAAATCTCTATGATTAGATTAGATTAGAGATGTAAACATTTGTTTTCTTTCCTTTCAGTTTCGTTTGTTAAGTAAACCATTTTGTTTTGTCATATTCGTTAAGTTAGATTCATTTTCGGAACAATTCCTTATTTCGGGAGAGTATACATTAATTGTTCTGTTGTTTCTCTTTTGTTATTAAAGATTGGATATATTCCAATCTTCAAAATAACAAAATTGTATGTAATTGGGTGGGCAGCACAGTAGCTAAATGGTTAGCACTTCCACCTGGCAGTACTAGGGTCGTTGGTTTAAATCCCAACCATGGCACCACCTGCTTGGAGTTTGCATGTTCTCCCTGTGCCTGCGTGGGTTTCCTCCGGGCCCTTCGGTTTCCTCCCACATCCCAAAGACTTGCTGGTAGGTTAATTGGATCCTTTCTAAATTGGTCCTAGTATGTGTATGAATGTGAGTTAGGGACCTTAGATTGTATGCCCCTTGAGGGTTAGGGACTGATGTGAATGTACAATATATATGTAAAGTGCTGCGTACATTGACGGCGCTATATAAGTACCTGAAATAAATAAAATAAATGTACAATATATATGTAAAACACTGCATATATAGCACAGTACTATATGTAATAAAAATTTAATTAATGCACATTCATTGAGTTGAAATCCCCATTCCGAGCTGACTTTGTTGAGCCGTACACAAACAAATTAAACTAGTGGTCTTTAAGTTCAATACAAAAAACATCTTCTTATAATATTGACTCTACGCTCACTAGACATGTGCAGAACAAAAAAAAGGTGTTTAATTTTGATTTATTTAAATAATTTTGTTTGGTCAAATTCGTTAAAGTAGTTTCATTTGTTTTTGGAATATGTTTTGATTTGTTTATTCATTTTCAAATTTGATTAAAATTTGGTTTAATTCAATTCGACTGAATCGGTAATCGAATTCAAATTCATTCTATTCAAAATTGGTATTTCAGAAGGTTGGGTATATTCTTTCTATTTTATTATATTTTTTTGTTTTCTATTTTATTCTTTTATTTTCTATTCTTTTCTATTCTATTGTTTTCTATTCTATTCTAATCTATTCTAATTCAAATTTATTTTATTCGAATTTCCAAAGATGGTTATATTCTTTCTATTTTATTCTCTTCTATTGTTTATTTTCTATTATATTATTTTCTATTCTATTCTGTTCTATTTCTTTATTTTATATTCTATTCTTTTTTTCTAATTTTATTTTATTTTTTTGACAAAATTTTGTTTCGTTATTTCGGATTAGTTTAAATTCATTACTATTGTAATTTGGAAATTCGGATACATCCGAATCTCTGAATAACGAAAAATTTGCCTGAATTTCAATTCGGAATTAAATTAACCGCACATGTCTAACACTCACTAGTATAAAAATGGATGGATTCAAATCAATTTGGATCATTCGTTATAGGGTTACGTTATTTCAGATGCTTCAAACATTAACAAAAGGCCCAAATTATCACATCATGTCATCTGAATTAAATAAATTAATATGAATGGATTCATTTTCTTGCTATTTATTTCGGATTAGTTGAAATTCATTACTATTGTGATTCAGAAATTCGGACACATCCAAAAAATGCAAACTTCATCAGAATTTTGATGTGTAACTAAAAGAACCACACATGTCTAATATAAATATGTATTGAGGTAAGTCCAATCGCTAAACATAAACCACTTGCACTAATAGACAGTTCAACTGCAGCCATCTTGCAAGAGGAGTGGGAGTCTCCCAGGTATATGTAATAAAACACAAATGCAAGAAGGGTTCAATAGTGTAGTATGTTAAAAACCATAATTTAATACAATAAAAACAAATGTAGGAACTGCACTTAAAAGGGAGCTGTAAGTAGCATGTAATAACCTTTGACTGGCTGGATATCTACCCATCAGCAGTCCCAGTAACTGATCAGTGTGCCTTAGGCAGCCTGGTGTGAGCCCCTGTGTAATGCCTCAGTAGTCAGTGTGTGAGCCCACAGCAGTCACAGAGATGTTGGAAATCCCGGGGACCTGTTCCGTGGTAGCAGCTTGCAGTCTTGACTACAATAGTTCACCCCTAGTAATGATGTCTGGTACACGTTTCAAGGAGGACTTTGCCTTCCTCAGCCATGGCTAACCTCAGAATTTTAGGGGGTCCTAAATACATGGGTGGTTGGGATGACTGCAGCAGGTGGATAGAAAGGTAAGCCCATGTGGTACATTTGAAAGGGAAGAATGAAATGAAATGAATAGCATAGACATCCAGCCAAAATAACAGGGTAAAAATAAATAGCTCATTGAAAGATAACATAATAACATAAACCGGCCTTTTGCTGCAATATTTACTTTCAGTCCAAAAGGTTACCCCACAGCTCTTTTTTCTGCCACTGAAGGAGATCAGCTTAATGGCCAGAATCATTTAACCCACTCCTCTTCTGAGCCTGGGTCATCCTGGACCTGCCCCAGCCTGTCAATGGAAAAGGCTCTGAGGAAGAGGGCATGTCCCTCAAAACATGTTAACCTTCTGGACTTGTATTACCCCTCCTTGTTATGTGTTGAGATGATATGAAGGAACCTTGGTGGTCTGTACCGGGACTTGTACTGATGTGCTTGGACATATGTTGGTTTGTGAGTATATAATCCATTTATTTATGTTATCAATAAAGGGTAACTAAGGATAATGCACTAGGCTGGTGCGCCCTCTGTTTGTTCTTGGTTGCAGCTTGTGCAGACTACCCCAGTCTTAAGAGGTCAGCAAAGCGTGGCAATTCTGTTTGAGTCAAGACTGGAACAAGGAATAAAGTGTCTATAGCATCTGAGTACCTCATTCAAGCAATTTGTGAATGGAAAGTGAAAGAAGAAGAATCACAGTGAAGTGGTCACTCTGCTTTCTCCTTCTATGATTCTTCTTGTCAGCAGGTGAACTGACTGGTTTCTTGCACTGCGACTTCCTCTCCAATTCCAGCTTTGCTATAAGGAACTGATGTATCAGTGGTTTAAACAGCTGCATTAATTTGTGTCCTTAACCACTTGCACTCCAGAGGATTTACCTCCCTTCCTGACCAGGCCATTTTTTGTGATACGGCGCTGCGTTATTTTAACTGACAATTGTGTGGTCATGCAGCACTGCATCCAAATGAAATTTAAGTCATTTTTTTCCCACAAATAGAGCTTTCTTTTGGTGGTATTTGATTGTCTGTGCCTTTTTATTTTTTGCGCTATGAAAAAAAAAAGACCAACAATTTTTGAAAAAAACAATATTTTTGAGTTTTTTCAATTAAACATATCCAGTAAAAATATTTAAAAAATCAAAGTTTGTCATGAATTCAGGCCAAAATGTATTCTGCTATATGTCTTTGCTAAGAATAATCCCAACACGTGTAAATTAATTGATTTACGTGACAGTTATAGTGTTTATAAATGGCGCTACCGGTATATATACACTTGGATCTTTTTTTTTTTTTAATTTTACTAGTAATGGCGGTGATCAGCGACTTATAGTGGGACTGCGGGACTGCAGCAAGCATTCTGACACTGGGGATAACTGACTTGGTGTCACTGGCTAATAAAAGCACTGACACTGTACTAATGGCACTTGGCAGGAAGGGTTTAACATGTGGGGCGATCAAAGTGTTAACTGTGTGCTGTTTCACTATTGGGGCCGTGTCTGTGCTTTCCACTGTAAGCACACTGCTTTGTATGGCTGTGTTGTGCACAGCCATGCAAAGCAGTGTGCAGGAGATGACAGGGGAGAGAACTGTTCTCTCCCCCCCGTCAGAGATGCTCGACCAGCAAGTAATCACCGTCCGGAACCCGGTGACTGACAGCCATGGCACGAATGGCCGCAAATTTCCTAAACGGAAATGCAAAATTGCATATATATATATATATATATATATATATATATGTGGCAGGGGCACACTGACAAATCATGGGGCCCCCAGGCAATAGGGGACCCTGTGTCCTTGCTCAAACTCAAAAAAGCCTATGAAAAAGGTACCAGGGGCATCTCATGGGGCCCCCTACTGACCCTGGGCCCTCGGGCAATGCCCGAGTTTCCAAATGGTCAGTCCACCCCTGATATGTGGTTTTACGCACCCGTGCCGCCCTGTAGCAGTACTTCTGCTATAGGGTGGATGGGAAGCAGTTAATATCTGCCTAGAATTCAGCTTTGGGGCGTAATTATGATGTATTATCCCTAAGAGGATGGATAATGCAATGGTTAACATCAGCAATACCTGCTGAACTTTCAACACAGCATGGTATTCCCAGAGCACCAGATTACTGGCCGGGAGGTGATAGGTATATCTACATCTATCCTTGAGCTGAAAAAAAGAGGCCTTCAGTTGAAAGTCATTATCCCTTTTTGAGTGGAATGTACCACTATTTAAAAAAATACCTATTATTGCCCTGCAGCTTTCTTCACTATGTCACAGAAATACTGCAAGCAATTCATGGATCTTATGCAAAGGTCCCAAAAGGCTAGGTTTAACATGATATTTATTGCTTTAAAACAACATTCATGCCTGTGCTTAAATTTTGTGAGGAATTAGTGATATTTATTTCTTATTTTATTGGTCATTTACTATAACTATAGGACAGTGCAGTAAAAATGAGCGTGCAAAATGAGTAAATGCTGTATGACTGTCCTACACCATATAATTCACAAGATTTATAGTTGATAATTTATGGGTGTATTATGCTTTGCATTGACCCAGACTGAGAGTTAATAATGATGTAACAAACAAACATCATATTCATAGAGCTAACCTTTTTCTTCTTCTCAATCAATGTTTATTGAGCTCTGCGTACTGTAAAAACAACTGTGCTTTCTAGCTTTGTTATAAGATCTTATTTCCCAATATGGGTTTCCGATAAATCTTGCAGCGTGTGTTAGCATTTCCGTGTTGATCAACAACTCTGCCAAGCTGATGGGAAATGGACACAGTTAACCATTTCTCACTCTTTTGATACATCTCCTAAAATTCTTAGTTTGAAGGGCAGTTTTAACTCATCCTATATTCCTTTCAGGGTCCACGCACACCTGTGTATTGGTATTGCACATGCATAGGAGTGAATGAGCCAATATAGTTTCCATTTTAGACTAGGTTCACATCTACAAATGGCAACTGCCTTACCCTATAATTGTCCTTCACAGCATGAAGCACATGGAAGGGTGACACATGTCAAATGACAACAAAGAAAAATTCTCAGCTCAAGTTAACAGTCAGCCTGCAAGAAATCGAATTGTCCTGTCTAACAGTTCACATTACAAACGGGTTTAGTTTGCACACATTTGCAAATACATGCATAAGCTGCAGAGCAACTTCACGGCACCCCAGTATTATCTTCAGCCCTAACTCTATACATTTTGAGAGCCTCTATAATAGGAGCACATTTATCATAATGGATAGATTGAGGCAGGGGCGTATCATGAAGTAGGCTTGAATGGAAGACCAAAGTGGGCCCTAGGCAGTGATAAAGTAAAAATGCGGTGTGAAAAGTGGGTGTGGTTTAAATTGCACTTAAAAATGGGCATGGCTTAAAAGGGATGTGGTTAATAGTGTCTGAAATTACTTACATAATGCAGAATGTGGTAATGCTAAATAGGAAATGTAGAGTGTGGAGTGTATGACAGTGGGTAGTATGTACAGGGAGAGCAGTGTGTAGTGTATGGCAGTGGGAGGTATGTGCAGGATGTTGTCAGTAGGGCAGTGGATGGTGTCACTGGTAGTTGGGACCATCTGCTGCCACAGGCTGATAACACAAAACTAAACTTCTTTGGCTGCACTCATGAATGCTATTGCTGGAGGACAAAATAGGAAAGAGGAGGAGAGAAGGGATAGAGATTTGGGGGAGGGAAGAAAGGAAAGAAATGGAGGAAGGAAGGAAGGAAGGAAGGAAGGAAGGAAGGAAGGAAGGAAGAAAAGGTATGGAGGAAGGGAGTCAAGGGAGGAAGGGAAGGAAGGGAATGGAGGGCAGAAGGGGGTGGAGTAAGGAAGGAATGAAAGAGAGGAAGGCAGACAGGGCAGGAAGGAAGGAAGGAAGGAAGGGGATGGAGGGAGGAGGGAAGGAAGTGGAGGAAGGGAGGAAGGGAGGAAGAAAAGGAAGAGGATGGAGGATGGAAGGAAGGAAGGAAGGAAGGAAAGGGAGGGAGGGAATGGATGAAGGAAGGAAAAGAGGGGAGGGAGGAAGAAAGGAAAGGAGGGAATGGAGGAAGGAAGGAAGGAAGGAAGGAAGGAAGGAAGGAAGGAAGGAAAGGGATGGAGGAAGGGAAGGGAGGAATGGATGAAGGAAGGGAGGCAAGGGAGGAAGAAAAGGAATGGGATGGAGGATGGAAGGAAAGGAATGGATGGAGGAAGGGAAACAAGGGAGGAAGGGAAGGAAGAAAAGGATGGATGAAGGAAGGAAGGGTATGGATAGAGTAAGGGGAGGAAGGAAGAAAAAAAGGGAGGGTTGCAGTTGAACCATTTTTCCAGTGCATTTTCCGTTTTTGAACACTTTTTTATGCGTTTTGCAGTTTGTTTTTTTTTGGCTAATAGGAAAGTATGATCGTTCTGTTTATGTAAATGGTTAGGACATTCGCCTGGCAGCACTACGGGGGTTGGTTCGAATCCCAACCATGGCACCACTTGCCTGGAGTTTGCATGTTCTCCCTGTGCCTGCCTCCGGGTACTCCGGTTTCCTCCCACACTCCAAAGACATGCTAGTAGGTGAATTGGCTCCTGTCTAAATTGGCCCTAGTATGTGTATGTATGAATGTGAGTTAGGGACCTTAGATTGTACATTGAGGGTTAGGGACTGATGTGAATGTACAATATATGTAAAGCGCTGAGCAAATTGACAGTGCTGAGTAAGTGCCTGTAATAAATAAATAATAATAATGTAGCATGATTTTGATGCTACCTGAGTGCCAGAAAGTGTAAAGTTGCATCAAAATTGCACTACATGAACAGAATTGTCATACTTTCCTATTAGGAACCCACCCCCGCAAAGCACAAAATGCATCAAAAATGCACCAATTGCACTTTTGGCGGGTCCATTGAAGTCTATTACATGCAAAATGCAATTTGCTGCAGAAAAAAAGTCCCTGACCTTTTCCAAAAAATGGATCAGCTCAAATGCACAAATACGAACTAGATCCATAGGAAACCATGTTAAATGGACTGTAGTGCATTTCTGCAAACTGGAAAACGCACTGAAATCCACATAAGTGTGAACCTAGGGTTAAAAAAACACTAAGCTGAATCACATAGATGTGAACCAGTCCCAAAGTAAGAATGTGATTTCTTCTTTAAATTAATTTTTTGCAAAATTCTGCGTTAAAATGAACAGGTGTGAACAGGCTCTATATAGCAAAACAAGTCATTCTAAAAACCTAATAGTAATGCATAATCTGATTAATAAAATTACACTATAATCATAGCAACACAGTCAAGCTTATCACTAAATTGATCCAGCTGTAATCCCCCCCCCCCACAAACACACGCACACACACACACGTAAACCAATCCTTCCTCCTGCTTTCTTTGCAGTTTCCTATTTGTATCTCTAGGTAAACATCCTACACACATCATTACCTCCAATTACTATCCCCACCTGACTACTCAGTCCTTGTGGGCATGCTTAAAGTGGTTGTAAACCTCAGACATGAAATAAGTACAGAGCATATCTATACTTCTCCCTATCAAGAGCGCTAAGTGTCATTTCTGTTTGCTGCTTCATTCCTCTGTTAGCAGCATGAGTCATTTCTGACAAGCTTTCCTGACACCAGGAGAAAAATGGTGACAGAGGCGGGACCTCCAGCAGATTGACAGCCCCAACTCTGTTCCTGCGAGCTATGTGGAGGGGGGGGGGGTGTCTCTTCCATCCAATCAGTTCTCAGAGCTCTCCTCACTTTGTAACTTCAGCTCTCCACCCCCTGCTTTTCAGATCTGAGAGATTCAGTGTAAATTCTGCACTTTGAATAGATGTGGATGAAATACTCCTGTAGATAAACAGGTACAACCTATGTAGGACAATTTGTTTCATCTCTATGTGCCACCAGAGGAACACAAGTACACAATGCAGGTTGTCTGTGAATTTCTAATAGTAAGAGTAGCAGACCCCAAATAACACATCCTTCTACTCTTCCTGGAACAAGGGGTAGGTGGTAGGAGTGGCTGCCCTGGGTGCAATGGTTTACTCTGTAGGGATGGGGGCACCTTCCTTCTGTTACAAGGCTGAGTGTGATTGTAGTAGTGACTGCGGCAGTGATTTTGACAAGCAAGTGAGTGCTGGGCATAGGATCCCCTAAGCTTGCACATCCTGAACGGGGGGAAGGGGGAGGGGGGTGCAATTTTGCATCTTTGCCCTGGGCGCTGGATGACCTTATCCTAGTACTGCTTCCCAGCAAATACTGCGAATTTCTGCTACAAGGATATTCCATATTTAACCATCTCCCATCTGAACATCTAGCATATAAAACCTAATGGAGAGATCTGCCAATACTTTACAAAGTGGTGCTTCTAAAGAATAGATCTGATTTCCTAACATTACTTGGAAAGCATAGACTGATTTAGCAACAACTACTACAACTATTGATGACAATCAGCAGCTAAATAAGCATAGGCTTAAATTATTTCAGAGCTTAAATATCTTGCTCTACACTTGTAAGAGCAAAAGAAAATCAATAAATATGTCCTTTAAATTTTACCAGAGTCCTTAGATGAACACAATTTCACTGATGTAAAACAGGACACATATTAATCATTAAAACGAATCTTCCATACACATACATGTTTAAATATTGCAGTAATCTAAACAATGTAGGTCAACAATAACTATTCATGAACTTTTAGCAAGCTTGTAAATGCAAAAGATAATTCAGTAAAAACTAGTGCAGAATAATGACAACCTTTATTGAGGTTAAAAAATGACCAAGCCATAGCCAAGAAGGCTGTATTATATTTATAGTCTGCCCTCGGCTATGAGAAATGATCTTTTGCTTTCTTAGTAAACCCACTGTAGGGAAACTTTATATTCTGTAAATCATGTCTGCAATAGTTCTGAAAAATATTATAATCTTTAACATACAATGATTAATTTTTTTAACAGAGACTTGAAAGCTTAAAATTACAGAGCCAAGAGATATTCTCACATGGTTACAGGGAAAAAAATTCTATAGCTAAAAAGGCATATTATAAATTGGTATAATATATGGATATAAACTGTATTTTATGGTGTCAAGTAAAGAGCTTAGCTATATGTGTGTTATACAGTAAAAACTATTCTTTACTGTAATAGCTTGTCAGGGGGTTTTGTGGGGATATAACCAAATTCACCTCCAGTAATCCCTTCACAACTTGACTGGAAATGCTAAACTGTACACAATCCTTAGCTAAAGTTCCAACTGCCCCCCGTAAGGTAGCCTCAGATAATTTATGTACTAATTAATGTACTAATTCCTACCTAAAGTAAGTCAGCATTCCACCTGAATCAGGACACAATCCTCCCTACTTTTTCTGATGAAGCAGGCCTATGCCATGCCTTAGATGTTAGGAACGCCTTGAAATCATACATTGCAGAAAACGCAGAGATTAGATCCTCGGAAAGACTTTTTCTTCTTCTCAGAAGCAAAAAAGGACAACTAGCCTCAACAAGAACCATAGCTTCTTAGCTAGTAAAACTAATCAAGAAAGGTCACAAAATCAGAACCATTCTCACACCAAAAGAGGTCAGGGCACACTCAACAAGGTGGATGGCAGCATTTTGAATAGTTCTCTCTGAGGTCTCAGCTGAGATCATCTGCAAGGTGGCTACATGATGTTCAAGAAGCCCCTTCATGAACTACCATGGAATCGATTTAGTGGTTTTTACAACAGTGGAATAAATTTTATGTTAGCAACACTCCTTCTTGTGTAATCATTATTTTATATTATGCCTTGCCATGATTCCCCAGGATATGTAAAATTGTACACTCATCTTCTGTAATTGTTATTTCCTGGTGCATCTTTATGGCAGCACACAGGTCCCCTCCCATGCCATGACTATTTACATGAATGACCATGGGCATTTAGGGGCTAAATTTGGATTTACTGTATCTCATCATATATGGTAAGAGGCGGAGCATTCATCCAAAATTACGGAAGGTGAGTAAACCATTTTCTGTTGTTCTGAAGTATGGAAAATCATTGCATTTGCTTTTCCATTCCAAACTAGTGAAAGGTCTTATGATTGTACTGTTCTGCAGGCAAAGGTTGTGGCAAAACGTCCCCCAAAGTCCCAACATCAGCCTCACCAGACTTTTCTGTAGCAACTAGTTGCTTATTTTTGTAGTTACCCATACTTTTAAAAGAACATTTCTACCAAAAACCACATTAATAAATGTAATAATACTATCAGAGATCCGAATGTCGGTCAAAGTGCTTTAAAATGTTGCTTTTAACATTAGATACTGATGTGAATAAGATTTCCAGAACAAAAATTACATATACTGTTAGAAATTTGTTCTTTCAAAAAAAGAATTCATTATAAAACTTAAAACAAAAACTCTGCTAGTGTATGAACAGCTTAAGACATAGCCATACAAATATTTACCTTTGTGCCAGCTGACGCATGTGAAAACAGGTCTCTAATAATCCCAAACAAACTAAGCCTTTTTTGTACTTTATCTTTTATTAAATCTTTTTTTCCTTACAAAAATCCATATTATGTCAGATTCTTAAATACATAAATACTATATGTTTAGTACCTGTTCCCTACACCACCCACCCTTATTTTCAACCCACCCATATCCCCGGTCCACATTCCAAATTCTTCCAATATCTTCTTTTATATTTCTTGTTTAAGTCTATATCCTTTTCCTTCATCTAATGTTCCATAGCTACTCAGTTGCCCTTACCAACTCTCCACACTCTTCCTACCTTAAGCTCCTACTTCTTCACGATATCTTTCAGATGTTTTAAAATCATACCATCTACTCCACACTTCTCTCAATTTTCCATTTTGTCCTCATCCATATGATATAACTCCTCCATCTTACATATGTATTAGACTCTCTTTATCCACTCCTTTATTTTTGGGGGCTCTTGGGCTAACCAATATTTAGGGATATGACTTTTGGCCACACTAATTAGATTATATAATACACTATTTTTGTATTGTTTCACAGAAGTCTCGGTGTTACAAAATATACATGCCCACGGGTCCCTCTGTACAATTGTTCCCAATATCTCCTCTATATATTTAATTATTTCCTGCCAGAACTTCTGAATTTTAGGGCAATCCCACCAAATGTGAGCCATTGTTCCCTTATTCCCACACCCTCTCCAATACAATGGTGAGACATCTAATCGTTGATTATGTGCCACACTCAGTGTAATATACCATCTTGCTAAGCACTTATAATTCATTTCAACTGTGTTCATATTCATCACCTCGTGTGTTAATTTAAATATCTTATTTTTTTGTTGCTTGTTCAGTTTTGTTCCCTGCTCCTTTTCCCACTTCTCTAAGGATCAGGACCCTCCAGATCACTATGGATCTTATAAATCCTGGAGGTAACATGTTTCTGTATTATGTTTGAACTCAACATTTTTTCTAACGGGTACATATCCTCCAGCATCCTCAGAGGCTGTAGTAGTGCTGCAACAAAATGTCCTAACTGGTAGTACCGCCATTCATCTAATGTGAAAAATATATCTTTTTTTCCTTTAAGTCTTGAAAAGTGTGCCCTCATCGACTATATCCCTCAAACATGCATTTCTATCTTTGATCCACTTCCACAAAATATTGTCTTTTCCCAGGTGGAAAATACTCCCTGCCCAACAGAGGAATCAATAAGGAGTTGTATTTCCAATCCATTTGCTTATGCAGTGCATCCCACATTCTTGGTACCTTACGTGTCAACGTGCTGGTGTTTTCACCCAAAATACGAAACTTGTGTGATATCCAAATAATCTTCTCTAATTGTGCCTTACCTAAAACACCTTCCATAGTTGCCCAACATTTCCCATGTGCGTTATGTGTCCAATCTACAATACGTGACAGTAATACCGAATAATAATATTCCCTAAAATTAGGTACCGTATTTGCCGGCGTATAAGACGACTTTTTGACCCTTGAAAATCTTCTCAAAAGTCGGGGGTCGTCTTATACGCCGGTACACATGTTAGGGGGGCTGCGGCATTAAGTACAGGGGTTTGCAGGGGCTGATGTCTCTTACCTGGATCCAGTCCCACGACGATCCGGTCCAGGAAGCGCGGCGTCTCCTTCAGTTCGGCCACTGGATGTTCGTGCGGCTGCTCGGCTCCGCCTCCTCACCGGTGATTGGCCGCCAGAACTGTAGCTCAGGAAAGGCACACAGGCGGCCAATCACCTGCGAGGGGGCGGAGCCGAGCGGCCCCGCGAAAATTGAGTGCCGGAGCAGCAGGTAAGTGTTCTGTGTAGAGGTGCTGCTGCAACCACATATGCTGGCTGCAGCAGCACCATACGAGAACAGGGTCAGCAAGTCTCAGTGGGAGGAATAGTGCCCCATCATTGGTGTCACTGATACCAATGATGGGGCACTATTCCTCCCACTGATACCAACGATGGGGCACTATTCCTCCCACTGACACCAACGATGGGGCACTATTCCTCCCCCCCACTGACACCAACGATGGGGCACTATTCCCCCCCCCACTGACACCAACGATGGGGCACTATTCCACCCCCCACTGACACCAATGATGGGGCACTATTCCACCCCTCACTGACACCAATGATGGGACACCATTCCTCCCACTGACATCAATGATGGGGCACTATTCCTCCCACTGACACCAATGATGGGGCACTATTCCTCCCACTGATACCAATGATGGGGCACTATTCCTCCCACTGACACCAATGATGGGGCACCTATTCCCCCCACTGATACCAATGATGGGGCACTATTCCTCCCACTGACACCAACGATGGGGCACTATTCCTCCCCCCACTGACACCAAATGGGGCACTATTCCCCCCCCCACTGACACCAACGATGGGGCACTATTCCACCCCCCACTGACACCAATGATGGGGCACTATTCCACCCCTCACTCACACCAATGATGGGACACCATTCCTCCCACTGACATCAATGATGGGGCACTATTCCTCCCACTGACACCAATGATGGGGCACTAGTCCTCCCACTGATACCAATGATGGGGCACCATTCCTGCCACTGATACCAATGATGGGGCACCATTCCTGCCACTGATACCAATGATGGGGCACCTATTCCCCCCACTGATACCAATGATGGGGCACTATTCCTCCCACTGATACCAATGATGGGGCACTATTCCTGCCACTGATACCAATGATGGGGCACTATTCCTCCCACTGACACCAATGATGGAGCACTATTCCTCCACTGATACTAATGATAGGGCACTATTCCTGCCACTAATGCCAATGATGGGGCACTATTCCTGCCACTAATACCAATGATGGGGCACTATTCCTCCCACTGACATCAATGATGGGGCACTATTCCTCCCACTGATACCAATGATGGGGCACTATTCCTCCCACTGATACCAATGATGGGGCACTATTCCTTCCACTGATACCAATGATGGGGCACTATTCCTCCCACTGACACCAATGATGGGGCACTATTCCTCCCACTGATACCAATGATGGGGCACTATTCCTCCCACTGACATCAATGATGGGGCACTATTCCTCCCACTGGTGTGCATTGGAAGAGGGGTAGTCTTATACGGCGAGTATAGCCCAAACACTACATTTTAGCAGGAAAAGTAGGGGGTCGTCTTATACGCCCAGTCGTCTTATACGCCGGCAAATACGGTAAATTTAATCCCCCATTCTCTTGTTTTTTACTCAATGCTTCATATTTAATTCTTGGTTTCTTATTAGCTCAAATAAACCTGAGTATCGGTTTCTTTAATGTCCCAAAGAAGGACCTTGGTATATGTACTGGGAGCATGTGAAATTTACATAAGATTTTGTGCGTAGGCTGCTACCTTATGTTCCACTTCACCTATCTTAATTCATGTTACATCTACAGTCTTTCTGACCAACTCCAATAAGGGTTCCAAAGATATTACAAATAACAGGAGAGATAATGGGCATCCCTGTCTTGTACCATTCTTCATTTAGAAAAACTGTGAAAGGGACCCGTTTACCTTTACTGCAGCTGACGGTCCACTATAAAGCCCTTTTATCCATTTTAGCATTTTAGGCCCTAAACCCAAGGCCTCTAACGTATCCATCATAAAAAATCTACCCTATCAAATGCTTCTTTGGCATCAATCAACATAATTATTGTCGGCAGTTTCTCTTTCTTTGCTTTTTGTAAAAGAAATAGTGATCTCAAGCCATTGTCCCTCCCTTCTCTTCCCGGGATGAATCCCACTTGATCCAGGTGTATCCATTCAGTTCTTTTATCCTAGTTGCTAATACTTTCGCATTCAACTTTGTATCAATATTTAATAATGATATAGGTCTATAGCTGGGGCATTGCATAACGTATTTCCCTTCCTTGAGTATGATTGTTTTATATGCTTGCAATGATTCTTCTCTCATCCCCAGCCCTTCTTCTAATGTGTTCATATATGTGCTTAATCTAATGACCAGTATATCTTTAAATTTCTTATAGTAACCAACAGTATAACAATCGGGACCTGGACTCTTTCCCGCTGCTGTACTCTTCAATGCCAAAAAAATTTCCTCCTGGGAGATGACTCTCTCTTGGCCCTTTAACTTTTCTTCTGGAATTCTTGGTAGACCCACCTCCTTTAGATATTTCTGCCTTTTTCCCTTCCTTTCCTCCTCCGTTTCTTTCCGGTCCCCATTCTTTACATCATACAACCTACTATAATATTTTTGAAACATATTAATGATATCAGTGGTGGAATATACCAATTCTCCTTTTTCATCTTTAATTTTTTCTATATAATTCTTTGATTTCTTTTCCTTTAGTCTTTTCATTAGCAATTTCCCAGGTCGATTCCCCCACTGATACCTATACCCTATTAAAAATCCTCCTTGTTTCCACTTCCATAAGATCTTTAAGTTCCTCTCTTTTAAGGATTATCTTCTGAAGTATTTCTGAGTCTAGTTTCTTTTTGTGTAACTGTTCTAAGTTATACAACTCCTCCATCACCAATCTTATTTTGTTCTCCTGGTCTTTCTTTTTTTCCATCAAGATCAAAATTCCCCTGATTTATGCCTTGTGTGCCTCCCATATCGTAGCCACATATACCTCCTTGGTCTCATTCAATATAAAAAATTGCTATAATTCCTCAACCTTTTCACTAGATCCAGGTCTTGTATAAGCATTTCATTTAATCTCCACATAGTGAATCTATTCTGCTACACGTAGTCTCATTGCGACAGGTGCATGATCCAACACAGTCATAACCCCTATGTTAGACTTGACCAATGAATCCAATTGTCTGTGTTCAATCATTATGTAGTCCAATCGTGAGTACGATCTGTGTGCTGGTGAGAAAAAAGATATAATCCCTTTCTCTTGGATGTTTCATTCTCCACGTATCTATTAGCTGATATTGATGTAGTTTCTTTTTCAGCAGTTTCAATTTTCTACCACCTTCTCTCTGCGCACTTGATGATGTATCCATCCATGGGTCCAAACAAAAATTAAAGTCTCCTGCAACAATCAGACCACCTTTGTTAAAGTCATTAAGTTTTTTCAACATGCTTTCCATAAATACAACTGGTTTATTATTTGGGCAATAGATGTTCGCTAACGTATAGTCAACTCCTTGTAATTTTCCTCTCAGGAAAAGAAACCGATCCTCTGGGTCCATCAGTCTCTCTTCCAGAGTGAAAACCACATGTTTTGAGAACCCAATTGCTACTTAACATTTGTGTCATGTGATATATGTGTCTCTTGTAAAAACACTACATCCATAGTGTTTTGGTGGATTTTCCTAAGTTTGTTATATCTTTTAGTAGGGGAGTTTAGTCCTTTCATGTTATAAAATTGATCAAATTCATTTCTAAAGCTAAGTCACTTCTCAACTATACTTCTCTTCAAAGGAATACAGACCTAGATAATATAGAACATGGACCAACCCCCCCCCCCCCTCCCTCTTCCCCTCCCTCCAACCTCTGTCTGCCCACCCCCCTCCCACTCTCCCTTTATTTTCCCCATATTACTTTTACAAAACCCCTGGCCTGAATTTTGCCTTAGAATCCGTCGTGGGACATTCCCACTAGCGATTCCTATATCGGGGTGAAGCTCTAAACACACGCACACGCCCACTCTGCCCCCCCATCTCGCAGGATAGGGGATCTAGAGTTTGGTAGCACATTTAGTCTCCAGGTAACCCACCATTACCTTCGCATTATCTACCTAGTTTCTACTGCCTATCAAGCCCTCCGATTATAGACCCTCCTGACCACCCCACAATGTTTATTTCCTGTAAGTCTAATTTTCCACAAAAGTCACTTAATTCTTCTGGGAATCTCAGTCTTGCCGATTTCCCGTCTTTCCACCCAATCAGACATGCCAGGAATCCCCAGTTATATTGGATTTTTTTCTCCCTCATCTGTTCCAGCAAATGGTTTCAATGATCTTCTCCTGGCTAACATCTCAGTTGCAATATCAGCAAATATTTGCAGCTTTGTCTCTCCAAATTTTATTTCCATGGTCTCCATTTTTCTATATTTTTTCTCTATCCTCGTAGTGATGGAATTGAACAATCACATCTCTGGGCGCATCTGCTGACACTTCTTGCGGTCGCCTTATCCTGTGTACTCTCTCCATTTTTAAATGCTCTGCCTGTCAATGGATTAAGCACTCTCTTTATTTTATCTTGCAAGTCTTCCCCTTGGGACTCTTCTGGTAAACCGCAAATCCTTAAATAGTTTTTTCTTTCTCTGTTCTTTTGATCTTCTAATTTGAATGTGAGCTTTCTCTGTCCTCTTTGCATCTCTTCAACCTGCATCTCTAGTTTAGTAATAAAATAAAAAAGTGCCTGTGTCCCCCCGAATGCTCTGAAGTGCTTTAGGCTGCAGCAATTACATCAAGTACATCACAAGATTAAGTGTCCCGCCGTTACCCACGGCAACTCACCAACACCTTCCGTGCCGACCGATTAAGATCTTTCCATCCCAGTGCATATTTAGTCCCAGCCGCTGCCTCCGAACCCAGTTCCTGATAAGATCAGATGCATCAGTGGGGGGTCTCTGTAGATCGCGCAACCTGGGGTGTCTCAGGATCTCCCACGACTGCTGTCTCAATCCAGAGTGAATCACCTTTAGTGCACTGCCTCCTCTTCATCCATGAAGCCTAACCGCTCTCCTGGACCTTTGGAACCACTTGTCACATTCAAAATTGCCACTGCAGTCACATGGGCAGTCACATGAGTGATCACAGAGATTCTCTCACCGTCCCCTTCTCCTCCTAAGCCGCCGCCTCCTGCTCCCAGGGATCCAGTGCACCTCACAGGCCCTCCGCCTCTCCCAGTGGCACAAGTTCGTCCTCCTACACCAGGACCGCTTGGACCCAGATGCACCTTGGCTTCCAACACTGCTTCCTCCCAGGCCCCAGGTGAGACAGGACCCTGGTCAGATTGGCAACAGGGCTGCACACATGGATGGCGGACGCCTGGAGCTCACGCTACTCAAGGAGTCATGCTCAGGCCCCCCCCCCGCACCCTAAGCCTTTAATCCAAGCAAAATATTACTAAAGGGAAAATCAGCTTAATATCTTCTTACAATCTGTACCAAAAGTAATAATACACCCTTATATTATGATTTACACAATCCCTCACCCCCTTTCCTGTGCTTAGAGACAGTGCACCAACAGAAAACACAATATTATAAAAAAAAAAAAAAAAAAGAGAGAAAGAGAAAACTTACAACATCCAAACTAGTCTATCTATTAATATGAGTCCCTGCCTGTCATTAACCAGCTTCAAAGGTAGCTCCACGTCAATGAAAAAATAAGTTTTGCAAATAAAAAAAAAAGTATATAACAAATATGAATAAATCAAAGAGTGCTCTAAATATAAGTAAATACAAAAATTATTAGTTTAAAATAATGATGTTTGTGATAAAAAAATATTATATAAAAGTCCATCCACCATCACGAAGTAATTAAACAGTTCTGAAATCTTGTATAAATCAAACACCGTGCAAAAAAAATCCACCACCGAATGAAATGGGTACACTCACCAGAGCTCCATGCTGACCAGATTATAAGTCAGCAAAGATAGCGTTTGCTCTGGGAGCAATGATCAGCAGAAGTAATCCAAACTGGGAGCAATATACTGCAGGCAGCCAGTCAGCACAATATGGAATAGCCTTAACAGCAGGTAGTCATCACGTCTCCATACCATAGATCATGTTCGGGGAATCAAAAAAGGAAATCATGGTGCAGTACGTTTAAAACCAAAATGTTTAATTAAAACGTCAGAAATGCACTCTAGCCGACACCAGCAATGACAGCCTCAAGAAAGCAAGGACAAGCCTCGCTCACCGTGATATCACAGCCGACAGTCTACGAGGAGCGTCTTGACGTCACATCCAAAAGAAGCCCCGCCCTACTAGTTTCGTCATCCGACGTCCTCACGGGGCGGAATCCCCGGCTCACTGATTATCCCAGAAGTCTGCACTAAAATTCAAAATAAAAATCTCCATATCCGCAGCATTCCTGAATCAGTCAGTGACTCCCAGCTGAAGCCCTATCTCCTATCTCTGTTCACTACCTTAGCACCAAGGGCACCACATAGAGATGGCAGAAATAGACTGGCATATGGACTGGGTTCACAGATCGTTTGGCCCTAAACCACCAGCGGGCTCCAGACCTAGAGATCTCATTGTCCACTTTCATTATTATGATAGCAAAGAGACTCTGCACAACTCCACTCGTAACAAATCCACCATAGAATTCAAAGGAGAGAAGATACAGATCTTCAGTGACTTATCTTCCATCACCTTGGCTAATTAACGCAGTTGGAGACTGGTTACCACCCACCTTAGAATCATTTACATATTTACATCGAATCACCTCTCGCTGGGGGTTTCAGTTACCAAAGATAATTCACAATTTCAACTTTGAGATCTCTATGAGGAGGAAGCCTTCTTTAAAAACCTGGGACTCCCACCACTACAGGATGAAGCTTTGATCCAGCCTCCTTCCACTCCTAAGCCTATGACCACTCCTGACAAGCTCTGGACCCAGCTAAATCCAAAATGAAGAAGTCTTTCCAGACATCTCAACCCCTTGGCTCCACTGGCCTTCCCAATTGAAGATTCAAGCTGGATGCTGCTTTCTCCTTGGGGCTGATCTACTGGATTTGCCCACATGCTCTGATCTCTACTTAAATCTACTGAGATCTCCCTGCAATCCTATGTACTTAGACCTCTTTGGACTTTACTCAGGTTTTTGAATGCTTTTCATTATAACTGCCTTTACATGTTTGTAGCACTACCCCCCTTGAGAGCCGCGGTCTTTGGACCCCCCTTATTTCCTGTACAGCCAGGCAACATGCATTTTCCAGACACATAAAACAGTCCATGGACTTAGTTTTTAGGATTTATTAGGGAATTCAACTTGGATAGAGTAAAGAGGTTATGGGATGCCCAACTTGATTGAAAAATAACAAAATTAAGACACTTTCATTACTTATTATTATTATTACTATTATTATTATTATTATTATTATTAATAAAATACAGGATTTATATAGCACCAATAGCACTTAACAACGTAAGGGCAGACAGTAGAATTAATATACAATTTAATACAGGAGAAATCAGAGGGCCCTGCCCATTAGAGCTTACAATCTAAGAGATTCATTTTCTAGAATACTGCAAAATGACAGACTTTTGACTATGTTCCAGCTGGAACCACAACAGTCTTTACCAAAGTAGTCCCCTCCTAGGAATTCGGTGTCCCCTGAGTGGATTTTTAACAAAGTGACAGCTTATAGGAGCTCTGGGTCCCCATTGTGAACAAAATACCAGCCCACCTGGCTACGATATCTGATCCCAGGGCAAGATATTTGGTAAACACTAAACTGTTCCCTGAAGACTTGCCAAGAACTTGCATCCACCAGACTTCTCCCTTATAGGACCTGGTTGTGTAGAGGTACTCACACTGTCCTTGTCCTGCAGCTGTGGCTAGAACTTGTGCTGGGCTGGTTCTTTTCCTGGATCTGCAGGCTATCCTTCCCCGATGCACTGCAGGGCAGTGGAGCTCCCTTCTTCAGCTTTCATTCTCCCTCCAAGCTCCAGCCTGGAGGCAAAACCCCCCTACTCCCAGCCCCCCTCCCCAGGAACACTTCACTCTTCTTTTGGGTAAGTCGGGAGTCACAGTATTGATTAAGAAAAACTGCAACTTGAGAGTACGAATGTCCTACAAAGACCCCCACAATCACCTTATTTGATTGGGTTGTCTATATGCAGAAATCCCGCTAGTTTTGTTAAATATCTATGCACCCAACTCTGACCAATTGCCATTCTTGTCTTGGATTTTAGAAAGATTACATTCTGTCTTGACCCCCTTTATGCTAGTTGGTGAAGATTTTTATCTGGAAATGCCACCTTCTAGAGACAGACAAACATTGTTCCTTGTCCACTTCCTTTTCTGAGATTGATTAGGGAGCACCGCCTTTTTGATTCCTGGAGGATCAAACACCCCCTCCATAAGCAATTTGAGTTCTATTCTAACCCACATAAAATGTACTCTAGACTTGATCACTTCTTCATTATAGCACCTCTGATACCTACTCTGGTGGCCTCTGAGAGCAGTCCGATCACATGGTCCGATTATGGTCCAATGATAATACATACAGTTCTCTTGAATCCCAGCCCGAGGAAATGTCACTGGCGCCTTAATGAAAACCTCATTTGGATAGAACATACCTGAGCACAACTTTCCAAGGGGTTAGCACAATCTTTCCAACTTAACACAGGAATGGTGGAGTCTGCCTCCACCCTATGGCGACCATCAGGGGCTTGTGTATTTCTGCTAGTGCCCACCTAAAATGTGACTCTCTTCAGTCTAAACATTCTTTATTTTCACAATTATCCAAAGCAGAACAGCATCTCCTTTCTAGACCCTCTGTATCCTGCCTTTCTAAAGTCACTCATCTGAGAGACTGTGGGGGAAAGGGTTAATCTTTTATGCCTGTCTAAAATCTACTTTAATAAATCTGAAAAATACTAACATTTTATTCTCCTCCACAGATAGAGAACTTTGATCAAAATCAATACTGAATGTTTATTCGGCTACTGTTTATTCTAATTCTAGTATGTCATGAAAACTTGTAAAATCACACTATTTACAGACAATGAATTTTGGATTCTTGCAGACCATAACACTTTTATATAACCATGTTATAAAATATGCTTAGCTAATGATGTTCTGATTGGTTGAATTGGTACCAGTTGTAATAATCTGATTGGATGGGGGGACATCCTCCCGCCATAACTGTTTTGTATTTAATTGATCTTCATGCTACCAATAAATGAGCATACTTAGAATCAACCTGCCTCTGTGGTCCTTTCTGTATGCTCCCGGAATTCCGAGGGGTCTCTCATATCATCCTAGGGGCTAAATTAACCCCTTCCCAACAGAGACCAACTTGAATCCCTTGAGCTCCACAAAACTACTCAATCTCTTGTGTGGGCCAGACAAAAATTTTACTAATTTTAAATAAGCCCCACAGAAGGCTGGTGAATAAACTTAGAGCTTGCACTCCTTCCCCTCTACCAGACCACCTATATCAAACAGATGGTTCATAACCCCCAAACAATGGCCAAAGTATTTGAGGAATATAATCAAAAACTGTATAACTGCCTAGCCCCTGATAAACACCCCCCCCCCCCTTTTGAATAGAAGCTTTTAATGATTTCTTTGATTCATTACCTCTACCTATTTTATACCGCTCTGATGTCAAATCCTTGAATGTCAATATTACATTGGAGGAACTGTCCCATGTATTTAAACAATTACCTATACACAAATACCTGGTCTAGATAGACCTCCTTACTCTTACTATAAAACATTCTTTTCCACTATAGCTACATTCTTTTTATACCTGTTTAAATTGCTCTTTGAAAGGAAAATAGCTCATAGTCAGAAGATGCACTTTTAAATATCAGTCATTCCAAAGCCTGGCAAGGACCTATCACACCCAGATATATACTGCACCACTCAAATGATATAGGGCCAAGAGGGAGCTCCCCAGGACAGTTGAGTGTCCTTCAGGTCCATCAATACCCATGTCAATTCACTGTCTGCGGCTCAAGTAGATGCATGAGAGTAGACAGTTGAACACGAATTTTCGGCCGATAAACTAAAAATCGGTCGGCTCCGTTGCAGATGCTGCCACCAATGTCCACGAAAAATGTCCGTTTTTCGCAGATTTTCCAGCATGACCGTTAAAACTAAACGTGAAGATTCACGAAAAACGGCCTACGGGCTGGCCCCACTAATGGCGTAAATATCAGCCGATTTTTCGTGCGGACGAAAATTTGGCCGATAAACGACCTGTCTATGGCCTGCATTAATTTATTTGCCCCAAATTTTTAGAAAATGCATAATGAAAATCAAAATATATTTTTTCTCAATGAATAAGATATTTTGAACACACAATATAAACATACTTACAATTACACCCCACACTACAGTTTGCTGCTGCTCCCCAGTATGGCGATACCACATGTGAGACTTTTTCACAGCCTAACCATCCTGTAGTTCTAGGAGTGCAGTTGTCCACAGGAGATGGTTGGGACTGGTGTCATGCAGAAATGTAGTCATGCAGAAATGTAGTCAGTGGGACATGCAGATGAGTCAGTTCTGGTGGAAAGCAGGGTAAACCCTTGTGGTTGAGCCACAATTTTACCTCTCCCCACCTGCCATCCCCTTTATCTGAAGACAGCGGCTGGAGGTGTACACATGCTGGAGGAATTATACCCCCTGGATGCTTGCAGATCAAGTGAAGACCAAGGGGTCAAAACAGGTGGTGAGATGGAGATAGAACCACTCTGTGGTTTACTGTGTCCAGCAAGCACCGCAATCATAGAGTACATATGAGGCATGCTATCAGGAGGACATTTTAACATGCAATCTAGAATCTAGAAAGCACTCACCCAGCCGATTTAATACAGTGGCGGGGTGGGAAGCAGGGACAGTTGAACTCCAGGCACTACAACAGAGATAGCCATGATCTTCTGAGTCCTGCTCAAGTTATATGCAAACAACTACTCCTTCCTTACCTCAGGGGGTCGCTCACTCAACTCCAGAATCATTTATAGGATACCTTGTACTTTCTCCAATAAATACAAGGCATTCTCTGGACTAGATGGAGAGGAGGGGAGGTGACATCACAATCTCTGATCGATATTTTGTGGCCTTTATACAGATATTCTCTGCTGACTTGCCAGGAAGAAAGCTTCCTGCTCCCTCCTCCTCCTCCTCCCCTCTGCTCAGTTTTGCTCTAGGAACATGCAATCTGCCCTTGACCACCAGGTAGCGGTTTCTAGAACCAGCCCCCAGATATCGAGCTGTTCTCTAAAGAAATGTCACTTCTGGGAGAGGGATGTGGAACGTTCAAGTAGAAGACAGAGTGGAGAAGGTGAATGTACAATCCAAACGCATGTGTTCCTGCATTACAAATGGCTGTGTGTATAAGTGTGTGCTGCAGCGACCGTCGACTGAAACCGAACAGAATCTGCAAGGGAAAATGTCACCAGTACACCGAGGATCACCAATATGGGTCCAAACGTTTTAATAAACAATCACATAGTTACAGCAAGGCAACATTTCAGTGATTGTTCATGAAAGCTTTTGTACCCATATTGATGATCCTAGGTGTGCTGGTGACATTCTCCCTTGCAGAGTGGAGAAGGTAGCTGCATGAGAGGAGATCGGCTTCCATGAAGTTTGAGACTTGGGAGCATTGCGGCATTGATACATCACACCTCTTGTTCCATACTTGGTCTGAGCACAAAAGGCATCTCCTGTAATCCAAGTGAGCAATCGAGTTCCCAGATATTCAAAGGTGAAGAGATATGCTTAATACCAGGATTACCTTTCTAAGGAGAAGTCATTAAATGTGCTTTGGCAGCAGCAGGGGTCATCCAGGGAGTGCACAAAGCTCAAAGATGTACCATGAAATTTACAGACCGTGGTTTATGAGGAAGATTGTACAACTTTTGGTTTGGACTTGTATCACATACAACACAGAGCACTTTAATGTGGACTCTATTGTGTACCATTTTTGTAATACAGTTTTGTAATATGTTTTCACAATATTAGTATGCTGTTAATGTGTGATTTTCATAAGTGATGGGCATATTGTTTGTGTTTTATTTTGTATGGTTTATACTAATTTTGTTTATATACATTGTTTGCACAAATTGTCAGTATGATTTATTTGGATAGGTAGCGCTGTACTAATGTAAATATGCAATACAGATAATTAATAGATTTCAGTTTAAAACAGTTTAGTGCCCATCCAGGATACAAATCTATGCATGTTAAGTGCCTCGACAGGTCACTGATTGTGTGCTTTTCAGTTACTCAAGAAAACTGGAGTGACTCAGAAGTAAAGCAAGTGAAAAATTGTAAACCTTTAAACGATGGTAAGCAGTGGGAGGTCAAAAATATTTTACAGATTCCTTTAAGATCTTTTTTCCCTGCACCACCGACACCATGGGTAACTCTGTTCTGTTGATAGACCTTCCCATGTTCAGCACCTGTTCAGCACCTGACCCCCCCATCCACTCCGCATAGGACTTTATGAATCTGAAAAAATGCAAGGCAGGTTAAATGCAGACTCTAAATCATCATCTACACTACAACATATAACCCAGTCAAAATCTGCTAGCCTGCATGTGACCTGCAGTTCAAACTCACATTAAAACAACTATTTATCAAGCCCATACCTTCTGTATTCCTAGCAAAGACATACAAATCTAATGTATCAATTGTGCTGCTTTTTTTTTTTTTTGCTATATCAAATCCGATATAAAATTACATAAAGAAAATAAAACTATATTACAGTAACACAATATACAATAGTGAATTATTAGTTTAGTTTCAATAGTTAAATATATTTAACTAATATAAATGTATACCTGATATATAAGTTCTCCCACAGCTCCAATTATTTGCTTTACTAACTTTTATTGTCTGATTCACATAAGCATTCTGCTGTTTTTCAAATTGCTGTAACTTGTACTATGCCGAGAAGTTTACTGCTGCTCAAACATTAATAATAACGCTCTTACATAAACCACCAAACTAGATGCCTTTAAATTGTTAATTCACCTTATGTCATGTGCAAAATGTATGAAGTTCACTCAGATTTATATTCTAAACCTATGAGGGCTTCAATATGTGGAGAGAACACCCCGTGGGTTACCTACTTCATTCCTTCCACTCAACAACATGCTGCAATAAAGCCAATATTGCTATGACTTCTGTGAGTATATTATCTCGATAAGACACAAAAGTAAGTCAGTAGAAAATCCTAGTTGTGCCATTAAACCAAAGAATATTATAAGCAGTCTTGTTTTCTTTCTTTAATAAATTGTAGAGAAATTGGCATAAGTTGTGACATGTCTTTGTACCAGGGGCGGACTGACAACTCATGGAGCCCCCGGGCAATAGGGGATCATGGGGCCCCTGTGTCTTCGCCTATGCTCAAACCACACCCAAAAAAGCCTATGAAAGGTACCAAGGGAATCTCCTGGGGCCCCCTACTGACTCTGGGCCCTCGGGAAGCACCCGAGTGCTTGAATGGTCAGTCCGCCCCTGCTTTGTACACATGGAGCCCTTTTTTTCACATTTTTTTAAATTGCACATAAATTCTGTATAAGTGCTCTTAATTGAATATACAGGATGCTTAGAATGCCACTGGGCTTCTCAAGCAACTGTCTATAGGTACAATTCTAACATAGCCACTGGTAGGTACTTTGCATGAGTGCTATCTAAAAGAAACTCCTGACTTACAAGCTGAAAAAGTTACACCCTGAAAATAAAGGAATAACTATATACAGATAGAAAGAAGCATGGTGAAGCTGCTATATCAAAAAATACTCATTGTATTGCACACATAATATATTTAAAACCAAGGGAACAAAATATAACAATAAACATAAGTTATATGAATCCAAATGCACCAACTCCAAGGACTTTCCAGTAAAATAGAGGGTTAACCCTTATACGTCAGACTTTGTTGATGTTACATATAGAAATAATGGGGTTGGTTTACTAAAACTGGAGAGTGCAAAATATGGTGCAGCTGTGCATAGAAACCAATCAGCTTCCAGGTTTTATTGTCAAAGCTTAATTGAAAACTGGAGTTAGAAGCTGATTGGCTACCATGCACAACTGCACCAGATTCTGAGTGCTCCAGTTTTAGTAAATCTCCCGCATTGTCTCCAGTGGAGGTTGCAGTCTGGTAGCTTGTCTTACATCCCATGTATGGGCACAGTTAGCATGTGAATCAAATCAGAAACAAGGTAGATGTGAAAATAAACCCACATTAAGATCTTTGTGTTCTTAATGCAGCATCCCTTCATTGCAACAGTCTAACACAGCCTACTTAATGTGGTAGAAAAGAGACTGCTCCCTCCTCAGAGTTCCATGTGAAGCAGATGGGAAACATGAAGCACTATAATTATACCCAATAGACGATGTGCAAAGATCACTCTCAAAAGGGATATGTTGCAGGAGAGAAACTTATGTTTGCTATAGTGAGTGTCATCAAGTTGTTTGCATTTTTGGATGGCGTCATAGTGTATATAAACATTAAAGTCAAGGCTATATATGCATATAGAATGTCCACCCTGGTACATTCATGCAAAAAAAAACATGCATTGAGATAGAATATAATGTTTCTGATATAACATAGGTATATAAGTATATGGGCTTCTAAATCTAAATGCAGTAAAGGCCCACTCCAGCCAAAAGTCAGCAGTCAATGTCTAATATCAAACTAGCTGCAAAAGATAAATGTCTCACATAGATTTCTGTTCATATACAGTGGGGCAAAAAAGTATTTAGTCAGCCACCAATTGTGCAAGTTCTCCCACTTAAAAAGATGAGAGAGGCCTGTAATTGACATCATAGGTAGACCTCAATATGAGAGACAAAATGAGAAAAAAAATCCAGACAATCACATTGGCTGATTTGGAAAGAATTTATTTGCAAATTATGGTGGAAAATAAGTATTTAGTCAATATCAAAAGTTCATCTCAAAACTTTGTTATATATCCTTTGTTGGCAATGACAGAGGTCAAACGTTTCCTGTAAGTCTTCACAAGGTTGGCACACACTGTTGCTGGTATGTTGGCCAATTCCTCCATGCAGATCTCCTCTAGAGCAGTGATGTTTTGGGGCTGTCGCTGGGCAACACGGACTTTCAACTCCCTCCAAAGGTTTTCTATGGGGTTGAGATCTGGAGACTGGCTAGGCCACTCCAGGACCTTGAAATGCTTCTTATGAAACCACTCCTTCGTTGCCCGGGCAGTATGTTTGGGATCATTGTCAAGTTGGAAGACCCAACCACGTTTCATCTTCAATACCCTTGCTGATGGAAGGAGGTTTGCACTCAAAATCTCACGATACATGGCCCCATTCATTCTGTCCTGTACATGGATCAGTCGTCCTGGTCCCTTTGCGGAGAAACAGCCCCAAAGCATGATGTTGCCACCCCCATGCTTCACAGTAGGTGTGGTGTTCTTTGCATGCAACTCAGCATTCTCTCTCCTCCAAACACGACGAGTTGTGTTTCTACCAAACAGTTCTATTTTGGTTTCATCTGACCATATGACATTCTCCCAATCCTCTTCTGGATCATCCAAATGCTCTCTAGCAAACTTCAGACGGGCTCGGACATGTACTGGCTTAAGCAGGGGGACATGTCTGGCACGGCAGGATCTGAGTCCCTGGCAGCGTAGTGTGTTACTGATGGTAGCCTTTGTTACGTTGGTCCCAGCTCTCTGCAGGTCATTCACTAGGTCCCCCCGTGTGGTCCTGAGATTTTTGCTCACCGTTCTTGTGATCATTTTGACCCCACGGGGTGAGATCTTTTGTGGAGCCCCAGATCGAGGGAGATTATCAGTGGTCTTGTATGTCTTCCATTTTCTAATTATTGCTCCCACAGTTGATTTACTAGCTGCTTACCTATTGCAGATTCAGTCTTCCCAGCCTGGTGCAGGTCTACAATTTTGTTTCTGGTGTCCTTCGACAGCTCTTTGGTCTTCACCATAGTGGAGTTTGGAGTGTGACTGTTTGAGGTTGTGGACAGGTGTCTTTTATACTGATAACAAGTTCAAACAGGTGCCATTGATACAGGTAATGAGTGGAGGACAGAGGAGCCTCTTAAAGAAGAAGGTACAGGTCTGTGAAAGCCAGAAATCTTGCTTGTTTGTAGGTGACCAAATACTTATTTTCCACCATAATTTGCAAATAAATTATTTCCAAATCAGTCAATGTGATTGTATGGATTTTTTTTCTCATTTTGTCTCTCATAGTTGAGGTCTACCTATGATGCCAATTACAGGCCTCTCTCATCTTTTTAAGTGGGAGAACTTGCACAATTGGTGGCTGACTAAATACTTTTTTGCCCCACTGTAAATATGCCTCCAAAAGACTTTAGTTCACCAAAACATGTTGGCAGCCACAGCAAAGGCTGGTAAAGATGGCCTCAACTCAGCCCTCATCTCTGCTTTTATCTGTTAGCAACCAAGAAATGTGTTGTCACCATTGGGAAGACTGAAAGGATGTAAATTAACTGTTCTTCAGTAATAGATTGTCAGGGTCTGCCTCTGAACATGCAACTTCTTCTGTGTCTGGCTGTAGCTCTTCTCATGGTGCAGCCTGAGATGCTGGAGAGCTCCCTGTCTGATCCCTTGGACAATCTTGCCTTGTACCTTGTTTCTCATGAAAGTGGAACTTCTTGCTCCTTCCATGAACTTCCTATTTAAGCCATGCCTTTGCACTTACTGTTTATCAAATGATTGTGTTCTTCTTCAGTCAATATCCTGCTCTTTTCACTCCTGTATCTTCACTACTGCTAGTAATTATCTTTGGCTTATTCCTTGGCTATGCTTCTGCTTGATCCCAACCTGCAACCATTTGTTATCGCTCTTCAGCTTGTTCTTCAATTATGCTTCTGTTCCTGCTTGATCCCAACCTGCAACCACTTGTTACCGACCTTTGGCTTGTACACTGACTACACTTCTGCTTAATCCCTACCTGAAGTATTTGCTGCCAGACCCCGGCTTATTCACCTCCTAATGGGGTGATCCTGAGGGCCAGAACCTGGCATTAGCTTGCAACGAAGCTCATCTCCACCATCTAGAGTTCTGGAGAAGACCGGTTAATGCTTAGACCCCACGCCTCATTTAAGCCCAGGTCATCTGCAAGGGTGACTTGCTCGTGTACTTATCCTGCTGGTTGCTGGAATCTTCTCTACTGCTACAGCTACTTGTCTCTGAACCTGACCCCTGACCATGACATAGATTTAAAAGGATTTTGTTGTGTTGACATCTCCTTCTCCTAACCTCAAGATGAGAATGTATTCTAGGATATCTGCTGGGTGATCTGCTATTGGGTTTCATTGCTATAAAGCTTGGGGAAAATATTGAAGAAGCTACTGGGTGGTGCAGGTTAGGCCAGGCCAGGACCCCCTGGGGAAGCTCCTGTATTGGCACTAGGGAGGATCCTGTACCCATACTGTAGCACTTCAGTAAGTGTAAGGGGATCAACTTATGCACAGGAATGGGTTAAACAGCACAGGTACTGCCCCAACACAATGTGGGGTAGGTGCAGAGTGGTGTGGTGGGGCAATAAATGCACAGAGTCTTGATTTACAAATAAAAAATATATTGAAACAGGAGGTCAACAGTATAAACAGGCCCGGCTGGGAGGCTCACCCATTCAGTGTTACCTACAATTGCACAGTGGAGAGAAAGTGGTCTGAAGACTCAGGGATGCAGTTATTGTCTGACACAAAGAGCTGAGTGTGGCCTGGCTGGTCCAACCAAATGGGAAGGCTTCCTGAGAAAATAGACAAACCCCCTGCTCTCTCCCTACTCCAGAGGAACCTCCACCTATTGTTAGTACTGTCCATGACAGACGGGGAACCTGTCCCTACATTAGCCACTCACATAAAGCTTGCCAAATGCAGGGTTCAATGTCTTAAATAGCCTCTGCCTGACCCAAGATGGATGCCAGGGTCACCTGGGACAAGGGCTTCCAATCGGATTTCTGCCCCAGGTTACCAAGGAAATCATAGAGAAACCCATTTTCTCTCAACTTCCTTTCCCAATGATAAAAAGATTTTCTTAATAATTAGGGGTGATCAGTCCATGTGTCCATGTGTATATTTAGTGCAATATTCAAAGAAGAACTTGGCTGTATTTAAAGAGGATCTGTATTTTGAATGTTGTGCTGAAAAATAGCAAGTATATAGCAAAGCACTCATCACCATTATTGCCTAAATGCTCCCTTTGTATGATCTTTCCCCCTAAACTGACTTACCATGCCTTGTTTCACATTGTGTCTCTGTTAGAAGACAGCCATTTTGGTAGAGGACCAGAGCTTTGCTTCTTTATACCAGATCTGTCCTCCTGATGACTTGTGATCTAAGGACTGGTGGGGTAATGACCATGAAGCAGCAGGAGAGATGGAGGAAGTAGAAATCTACAGTATTAATTAAACAAAATCATAAAAATCATTATAATCCAAAGAAAAGCCACACACTAATGATGTATTTACAGGCAAAGTGAAGCCGACAAGCTCCAGCATATGCTCTGACCCCAAGCATCATTTCTCTGGCATGTTAATGATTAAGTCTGTCTCCTGACACCCCAACTGGGTACCCCTGCCAAGAAGCTGCTTCCCAAACTCTGGAACAAAAGGCAAGTGACTATAGCTGTAGCCACCCCAAAGAACCAGACAACACCAGTTTTTGGAATAAAGAAGAACTGCTTTATTAGAGAAACACACTGAATTTATACGGAAAACCATCAGATGAGAGCTAATCACATTATCATAGACAATACCCAATGAAGTCAAAGAGAGACAAATCTTGTTTTTGTTCTGCAATTTTTCAAGGCCAATTTGCAAACTTTGCATAAAAAAAGACATGTATTGCGTGGCACTGCCTGGGGAGACATGTACCGATGCAAAAAAAAATAAAATAAAATTGGCATACAATATAGCAGGGAGTTGAAGGCTTAAAAAGCAACATTGAATACACAATTCCTTTAAATAGCCTGCTTGGAAGATACAAAAAACCTGCATATGGTACACCTTTAGAGACAGCCGGGGAGCTGTCATTTGCAGCAAAAGTCTAGTGCTAAAGGATAGCCAGACCAAGTAATGGTGTTTGTGATGGCGGTTCATTGTGGTAACATTTATCATGGTTGATGATTAATCTAAATCACTGGACAACATGGTTGACATTGGGTTTAATAAAACTTTTTCAACAGTCTGTGTCAGACTTCAAGATTCCAGTACATCTCCACGCAGACCCCCACTTCCATTGCTCTAGGGATGTGGGGCTAAGACCCTTGTCCTTATCAACATAGGGACAAGGTGCCTTGCCAGGGGGACCCTCACTGGCAAGGTACCTCCCCATGTTGAGGGCATGTAGTCTGGTATACCTGGTATAGTTCATTAGTGGGGTGCATACCTCACTGCCACTACCCTTTCTGGCCAACCAGACTGCATTCCTAGAAAAGGGTCCAAGATAGGGGTCTGATATAGATTTGTAGGGGGGACAAATCATTGTGTGGGATTGCCCCTCAAATTTCACTAAAGTTCATATTAGACCCCCCTATCCTAGTTAGAGGTCTGATATATGTTCTGGTCTAGAGGTATGGTAGCTTTTTAAGGGGGGACCCCACCTGAAAAATAAACAAATTATGTCAGATCCCCATACTAGACCATTATCTAGGTATGCAGCCTGGATGGCCAGGAAAGGTAGGGGCAGTGAGAGCTTAACCCCCCACACACACACTGAACCAAGATACATGCCCTCAACATGGAAACCCGTGGCAATCACCTTCCCCATGTTGATGGGGACCAGGACCTCATGGCCACATCCCTGGCCTGGTTAATATGAGAGCCTGTGGGGACCTGCAGGGAGGATTATCAGAATCTGGAAGATGAAAATAACAGGGCCCCCAAATATCTACCCTCCCTTCTTACTCATTACCAAAAGAATGTAAATAGTACATAAAACACACACACCTTTTAATATGTATTTTATTTAAAAAAAAACAATCATGTTCTATTATATACTGTAAATCCATTGTCAGTCATGTTGTCCAGCAATTTAGATCCATCAATCATGGTAACTGATCCCCAGCCAACACAAACACAATGACCTGCATTGATGATCCTTATCTGCTGGACTCTCCCTGCAAATGATAGCTCCCTGGCTGGCTGCTGAATGTCAACAAACCAGCCGGCGATGCAATGTCAATGATGTCACCCAGGATGCCATATGACTTGTTTCATTTAGTAGTAATACTCCAACTAAGTGAATAAGGCTGGCCATACATTATACAATTATCTGCAGATTTTTGGTTTAGATTTACCAAAAACCATATAATAGGAGGACAAACCTAAACAACACTTTCAGTTGTATCCAATTAGGCACGCCCTTGCACTACATAGTTGAAGGTAAATCTAAAGGAAATTGGGCAGAAAATCTGCAGATAATTGTATAATGTATGGCCAGCCTTACTTTTGGATGCAGCAGCATAAGATTGGCCAGGCACATCCCCACTAGTTAGAGAAAGCAGTGTTTTAGATGAGAACACACTAAAGATACATTGTATATGATGGGGCCTTACGTACAGGAGGTGCACTGATATTCAGGAGGATTTCAAGGTAAAGGGTACTGATAAGCAAAATGAACTATCTTTTATTGAAGCAATTTTCTTTAATGAAGATTCGAAAGAGGAATCAGTGTCAGCGTTCTGTGTAGATGCTGGTATTTATAATGACTAACCTGTCCAAAATCTTAAAGTTCAGTTATTGAATTTTCACAGGAAAAATATTTAATGTGTGAAATAATAGCTATAACAGAAAAAAATATTTACAACTAACCATCCAGCTATTGGTCTTGCAGAGGTGATTGCAATGTAGGTATGCCAATGGGTTTACTTAACCAATTCAATACCTGGCAATTTTACACCTTCCTGCCCAGGCCAGTTTTCAGGTTTCAGCGCTCTCACACTTTGAATGACAATTGCGCGGTCATACAACATTGTACCCAAACTAAAATTTTATCATTTTCTTCACACAACTAGAGCTTTCTTTTGGTGGTATTTAATCATCGCTGGGGTTTTTATTTTTTGCTAAATTAACAAAAAAAGACCAAAAATTTTGAAAAAAACACACATTTTTCTTTGTTTCTGTTATAAAAGTTTGCAAATAAATAATTGTTCTTCATAAATTTAGGCCGAGATGTATTCTGCTACATGTCTTTGGTGAAAATAACCCAAATTAGGATGTATTTTTTAGTTTGTAGGAAAGTTATAGAGTTCACAAACTATGGTATAGATCTGAATATTGATCAATCCTGAAGTACTGACAGCCAATCTAATTTCTTTAGGTCCAAGAATGTCAGAATAGTACAGATATCCCCCAAATGACCCCTTTTTGCAAAGTAGACAGTCCGACGTACTTCATAAGAGGCATAGCGAGTTTTTTGAAGTTGTATTTTTTTTGTCATAATTTTTCGGAAAATAAAAAAATAAAAAAAATTAGTTTCACTATTTTTTTTTACATATTGTGCAGTACAGCGTCATCATATAACTGGCATGGCGGTGATCAGGGACACTGACTGGTGACAGTATGAAAAAAAATATATATTTTTTTTTTTATTATTATCATTTTTAATTTTTTTATTAAATTTTTTTTCTTTTTTTTAAGATTTTTTTCATATTTCACTATGATCAAAGTAGTACAATGTTACCATAGTAACATTGTACTACTTTGGGGAAGTGATCAGATTTTTTTTTTTTCACACAATTTGCTTATATCAAAGCATTTACCTGAATGACATTGATTCATTCAGGGTTTTTTTTTTTTTTTTTTTTTTTTGCGCTTAGCTGTGATTTGGCCACAGCTAATTACATGACATGTGCATGTGCTTAGCTGTGACCATTCACAGCTAGACACTAGTATACACTGGATGGCATGAAAGAAGCCATCCATTGTATACAACTGTCATGTGACCTGCTGTGATTGGTCACAGCAGGTCACATGGTACTGGCAACGGGGGCCGATACTCAGATCTGTCATCAGCCGTGTCTGAGGTACACGGCCAGTGACAGATTGCGCTGCTGCGTGGCTCTGCAGGAGCGCAATCTGCGCATGTGTGGGAGGACGCCATATGGTGTCCACCTGGAACGCTGATGACATTTGCCGGCTGCCATTCGGCCATAGGGCGGGCGGCAAATGGTTAAAGGCATTATAACCATTCCTACCTGCAATTTGTGTTTTCCACTTCCAGCCTAAAATAGAGTAAATATTCACATTCTAAAAACGGGTGGAACACGTGAACTTATCCTTTAACCTCCCTGGCGATATTCCTGAGTGTAGCTCGAGGTAAAGTTTCAGTACCACAAGCCGTAACCCCGAGCTACACTCGGGCTTACCATGCGGCGCTGCTCCACGATCTGTTCTTCACTTACCTTGTCCTGCGCTCCCGCAATGTCCCTCCTGCAGTGTCCCTGGCAATGTCCTCCGGCCGATGCCGGCATCTGTCATCTGGGTTCCGTCCTCTGCGAGCGTCGAAACGGCAGGAAATTTGAAAATGAAAAAAAGTGACTTTCACAAAAATCACTAAAATCACATAGTATAACATTACTGTACCAAACCATTTCACATACGTTTTGTCCCTACTGCTTTGTTCTGTGCCCTGCCTGCATTTTTACTGTTCTTTCTACCTGGAAACTGAGAAATGTCCATGGCGTCCAAAAAGCATCCCTTTAGGTCAAAAGTGGTTTTAGACCAGCTAGAGAACAGTTATAGTAAATTAGAACCACTTGCAGAATTAAGTGATAATGATTCGTGGGGAAATTCGTCATCAGACACTGAAAACGATTTTGCGACTTTGCTCAGAGATGTGCGAACTTGGCGCTATATTTCAAATTTCAGTGTTTTTGGTTTGATTATATTATTGAATTAAATTTATTATTATTATATTATTATTTTTTATAATTATTTATTAAAATATATATTATGATTTCAAGTTGTATCATACCCGGGATGTTTACTAGACTCTTGTTCGGACAGATTTCAGTGAGTTATTCCTAAGAATTACAGGCCTACAATATAAAACGCCAAATTTCCATGCAAAATAATGGTACCGCTTTCAGCACCAAAAATCTGAAATAATCACACCGCTAGGGAGGTTAAGGTTAATGTTATATGCTGGTTATAGTAGTTCTTCTGCTCCCAATTACTTTGATAATATTACTATTTCATTTCCCAGGAAGAGAATCCCCTCTGTACACTGAGGACTTTTCCTCAGTGAAGGCACTGCCAACGTTATTATCAATCCCACTCTTCCATTTAGGTTCTGGTTCTCCTATTTACCTAGAGGTTTAGCACCATATTCTGTTTTGGGAGGGCCATTTCTCATAACTCCAATTTCCCCTATAACCATCTATACATTACATAGAAAAGTAATTGTTCACTCGCTTCCTAGTTTGCTAAATATGCCATGAAAGCACACTAAAGTGTTTTATAAATTGGATCTAAGCAGAATGCCAGACTTTGCCCAGTCACGTAAAACAAGGTTGTATAGTCCAATAATTTAGTATGAAACGACAAGTGTTCATCCATGCATGACCATTATGCCCTTGCTCAAAATGGTATATTGGGACCAAAGTGAAAGCATTTTTAAACAATTTATAAGTGCATAAATCAGACATTAAATGCAGTAAGAAAAAGTAATTTACAGCTTCCAGACATTCTTTGATATTAGCATTGCTATAGAGATTCATTAGCTGAGGTAATTGAAGAGCTGACACAAAAAAAAATTTATGGTAAATATGGATTTTATAGATTTTAACAAAAATGTCCATTCAGCATGTTTACTAAATAATGTAATAGCTGCTGCTACTCCTTTAACTGAACAATATAATGTAAAGTATTCAGCTCACAGTGGAGTTGTGATATAACCATTAAAAAATGTGCAACATTAATAACTGTTACAGTAATACTGTCCTTATGTTAATAGTTCATATTAACTTAAGTCCATCATAAAGTGCTCCAATTTTACATAAATTTGTTGTTTTCCACCAGGACACCATAAGTACTCATGAAAATCCACACCCTTTTGGGTAGACATGTACCAGACCCCCCATGCCTCCCACTCTCATGGTTGACATGGTTCGCTTTAAGAGCTCCACATCTGCTCACTGATGCAAAATCTCCATTGTATTTCTCACTTCTCTCCACCAGGTATCATTCCCATAGAAAAATAAAAAAATAAACTTCCCAATGGTGTGGTTTCTAAAGCGAGAAAAATCCTCTCTTGTATTAAAAGAGGTATAGACTCCAGAGAGAGAGATATCATTTTACCCCTGTACCAATCATTAGTAAGACCTCATCTGGAATATGCAGTTCAGTTTTGGGCACCAATTCACAAAATGAACATTGGGGAACTGGAGAAAGTACAGAGAAAGGCAACCAAACTAATAAGAGGCATGGAGGAGCTCAGCCATGAGGAAAGATTAGAGGAACTGAATTTATTCTCTCTTGAGAAGAGGAGATTAAGGGGGGATATGATCAATATGTAGAAATACATCAGTGGTTCATATAATGAACTCGGTGTAGAGCTATTCACCCTGAGGTCATCACAGAGGACAAGGGGGGCACTCTTTACATCTGGATGAAAAGAAATTCAATCTCCAAATTTGGAAAGGTTTCTTCACAGTGAGAGCTGTGAAAATGTGGAATAGACTCCCTCAAGAGTTGGTTCAGGCCAGCTCAGTGGATTGCTTTAAAAAAGGCCTGGATTCTTTCTTAGATACACAGAATATAACTGGATACTAACATTTATAGGTAAAGTTGATCCAGGGAATATCCGATTGCCTCTCGGGGGATCAGGAAGGAATTTTTTTCCCTGCAGGAGCAAATTGGATCCTGCTTTGCTGGGTTTTTTTGCCTTCCTCTGGATCAACTGTGAGTATAGGATTATAACTTTTTTTTTTTTTATGGTTGAACTGGATGGACTTTTGTCTTTTTTCAGCCAGACTAACTATGCTATATTTAAAAGTGAAATGCCACTCACATGATAAAATAAATTAAAACGCTCATCTCAAACTTATAAAGACAGCCATCAGGTGTGGTAATATGGTAAACTATCTCACCACTGTTGGACCTCTTGGAGACACGTTTCGGCACTTCAGACTTTTTCACAGGGGGCGTGGCAACCAACATTATATACGCTCCTCCCCATTACAATTGGCTCTTCAATACCACTAGATGAAGCATGGTATAACTAAAGCCAATACAAATGTATGGAACAATGGACCATCACAGCACATTGTTGAACCATTCATTTAACCTCTCTACTGCTGGAGTAAAATCCACTGTCAGCATATTGTCCAACCATGCATTTAACTGCTCTACTGGTGGAGCAAAGTTTTTATACATGTCCTGCTAATAAAATTTGTATACATGTTGCAATGGGACACTATTGCAGATATCAGTACACTGTGACAAATGTTTTTGTGCACTGATACACTGTGACAGATGTTGATAGGACACTGGCACAGATGTAGATGTGCACTGTGGACAGGGACAGATGGTGCATGGTGCACTGGTATGGGATAGCTGCAGTCTGTATGATCTGTGTGTAGTCGAACAGTAATATCATCAGCTACACATAGATCGCTGACAAGCTGCAGCATTCACCACCCCTCACTGAGCTCTAATTGAGCTCGAAAGGAGAACCGACACAGAGGCACATGCCTCTGTTTACATTGTGTGATGGCTGTGATTGGCTATAGCCATCACATGATTGGGAGGGTCAATCAGAGAGCCTATATACTAATCTCCAATGTGCTGTGTCTGAGAGACACAGCCATCACAGGATCACACCGCTGTGTGGCCCCAGATTCTGACAGGATGTACGAGTATGTTCAGTCAGAACGACGCTTGTTCCACCCGGCTGTCTATGTACAGTGGCCACGTGGGAAGCAATTAACCACTTCTTCCTCAGTGGATGTCATATGATATCATCAAATTGAAGTGGTTATACCAGGATGATGTCTGCAGCTACAGACATTATCCCATTATCAACATTTTCAGCTGATGATTCCCTGTAATGTAGAAATGATTCAAGTGGCCGTAGAGCCACTCAATCCCTTCTACATGCGGTGGAAGGGGGTGCCCCTCTTTCTTCCTCTGCCATCTTTCCTGGGCTCTCCCATCTATTTGGGGAGCCTGAGACTACTCCAACTGATAGCATCCTGTGGACTGAAAAGAGAGAGAGGAACTGACATTGTTCCTCCCTCTCTGTGAGAACAGAAACTGGAATCCATAAGGATTTTGTCACTTCCGGTTTTGGTCTTTTGTTTAAAAGGTGTTACTGGCTTGTACAAGCATCTCACCAAACCAATTTTGGCTTGATCAGATGTTTTTGAGGCCAGAGGATCTCTTCATTAAGAGCATGGCCCATGCTATCACAAGGGATGTTGTTCATTCCTTGTGATAGCAAAAAAGTTGGTTAAAAAAATTAAAGGTACAGTTTAAAATAAACTATACATTTATTTAAAAATGTAAAGTGCCCCCATGCTCACGAGCAAATGCGAATGAATATGTACAGCCTGCACGCATATGTAAACAGAAATCGCGCCACACATGTGAAGTATTGTCGCAAACATCAGAGTGGGAAGAGTAATTTTAGCACCAGACCTCCTGTGTAACTCTAAACTGGTAACTTGTAAAGGCATCGCCTATGGAGATTTTTAGATACCGTAATTGGCTCCCTTCCATGGGTGAACGCAATTTTAAAGCATGATATTTTAGGTATTTATTTATTCATCGTATCATCATCTTTTGTATTTTATAAAAAATTGGGAATTATGTTATGTTTGTGTTCATTAAAAGTCATTACCATGTATTTTTTTCCAAACATTTGTGTTTGAAAAACCGTTCTGCAAATACCATGTGGCATAAAATATTGCAACACCCACAATTGTATTTTCTATGGCCTTTGCTTAAAAAATATATAATGTTTTGGGGGGTTCCAAGTAATTTTCTAGCAAGAAAATGCTAATGTTTACATGTGTCAGAATTGACTCCGTAGGCAAGTAGTTAAAATTTGCAGTACTCTAAGTATTTTTGTTATATCTCAGGTTTTCAAAATTCACTATGGCAAAAGTTGTTCAAACACCCTTTTGACAAGACACAGAAAAGTTTGAAACAATTAAATAGTAGTTTGATTATTCTGAAATGTATTTTAAAATCTTACTTTTGTAGCAGCATTTATAAAATGGTCAGCACAACAGCAGTTTTAGGCTGATGTTGTAATTGGTGGACTATCTGGATCTTCACTATAGGCATAGAGGGAGTCACAAAAGCAAGAAGCAAATGTCTCCAACAACATATTGGATATGGTGGCTGGAAAATACCATATGATTTAAATCGCAGGTGAGTCAGATTACAGTAGCCAGGCCATTTCTACTCTATTTAATCACATATGCTTTGGTCTTATGGTCTAGAGGCATTTATATCATTGCTTCAGTTCACCCTATAGAACTGCATCTTTTTTTCAAGTTTTCACTTTTTTCAAGTTATATTTTTCTTCTAGTAACATCCATGTAACATGTTGGGAAAAAAGATGGGTTCTGTGTGAAAATACATATTTACTGAATACTAGGAACATAAATCTGCTCCTATAAGCAGTGTTAATTAGGTGTTCTGTTAGGGATACTTCGCATTTGAACAAAATAGTATACTAAAGCTTCTTGTGTGTGACAAACTGCAGATACAAAATCTTGGTGTTACAATAAAATATAGTTGGTAATTGCAAAAGAAATGGCAAGAATGTTCAATTCTACTCCATCCACTGCCAGGTGGAAGAGCACTGATCTATTCAGGGTTGTATGAATACGAAGCTTCCTTTGATTGGCTGAGGTGGAGAGGCAGGCAGATGATGTCACGATCTTCATCAATTAGAGGAAGCCTTGTGTTCATTCATAAAAATACAAGGCCTCCTGTAAATGACTGAGCAGTGCTCAACTTGATTCCAAACAAATTAATTAAAGCCAAAGTTTGGCTTTAAAGTGGTTCTAAAGGCTCAAGGGTTTTACCTTCATGTATTCAATGCATGAAGGTAAAAAAACTTCTGTTTGCAGCAGTTCCCCCAGCCCCCCTAACACTTACCTGAGCCCCATCCTGATCCAGCGCTGTGCACGAGAGCCTCAGCAGTCCATAGATACTTCCTCCTCATTGGCTGAGACAGCAGAAGGAGCCATTGGCTGCCACTGCTGTCAATCACAGCCAGTGAGCTAATGAGGAGAGAGAGGGGCTGGGGCTAAGCCACTGCTCTGTGTGTGAATGGACATGCAGAGCAACGGCTTGAGAGCAAGCCTGCTTGGGTGTCCCCATAGCAAGTTTGGGACCCAAGAAGAGGAAGATCAGTTCTGCTCTGTGTAAAACCACTGCACAGAACAGATAAGTATACCATGTTTGTTATTTTAAAACACAAAAAAAAATTGCCTTTAATATCGCTTTAAGAAAAAAAGGGGGGAAGGGTCAATGAAATAGGAGAATCAAAACTAAAAAAACACTGATGAAAATATCAAATCAAGGGGTCCCAAATTTTAAAAAAATGTTGCTAATCTGTCATTTAAAAACTGAAGACTACAGAATCAATTGTTAACTGCAGCAGTTTGGGTCTCCGATCCTTTCCAGAAAGTTGTAATGAAGAATACACTCTCATTTCTTTGTTTATTCCACACTCTGGAGATTCCACCAATATTTGGCTTTGTAATAGCTGAGACAAGTGGGAGAACTTCAAATTCTGGTACAATCAGCATTGTTGCTCTCAAGAGATAAGCGTGATTTAACCTCCTAGTTCCTATGAAATCTGAAATATCAGTTTTAAGTGGATCTGACATTTACATTGACAGGTAATTAGGAAGGACTTTCATTGTGGCAATTAACACATGAAATAAGACAAGCCTCTTCTGTAAACAGTCTTCTCTCATATCCTAGTCTTCATATTACTCTACAAGGGACTTTTTCAGCAGGGATTCTCGGACTCATTCCAGCTGCATATGGAGAGTCTTCTCTAAGTGCCATTAACTACACAATTTGCATTTGCCGCTTTGGTTTTTGTGCTGTGCAATAATTACCATTTAGTAATTACCACTTAAACTTTAGCAAGAAACAGAAAAATAAAGCATAAATATTTTTAATAGTGGTAAGGTAAAATAGGGATGAATATTGAGGAAAAAAATAAATAGGCTGATAAGCAGGACTATGTAAGTATTTGCCAATAGAGCACCTAGGTTAATATATTGGCATGAACCTACGCCAGAAGCCCATTATGTTGAGCAGGTAATGTTTGTGTTTTCATTACTCAAAGCATTATTAATGGAAAAATTAAATAGAAGCTGTAGTATATTAAGGGCCAATTTATAGCTATGCATTACACATTACATGACACATTGCGATGCCATTCATTTTGAATAGAAGCCTACTCACCAAGTTAACACAGTGTGTTATGGTGAATTGCAGCAAACATTTTGTGAAATATCCAGTTGTTGAGACATTTTGGTGTGTGGAAAGTACATTGATTTGAATTGGCAGTCTTAATGCAACAAACATTAACACATGACATAATGCCTGTGCATTAAAATACTGTACAAATGTAAAAAGCCCCTAGGAGCATTTTCACACTAGCAGCTGGAGAGAGGTAAAAACAGGTGGTGGAGCCACAGTTTTACTGCCCTATCACCGCCCACCAGAATTCTGCCATTACAGCCTGCCAAGACTGTACATGTGCTACAGCTGTAATGCTTTGCTTTACAGCTGTTGCCGTTTTAACTCAGGCTGCACAGTTTGACAGTTGGCATTGCCACTGCAAGCATGAGCCAAACACTTGTAAAATGTAAAATTGCTGATCACCAATTTAAAAAAAAAAAAAAAAAAAAGTAAAAAAAAAAAAATAATGATAAAACAAAGCATCAGGAAGCAGTAGCTGTCTTTCATTTAAATATAATACTCAATGGTCATGTAGGTTGTAAATCCACTTTCTGTGCACCAAACGCTTTTGAAAAATTAGGTGTTACCTTGTAAATGTATATAAAGAGACAAAAAGAGGAAGCACGGGCCTAGTGCATTACCTTTAACCACCTCCCACCTGCCATATAGTAATATGACAGACGCAAGGTGGTTCTCTCATTCTGGGAGGTTGTCATATGACGTCCTCCCGTTCTCACCACGCATACATGGCTCAGGGAGTGCGCAGCACAGCGATCGGCGTGAATTTCTTTGCTATAAGCAAGCATTTAACTGAATGAAATCAATTCATTCAGTTTTTTTTGTTGTGATAAGCTGTGATTGGCCACAGCTAATCACATGGCACAGATGGGCTGTGATTGGCCCAGCCTGTGCATGTGATCTCTGTGACCATTCACAGCTAGACACACTTGTATACAATGGATGGCATGAAAGGAAGCCATCCATTGTATACAACTGTCAAATGACCTGCTGTGATTGGTCACAGCAGGTCACATGGTACTGGCAACAGGGCCGGTACACAGATCTACCATTGGCCGTGTCTGAGGTACACAGCCGGTGACAAATCTCACCACAGCGCTGCCCTGATGGCACGCGCAAAGCTCGATCTGGGAAGGATGTCATATGCCGCCCTACCAGAGGGATGAGAGGCTCGCCCGGCTGTCATTTTACTATAGGCCCGGCAGGAAGTGGTTAAGTATGAATGCACATGCCTCTTGTATTTAGACAATAATTACTTATCTCAAAGCTCAGCAAGTTCATATAGGACCATAACTTTTTCATTTGGATAGAGCAAGGACTAGCAAAAACCCCTGTCATGGAGAAGATTTGCCCTCTCACCTTGCCTTGGTAACCATTGTCTCTGGGTCAAAATTTGATTAAGCCCCCGTTCACACCGATGTGACTTGTCATGCGATTTGACAGTCATAATGATTAAAAGCAGTGTTGGAAATCCCTGGACACACAGAAGCTGCATTCACAAATTTGTGCATTTGCGCAATTTACATCAGATGCTTGGAAGCATCCATGTTCATGAGGTCTCACACTTTACATGCTATATAACGTAATGTTTTCATTACTAAATAAGGAAGGCCATAGATTATGTGATTTTGAAATGAATAGAATTGCTCAATTCATCCATCAACACAGTCAGTGTTGATGATGGAATGCTTACCACCAGGGGCGGACTGACCATTTGGAAACTTGGGCACTGCCCGAGGGCCCGGGGTCAGTAGGGGGCCCCATGAGATGCCCCTGGTACCTTTTTCATAGGCTTTTTTGAGTTTGGGCAAGGACACAGGGGCCCCATGATCACCTATTGCCCGGGAGCCCCATGAGTTGTCAATCCGCCCCTGCTTACCACAGAGCTATTATAGGGGGTCGCAGGATGCTGTCCTGGCAGAGAAAACGCAATGATTATTGCTAACAGCTATAGCCGCTAAAAATCTAACATGCTGGTTGTACCCAAGTCAATTTATGGATCAACTTGGGTACCATCAGCCTGCCCATAGATGGATAAAATCTCAATGGGTTCCTGCTGAACCAATCAAAATTCAATCCATCTATGGCCAGCTTTACAAATGCAAATCTTAAAATGTATCTCGAGGGTCCTTAACAAGCAACTGTTGAAACCAAAGCTCAACCACATAGAAGTCCATTGTCCTCAGTCAATCAGACCCAAGTAAAAGACTTGCATTGAGAAAGTTACAGTTATCATTAATACATATTGAGAAGATTATCCAGTGTAAGCTGTTTCTTTTACATGATTAAAAAAAAATGATTAGCGAAAAAAATAAAGCTCATTTAGATGTATCAGATCTGGTGTGATGCATTAAGTCACCACTTACACCACTACGATTTAAAATCGTGCAACTTATGTGCAATTTCAGTGCGATTTCTGAAGACTTTACTGCTACTTGTGAAGATTTTTAACGACTTCTTGCAATTTGCAGTTCGATTTCCATTATATTCTATGTAGGTGAAATTCCAACAAAACTGCACAACAAGTAAATCAAGAACTACTTTAGAAAATCGCACTGCAGCAAATCCCACATGCTAAGACACTGACATTCACATTCATTAGTTGTGATTTCAGGTGCAATTTCAATTCGCACATCTCACCTGAAATCGTACCGATGTGATCGGGCACTATTTTTTCTAACACAATAGTGCATTGCAATGGGTGTTATTTACTTACACAGGAGAGTGCAAAATCTGGTGCAACTCTGCATAGAAACCAATCAGCTTCCAGGTTTTTTGCCAAAGCTTAATTGAACAAGCTTAAGTTAGAAGCTGATTGGCTACTATGCATAACTGCACCAGATTCCAAGTGCACCTGGTTTAGTAAATCTACCCCAGTGTGTTGTTGTGCTCTGTAGCACAGGTGCATTGGAAGGGACATTGGTTTAGTTCAGTGTTCTCCATACTTTTCATTCAAAGGGCCAGTTTACTGTACCTCAGACTTTAAGGGGGCCGGATTGTGGTAAGTAGGGTAGAAAATGTCCTGGGCCCAGCATTATGGCCTCAGGATTGGAGGTCAGTAAAAGGAAGAGTACTGCCCTATCATTGTTATTAGTGGAAGGAATAGTAACCCATCAGTGGAATCAATGGAAGAAATAGTGCACAATTGTTGAAGTCAGTGGAAGGAAGTGTGCCTCATATCGTTGGAAGAAATAGTGCCCCTTCCTTGATATCAGTGGCAGAAATAGTGCACCATTGTTGGTGTCAGTGGAAGGAAGTGTGCCTCATACAATTGGAAAGAATAGTGCCCCATTCTTGATATCAGTGGAAAAATAGAGCAACATTGTTGGTGTCAGTGGGAGGAATAATGACTTGTATCATTGGAAGGAATAGTGACCCATCCTTGATATCAGTGTAAGAAATGGTGCACCATTGTTGGTGTCAGTGGGAGGAATAGTGCCTTGTATAATTGGAAGGAATAGTGCCCCATCCTTGATATCAGTGGAAGAAATAGTGCAAAATTGTTGGTGTCAGTGGGAGGAATAGTGCCTTGTATCATTGGAAGGAAGTGTGCCTCATATCATTGGAAGGAATAGTTTCCCATTCTTGATATCAGTGGATGAAATAGTGCACAACTGTTGGTGTCGGTGGGAGGAATAGTGCCTTGTATCCAGGGGCAGACTGACAACTCATGGGGCCCCCGGGCAATAGGGGATCATGGGGCCCCTGTGTCCTTGCCCAAACTCAAAAAAGCCTATGAAAAAGGTACCAGGGGCATCCCATGGGGCCCCCTACTGACCCCAGTGCCCGAGTTTCCAAATGGTCAGTCCACCCCTGCTTGTATCATTCAGAGGAATAGTGCCCCAAGGGCCGGTTAAGGGCTGGCAAAGGGCCACATCCAGCCCTTCGGGCCACAGTTTGGAGACCTCTGGTTTTTTCATTGGGATTCCATTCAAAATGAATTTAAATACATAGGCCTAAATGGGCAAATTGAGAATCCAGCATTAAAAAATACTTGCCAGGGTGATAGGCAGGCTGTGTCCCTAGAATGGATGCTGCCACCTAAGATTTGTGTACAGTAAAAGATAAAATGTTCAGAGCACACATGAAAACTACCATAGCAAGAACTATTTTTGCCATGTTTTGGGCTCTCAGTTTTACCTTTTCTTTCAATTCATTTCCTGTTTTTGGTTGGTTACTTGGCAAGTGAATGGTAAGGATATCAGTTGTAGAACCCACCCCACAAATAGCAGTAGGGTCTCTCATATATGCTGGGTTAATTATAAGATCTCTTTAATTCTTCCAAATGTTTTACTTAAATAGAAACATACAAGCATGATGACTCACAAATACAAATGCATACTACAATATTTATCAGCAAAACGCCTTTGAAAAGCGCTTTCTGATGAGCACCTGCTTACACTTTGCTTATACCAGAAATTTATTTTCAGTAACCTTTGACCTGAGCAATGAAACCCACTGACACATTAAAGAAAAATTAGCAGACCCGAACACATGAGCACATATGCAATGTCATTGTAGATGTTCAATTAGTCTTGCTAGTGATTGCTCTTGGCATGTTTGCTGTGCCATCTGCTAACATTTTATTTGCGTTACACTAAAGTTCAAGCCAAGAGTTTGTTTGGCTTTTTAACAATACATGTAGATTGTATTTAGGGCAATCATTTTATTTAGGATTTTTGCCCAGATGGCACTATTTTATTGCACTGGTGGTTTGGCTGGATTCAGTTTTAATTCATTTTTATTGTATTTCCCGAAATTTTGAAATTCCTATGGTTCATTTTTATGAGGATTTGTACATGACCTGACAAAAATAGTAAATAATCCATTAAGAATGTGTATATTGGGGCAAATTATAGTCTTCTTGAAACTATTTGTAGTGATATATCTATTAATATGCAGAATTAATCAGGTGGCTGTTCAGAATAAATTTAGTTACAATTCTTGCACCTGTATGTATGTAAAGCTGACTTCAGTTCTTTTACATTTCATTCACCATTTTATTTGGCACCGATTAAGATTTAAAGCTGAACTCAAGGCAAACAGCTAAGTACATAGATGGAATACAGTACACATACCAGTACTGTTTTACCTGCCAAAGGATTGCTATTTCTGTACATCCAGTCTTACGATTTACAACATTAATATTATTATTATTATTATTATTAATATTATTATTATTCAGGATTTATATAGCCCCAACAGTTTGCACAGTGCTTTACAAAATTGAAGGAGACAGTATAGTTACAATACAGTTGGGCACAAGAGGCTTAGAACGTGCCAGCTCATGAGAGCTTACAATCTAAAAAGGAGGGGCAAGTGGTACAGTAGGTGATAATAGTCATTTGCACAGCCATGTCTTGCAGGGCACAAACCTTTCCCTTTCTCTGCAGCAGTTAACTGCTTCCGCACCACACTACAGCAGAAATACTGCTACGGGGTGGCACAGATGCACAAAATCATGTATACATATGTGATTTTGCCGTTCGGGGCAGGGGGCCCTACCCAAGCCGCCATTCGCGGCTTTGGCTGTCAATCACTGGGTCCTGGCCGGTGATTCCCCATCAGCACCCAGCAATCTCTGAGGATTTCCGATGGGGAAGAGACCTCTAAAGATCTCTCCCCTGTCAACTCCTGCACACTGCTTCGTATGGCAAAGCAGTGTGAATACAGTGCAGCACACACACAGCCCCCATAGTAAAACAGCACACAGTTAACCCTTTGATTGCCCCACATGTTAACTGCTTCCTGCCCAGTGCCATTACTACAGCATCAGTGCTTTTTATTAGCACTGATCACTGTATTGGTGTCACTGGGAATGTCAGTGACACCAAGTCAGTTCCCCCCAGTCTCAGAATGCCTACCACAGTTCCGCTGATTGCCGCCATTACTAGTAAAAAAAACAATTCCAGTATACATAACGCCAGTTGTAAATGTTACAACTTCACGTAAACCAATTAATTTATATGTATTGGGATTTATTTTTAGCAAAGACATGAAGCAGAATACATTTTGGCCTACATTTATGACGAAATTTGATTTTTAACATTTTTTTACTGGACATGTTTAATAGCAAAAAGTAAAAAATATTGGGTTTTTTTTTTCAAAATTGTCGGTTTTTCTTTGTTTATAGCGCAAAAAATAAAAAATGCACAGGCGATTAAATACCACCGAACGAAAGCTCTGTTCATCAAGACCCTCTCATCAAACCCTCATCAACTCTTCCCTTAATTCCTTACTCCACCCCCCACTACCTCCACCCACCAACTTATTTACTGTACTGGAGATTGCCAGTCACTTCAAGAAGAAGATCGACACAATTCATGTTGAGATCTCCAGTGTCAAGCTTCCTCTTCTAACCAACTTACCAGGTCCAACACCAGATTCAACACTCTCCTCCTTCGACCTTGTTACCACCAAGGAAGTTACTGAACTCCTTTCCAAGGCCCACTTCACCGCCTGTCCCCTGGATCCTGTCCCCTCACGAATGTTGCAGCCTCCTTCCTGCTCTATCCAAAACTCTCTAACCCACATCTTCAACCTCTCACTCTCCATGGGCACCTTTCCCTCCCCACTCAAACATGCACTGGTTACCCCCATCCTCAAAAAACCCTTGCTGGACCCCACTTGTTTGAATAACTTAAGACCCATCTCCCTGCTCCCGTTTGCCTCCAAGCTTCTCGAGCGCCTTGTTCACAATCGTATGAACTGCTACCTCATCGACAACAACCTTCTTGTTGTCACATCACTACCTTAAATTCAATCTTTCAAAAACTGAGCTTGTAATATTTCCTCCTCCCCCATCCCCCACTCATGACCTTACCATTAAGATCAACAGTACAACCATTGGTCCTTCCCCTCATGCCAGGGTGCTAGGCGTAATCCTAGACTCTCACCTCTCCTTTGGGCCCCACATCCACTCACTGACTAAATCCTGCTGCCTCAACCTCCAGCACATTTCCAAAATCCGCCCCTTTCTGACCAATGACGCCACAAAACAACTTATCCATGCCTTGGGTATATCCCGCCTCGATTACTGCAACTCCCTCCTCACTGGTCTACCGTTACACAGGCTATCCCCCCTTCAGTCTATTATGAATGCTGCTGCTAGACTTATACACCTTACCAACCGTTCAGCGACTGCTGCCCCTCTCTGCCAATCCCTTCACTGGATTCCACTAACCCAACGTATAAAATTCAAAATACTAACCACAGCTTACAAAGCCATCCACAACACTGCCCCTAGCTACATCACCAACCTCATCCAAAGATACCGCCCAAATCGCCCACTCCGCTCCTCCCAAGATATCTTCCTCTCTAGCTCCCTCATCACCTCCTCCCACGCTCGCCTCCAGGACTTCTCCAGAGCCTCTCTCATCCTCTGGAACTCCCTACCACAGCATGTCCGGTCAGTCCCCACCCTGTCTACCTTTAGGCGATCTTTGAAAACTCACTTCTTCAAGGAAGCCTACCCCACCTCCACCTAAGAACTGTACTTGAATCACCTCCACCAGATCATCCCCCGCAGCTATCACCTTTTGTATCACCTTCCCCTTCCTTTAGATTGTAAGCTCCACGGGCAGGGCCCTCACATTCCTTCTGTACTGAAATGTATTGTAATTGTACTGTCTCCCTTATATTTGAAAGCGTTGCGCAAACTATTGGCGCTATATAAATTCTGTATAATAATAATAATTTGGGGGGTAAAAAAGGAATACATTCAATTTGGGTACAGCGTTGCATGACCGTGCAATTGTCAGTTAAAGTAACGTAGCGCCATATCGCAAAAAATGGTCTGGTCAGGAAGGGGGGTAAATCCTCTGGAGGGCAAGTGGTTAAAAGGACCCTGTCACTACAGAAGCAAAGCAGAAAGAATAACTACTTGTAAAAGAAGAGGCTCTATACTGAACTTTTCAGTGGCTTGTGTGTTGAAACGCGGCTGTGATACTACTCTCTAGCCACTGTGTTTTTCACACTTCTGGGTGTGTGAAATACCTGCTCTCCTGCTCCACAGTGGAAATACATTTTTGTAATCCTCTGGAGCCATTTGAAGCTAAGTATACCCTTAAAAACTTCCAAAAGCCGTCCTAGAGTGATATTAAAACTTTGTGTAAAAAAAACAAATGTGAATGGTTTTGCAAAGAGCAACCCTAAGCCTCTTCTTGTGTCCCCCAGCAGCAATCCTGGCTCCTCCCCCTTGACAAGTGCCCCCAATAGCAAGCCACTTGCTATGGGTGCACTTGTGTGTACTCGCTCCAAGCCCAGCTTTATGCATCCATAAGACACATAGAACCTTGGCTTGGCCCCACCTCCCGCTCTTTCCTCATTGGCTCACTGTTTGTGATTTACAGTTTCTCAGCCAATGACAGTGTTTCAGCCAATGAGAGAGAGACAGCCAAGGCTCCCATCTACATTGCTGGATTGAGACGGGGCTCAGGTGAGTATTAGGTGTGGCTGTGGGGGGAGCAGCACACAGAAGACTTTTTACCTTCATGTATAAAATGCATGAAGGTAAACAAACCTTCACCCTTTACAACTGTTTTAATTTCACTTTTCCTATCTACTCCAATGTATTTCAGAATTCTCATGTTTATTGCTAAAATTTAAAAGAAATTATAATTATTTTTTTCACTCATGTGTAACCAATATAGAGCTTGAGCATATTCTAGCTCTCCGTAGTAAAGGTAGAGGAAGGTATCTCTATATTTCAAATTGACTATCAGTATGCACCAGCACTGTTTAGACAAACATTTGTGTTTAGTGTTTGGTTTCAACATTTTCCCATTTTGCTGCTATTTTGTATTCTCTTCAGCTAGCACATACAGCCCTTGGACTGCGGGACAAGTATGTAATGGGGATTATTTACTAAAATTGCAAGGTGCAAAATCTGGTGCAGGTCTGCACAGAAACCCATCAGCTTCCGGGTTTGTTAAAGCTAACTGATCAAGTAAGAGGCTGATTGGCTACCATACACAACTGCACAAAATTCTGAGTGCACCAGTTAGTATACCCCCCCCCCCCCCCCACACTGAGTCTCTTTTTGCCGGAAGTAATACACATCTTAGTGGTCTTTTTCCTGAAATGAAAAAAGTCACAGGAATTTTTTCCCCTGCAGGAGCAAGTTGGATCATGCTTTGTTGGATTGTTTTGCCTTCCTCTGGATCAACTGTGGGTGTAAGATTATAACTTTTCTTTTTTATGGTTGAATTAGATGGACGTTTGTCTTTTTTCAGCCAAACTAACTATGATTCCAATATTTATCCATCACAGCAGAGCAGTAGTATAGGAAAACCAATATGTAGTTCCTTCACGTCCTCACTTTTTAAAGTATATTTTAAAATTATCATAACTGATGTTTACTTACTTTAAACTGACAGCCTCTGTAGCTTTTTAGTAAGAAACCTGTCTTTCAGACATTGGCAAGAGATAAACAGCTGTAGTCTGCCTTTTTCTCCAGTTTGAATCCTCTGATAACATACCTTGGGTAAATATTTAACTTTCATTTTAATTTTAAAAGCTGTCTATAGATCCAATGGGTGTTTTATATACCATTTTTGGATAAACCTGTACTTTAAACAGATGCATTTTATTTGGAATCCTCTGGTCAGCTTTCAAATGCTGCCATTAGCAAAAGATTTTCCTAAATAAGAAAAAGTCACTACTTGTAATAGACTGAGCATAACATACTACCCACAGTGCATCGTAAATCAGTTCACGGTGATTGCAGACACACAATTTCAACTATACTGACAACAGACATGCTTCTCTCCAGACTCCAGGGATCCAATGTAGTCCAGGGAACAGCATCAAGGGATTTATTCTAGCCCATCGGCAACAGATGTTTTTTAAGCACATATTTATAGCTTAGTGCCATTTGGTAGAGCGGTGTCATGTAAAATATTGTTTATTGCTCTTTGCACCACTTGGGATGCATGGTAGTTGGCCATCACTGATCTTTATTTGTATATTACAGAGATTAGAATATGATAGAAATAAGGTATTGAAAAGAATGGTTTTAAGCAGAAATAAATCTATATTCATGGAATATAATATAGCTTTTCACCTTTACAAGATGTGGAAAAGGTTGGCCATTCCTCTAGCACATTTCTGTGAGTTTTAAAAAATTCTCTCTATGTTTAAGAATTCTTCAGTGCTATCTTACTTAAGTCCCAGAGGATATTTGGTAAAGCAGTTCCAAGAAACATATACATTCCTACCATATAAAATATATATCCAATATACACTGCTCAAAAAAATTAAAGGGACACTTTGAAAACACATCAGATCTCAATGGGGAAAAATATCATGCTGGATATCTATACTGATATGGGCTGGGTAATGTGTTAGGAACATAAGGATGCCCCATGGTTTGATGGAAATGAAAATGATCAACCTACAGAGGATTGAATTCAAAGACACCCTGAAACTCAAAGTGAAAAAAGTATGGAACAGGCTAGTCCATTTTTCTGAAATTTCATTGCAGCAACTCAAAATGATACTCATTAGTTTGTATGGCCCCCATGTGCTTTTATGCATGCCTGACAATGTCGGGGCATTCTCCTAATGAGACGACGGATGGTGTCCTGGAGTATTTCCTCCCAGATCTGGACCAGGGCATCACTGAGCTCCTGGACAGTTTGAGGTGAAACCTGGAGGCGTCGGATGGATCAAAACATGATATACCAGATTCAGGTCAGGCGAGCATGGGAGCCATTCAATGGTATCAATTCCTTCATCCTACAGGAACTGCCTGCATGCACTCGCACATGAGGCTGGGCACTGTTGTGCACCAAGAGGAACCCAGGACCCACTGCACCAGCGTAGGGTCTGACAATGGGTCCAAGGATTCATTCCAGACACCTGATGGCAGTCAGGGTGCCGTTGTCTAGCCTGTAGAGGTCTGTGCATCCCTCCATGGATATGCCTCCCCAGACCATCACTGACCCACCACCAAAACGGTCATGCTGAATGATGTTTCAGGAAGCATAATGTTCTTCTTGGCTTCTCTAGACCCTTTCACGTCTGTCACCTGTGCTCAAGGTGAACCTGCTCTCGTCTGTGAAAAGCACAGGGCGCCAGTGGCGGACCTGCCAATTCTGGTGTTCAATGGCAAATGCCAATCGAGCTCTATGGTGCTGGGCAGTGTGCATAGGGTCCACTAGAGGACTTCAGCCCCTCAGCTACCCTCATGCAGTCTGTTTCTGATTGTTTGGTCAGAGACACCAGTGGCCTCCTGGAGGTCATTTTGTAGGGCTCTGCCTGTTCCTCCTTGCACAAAGGAGCAGATACCTCTCCTGCTGATGGGTTAAGGACCTTCTACAGCCCTGTCCACTCTCCTAGAGTAACTGCCTGTCTCCTAGAATCTCTCCCATGCTCTTGAGATTCTGTTGGGAGACACAGCAAACCTTCTGGCAATGGCACGTTTTGATGTGCCATCCTGAAGGAGTTGGACTGCCTGTGTAACCTCTGTAGGGTCCAGGTATTGCCTAATGCCACCAGTAGTGACACTGACCCTAGCCAAATGCAAACCTAGTGAAAAACAGTCAAAAAAGATGAGTAGGGAAAAAAATGGCAATGACTTCCACCTGTAAAACCATTCCTGTTTTGGGGGTCGTCTCAACTCCCTCTGCCACTTAACTGACCAGATCAATATCCCAGGAGTTTAATTGACTTGATGCTATACAGTCAGCAGTGTGCAGTAGCTGACAGGGGTAGTGCTCAGTAATCACCAGGTGCTGGCAAGTATTCACCAGTCTGGGCCCGGGGATTGACAGCCGAGGCAGTGAATAGCGAAGCAGGTAAGACGCGCACCACCAACCTGGAAATGCAAAATCACGTATATATACATGCTATAGGGCAGCGGGAAAGCAGTGAAAGTGTTACTAAACCCCGGACCCTGCATTCACTATATCTGGTCTCCCACAGAACAAGGAAGTTAAATTATTTTGGTAAATACAAACTGCTAAATACCTTTTCTGATTATCAGTTAGGGCAGTCTTGTGACTTCTATCAGTGTCCAGCCAAGCACTGGTTAACGTTTGTAGGAGGAGTTTTCATTCTTTTCTAGGTGGATGAAGAACCCCTGATCTCTGTCTGTACACTGCGTGTACAGGTTCCACAGTGAGTATAACAAGCATTCTTTACTGATTTTACAGTTGTGGGTTTACTAACAATTTAGGCAATTTCCTGTCTTGCGCAATTGGTGTTATCAGAACAGGAAGTGATTTTTTAAAATTGTATTGAGTCCAGGAATGCTCAAAAAGTGTATAGGAATCTTTTCCCACTCTATCCCAAGTTCGGGAAAAAAAATCACATAGCTATACATAAACTTGAAAAGGCTGGAGAAAATAACCAATAATCTAAGTAGGAGGTAGATTTTATCATTTCCACTAGTGTACAGAGAAATAAGGGTGTTACATTATGCAAAGAAAAATAATAAATCATTGTTTGAAATATTCATACAGTAAATATACTAGTTTTTTTTATTTATACAACAATGCATTCAACATCTTTTTAAACCATTTACAGGTGCACACGTGCCTCAAAATGGAGGATGAACATTTATTCTATGTTGTGTTAAGGTTTGCAGCAGCCATTGAAGCCCTGCTCATAGAAGAGGAAGCACAAAGGGGAGCAATGCCCTTTCACCCCACCTCATTACCCACCAACCACAGTTTTTTGCAGAAAGAACATGTTTGTTTTCTCCATGTCAGTCATCAACCCTGGAGCACCTCATTATGTGTAGTGAGAAACCTAGGTGACACATATACACCATTCACAGTCTGTCCAGAGTTTCAATATATATATAGAATGTAATAAAACTGATTTAAGAAATGTAAAAATGTACACTTAACAAACAGCTAAGATTACATTCATTAAGTGTTAGTATAGTGTAATTCCCTCTGGTTAGCTAGGGGGAGCTAGATAGTTTTTTTTAGTTCCCTCCAGATCCCCCTGATCTGGAGTCTTGGAGAAGTCTCTAGAACTCAGTGGGTGGAAGTCAAGAGGAGCGGGCCTGCACACTTAGAGGACGCTGGCCAATCCCCAAGCAGGAGTCTTGGCATGGGGACAGGGCAGCCTTTAAGTGTGAGAGAGCTTACTCAGCAGCAGGAGAGTTCGGGTGAAAGATGAAGTGAGAAGCTGGAATGCAGGAGCCTGGGAAGGGGCCCAGTGGGAAGGGTGTATTGTGGAGTGAGTGACATTCAAGCACCGGCTACTGCTCTATTTCCAGCGGGACCACACAGATCACAGTGACAGGATACTACTAGGAGATGGAAGGAGAGAGAGCACAGTGACCCCACTCATGGAGCTTCCACCAGCTGTGGCAATCATAAGGATTAACATCTCAATACCGCTGTTATCTGTAGTGCACCAGGCATGCGCACTTCACTTGTGAGTGTTGCTTTTTAATTTATTTCAATAAATTTTATATGTGGTTACACACTATGTTAGCTTCTCTCTCCATATAATCGGTGTATCGCCTTCTATCGATAATTTGGAGGACCTATAGCCAGAGGACATCCCCATAACCCAGGGACAATAGGGTTAACAGCGTGATCAGACTGAAGTTCAGTAGGTCTAACCATCAGGTGAGAGGCTGAAGGTGAAGGTTCCTCACTAGTGGTGATTCCAGTTTACCGTTTTCTTTGGACACTTGGACGGAAGTGAGACTTTCACTTGAACGTTTCATATGTCATTCTGATGAATGGTTAGATTTTTACTATGATACATTTACTACCACTCCAGCAGGAATTATGACATGTACAGAGGATTTGATATAGAGTTTTTGTGGACTCTTATTATTTATCTGTAGCTCTGTTCTGTCTATTATATTGCTCTCAACCTCAGCAGTCCCTTGACAGAGAACCACCTGTGCAGCAGGGAATGAGCCAGCCCAGAAGAAGGCCTGAAGGCAGCCACCAACCCAACAAGCTCACAGGAGAGGAAGAGGGAGTACTTTTACACCCCCTGGGCCGGATAAGGGAAAAAGGCAATGAGGTGGGAAATCTAAATAGCTCCCATCTGGGACTGTGCATCTAAAGAGACAGATTCTGGGTCCCTTGCCCAGGGACTCACCCAGTGCAGATGATTAAGGAAAGTGTTCATCTGGGGTCTGGGGTGGTACTTCATGAGAGGCTGGAGAGCTCTCCTGAAAGAAATACCTTTTTTCTTTATAGGGACTTGTACATAGCTGCCAGTTGCAGTTCCCTTTGGCATCCCATACACCCCTCAACCCCACCCAAGTTATCAACCCCTTAATAAAATTTTAAAAAACACACGCTCAAGAACTGTTTACTGCCTCCAAAATGCAAGCCTGTGAAAAATGCGTGCTCCCTGGCTGTGCAGGACTATAGGGGGACCTAAATTTTCAGCAACTCCTAAGGGGGTGGCGCTACAATAGTCTTCCTCTAAACTTGAATTCCAGTTGTCTGTAAATGTAAACACAGCATTGCCACCCCACCCCAGGACCTAAAAGTTATTTTGTCTAGTGGTGAGGAATAAGACAAAATGCTTACCTTATTCCTCATTTCTGTAGACTTCCTTTTTGATGTATAACTGGTTCAGCTGGGCCTTTCTGACATCATCACGTACAATGCAGGACTAGAGGTAGCAAATTAGAAAGTCAGCTGCCAGGTGAGTAAAGAATAAGGTAAGTGTTGCTACTTATTCCTTGCTAGCTAAAAAAATGGAGCATTTAAAATTCGATATGGAGAGGGGACCTGCCTTGTTAATTTTTACAGGTGACTGTAGTTCAGCTTTAATGAGTACCAGTGCTGAAATTCTTGGACGAATGACCATGCATTTATTTTTTTTGCATGCTAGTCTGATATCGAAAGTGAAGAGGTTACTAAAGTTAAGAAAATTCTTGTACGACAGAATAAAAATTTGAAAGTGATGCAATGTATTGTATCGTATTTGTATTGTATTTTTCAGTCGAAAACTGTACTGATTAACCACTTATTTGATTTACCCCCATTCCTGACCAGGCCATTTTTTGTGTTGCGGCGCTATATTACTTACTGCCCGAACATGCAATGCTGCACCCAAATGAAATGTACGCCCTTTTTTCCACATGAATAGAGATTTCTTGCAGTGGTATTTGATCAACTGTGCATTTTTTATTTTTTGTGCTATAAACAAAAGATTTAGAAAAAAACAAAAATATATTTTTGACTTTTTGCTATTAAACAGGTCCAGTAAAAAAATCTAATTTTGTCATAAATTTAGGCCAAAATGTATTCTGCTACATGTCTTTGCTAAAAAAAAGTCCCAATACGTGTAAATTAATTGGTTTACGTGAAAGTTATAGTGTTTACAAATGGCGGTATATATACTAGACTTTTTTTTTTTAATTCACTAGTAATGGCGGTGATCAGTGACTTATAGCGGGACTGCAGGACTGTGGAACTGTGGCGGGCATTCTGGCACTGGGGGGGAACTGACTTGGTGTCACTGACATAGCCAGTGACACCAATACAGTGATCAGTGCTAATAAAAAGCATTGGCACTGTACTAATGGCACTGGGCAGGAAGGGGTTAACATGTGGGACAATCAAAGGGTTAACTCTCTGCTCTGTGCCGTTTTACATCATGTTTTGTGTTTGTGCTTCACTGTAAACACACTGCTTTGCATGGCTGTGCTGTGCACAACCATGCAAAGCAGTGTTCAGAAGCTGACAGGGAAGATAACTGTTTTTGTTTACTAACAGTTCTCCCCTCTGTCGAAGATCCTCCGCAATCATTAGACACCGGCGAGTAATCATCGGCCGGGACCTGGTGATTGACAGCCACAGCTGCGAACGGTATCAAGGGTAGGGCATGCGCGCGTCTCACATGCGCCCCCTACCCGGAAATCAAAATCAGGTATATCTACGTGATTTTCTGCACAGCTGCTGCCCTGTAGCAGTATTTCTGATATGGGGCGGAGCTAAGGTGGTTAAACAAAAATCGTAGAATCTGTTATTGTACAAGAAAAAGTTTTCTACTAGTCACTTCAAAGAATTTCGGACGAAAGCTGTGTACTAAAAATCAGATTATTGTACAATTGCTTCAAAAGCAGTATTTTTCATTTGATTTTCTGATCATGTGTACTAGGCTTAAATTGCATGTACCTATTGAATAATCAAGATACCTAATTCTCTGTGGTCCTGTGGACCAATTGGTGGTCATGTGTGATCTCCTAACAAATGCCATATTCATGTAACAAGTTACTTGCCAGTTGCCACTATTATAAAAGAAATATGTCATTTAAAATTTGGAGCCTTCACATTTTTTCAGTTCTAAGTGTTTCAGAACTGCAAAAATGTAATCTTTCATGGAAAGATAAAATTAATTAATTTGAGAATATGTGCTTGGAAAGACCAGGGAGCAAATATGTTGACTTCAATAGCATATATCTTACTCATCTATCTAAGTTCCCACTGGCACTTATGATTCATACATATACGTTTCATTTTCCTGTGCTCCTGTTTTGGCAATTTTTAAGATATCTCAGTGTAATAAATAATGAATTTCTGCAGGGAATCACTGTGCTGTACTGCTTTATTAAGATATTGTCTATATATGTGTTTGATGGAGCAAGAACAACAGTATCATCAGTATGTGTATACTACACGTGAGAGTGGAGTACTTTGTAGTTCAAAAGAATAAAGTACTGTACAGTACATTTGGTACTGAAAATTATGAAAAAGTTAGCAAAATTATACATACCGTAAAGATTCCCTTTAGTGTGTGTGTGTGTAGCTTTTTTCTTTGCTTTTCTACAAGACCTGAAAAAACATCCCATTGCTATTTTTTAATAAAAAAAAAAACTTCAGAACTCACATTGCTTTTATATAGTCAGGTCTGAACTAGCTATAAGGCACACAGGGCGTTTGTCTCCCTCTTTTTTCTCTCATCCCCTCTCTCTCTCACCCCTCCATTTTTGCTCACTCTCTCTCTCTTCCCCCCTCTCTCTCTCTCATCCCCCTTTTGTTTCTCTCACGCCCCTCTTTTTCTCTCACCCCCTCTCTTCCTCTCTCTCTCTCACCCCCTCTCTTTTTCTCTCACCCCCCTCTCTCTCTCACCTCTCCATTTTTGCTCACTCTCCCCCCCCCTCCCTCACCCCCTTTTGTTTCTGTCACCCCACTCTTTTTCTCTCACCCCCTCTCTCCCCCTCTCTCTCCCACCCCCTCTCTTTTTCTCTCACTCCTCTCTTTCTCACCCCATCTCTTTCTCCCCCCTCACTTTTTCTCTCACCCCCATCTCTCTCTTACCCCCTCTCTTTCTCACCCCCCCTCTCTCTCCCCCCTCACTTTTTCTCTCACTCCCCATCTCTCTCTTACCCGCTCTCTTTCTCACCCCCCCCCCTCTCTCTCCCTTTATTTTTCTCTCACCCCCCACTCCTCTATTTTTCTCTCCCCCTTTATTTGTCTGCCACCCCTCTATTTTTCTCTATAACCGCCTCTCTCTCTCTCACTCGCCTCTCTCCCTCACCCCCCTCTCCCTCTCTCACTCCCCTTCTCTCTCACCCCCCCCCCATACCCCCTCTCCCTATCACACCCCTGTCTCTCCCCCTCTCTCTTTTTCTCCCACCCCCATCTCTCTCTCACGCCCCCTCTCTCTAACTCCCCTCTCCTTCACCCCCCTCTCTCTCACTCCCCTGTCACTCTCACCCCTTCTTACCCCCTCTCTCTCACCCCCTATATCTTTCTCACCCCCCCCTCTCTCCCCCCTCTAACTCTCCTCTCTCTCTAACCCCCTCTCTCTCTCCCCCTCTCTCCCCCTCACTTCCCTCTCTCTCTCTCACCCCCATCTGGCTTGTGGACATGGAGGGCTCCACTTAAAGGGGAATTCCATGGAAATGTAAACAAACATGTAACTAGTGCTATGTTTTATCTAAATGGTGCCATAAGGAATTTCCTACATTGTTTTGGTATTTTTGGAACCCATGTACCTCTCTGACTGTTGAACTGTAACTAAAGGAAAAATATTTTATTTTTAAGTTTTGGATAGAGTGGAGAAGGATTGGAACCCCTGTTGGCTTTTTATATATTGCATATATCATGAACATGGCTCTCACCCTCCAGTCTCTGTCTGCCGCAACAATGACTAAAGCAGGCTAAATGTAGCTAAAAGGTATTGAGAAACCAGTAGTTATTATTTGTAATTTGGTTTTTAAAAAAAAGGGGCCTGCTAAATCTAAAAGTCTAAAATGCCCAGGCCTATTTTTTGTCCCAATCCAGGCTATACAGCATACAGTTACTGTATACAGTTATAATTCTCAAACAAAATGGGGACTTAAATATATCAGCCAAGAAAGGTCTATTGCATGAAAAAAAATGTGTTTATATAAAAACAAACTTATTTTGTCATCACAAAATATTAACATTCAACGCAAACATTGAAAACATTTTACTAATACTCTTTCTGAAAATCTGAGAATTCAAACATAACCATTTTTAGGGGTTATTTACTAAAGCTGGAAAGTGAAAAATCTGGTGCAACTCTGCATAGAAACCAATCAGCTTCCAGGTTTTATTGTCAACGCTTAATTGAACAAGCTGAAGTTAGAAGCTGATTTGCTCTCATGCACAGCTGCGCCAGATTCTGAGTGCTCCAGTTTTAGTAAATCCCCCCTATTTCTTCAACTTTTTGACAGGTCTTCATTCAATTTTGTCAAGGCACTAATACATTATTATTATTATTATTATTATTATTATCATACAGGATTTATATTGTGCTAACAGTTTACGCTGCACTTTACAACATAAGGACAGACAGTACAATTACAAATTAATTCAGGAGGATTCAGAGGGCCCTGGTCGTTAGAGCTTACAATCTAAGAGACATGGAAGTAAACAGAGATATAAACACAACACCCCACCCACCAACAACACCCTCTTAGTGCTGATGTCACGCAATGCTAAAGCTAAAAGACACATTAAAGGTTAAGGTCAAAGGTCCCCTAAAAAGGGAAATTAACAAAAAATGGGGGTTATTTAGTAAAATTGGAGAGTGCAAATTCTGGTGCAACTCTTCATAGAAACAAATCAGCTTTCAGGTTTTATTGTCAAAGCTTAATTGAACAAACTGACAGAAGCAGATTGGCTACCATGCACTGCTGCACCAGATTCTGAGAGCTCCAGTTTTAGTAAATCTACCCCTATATGTCAAAGAACATGAAATATAAATACATATTAGTAAAGTTAAACTTTTAAGCAAGTAGCAAACAAATATATGCAAAGAACAAACATGCCATTTGAGCAAGGAGCATACATATTGCTGCTCATGTACAAAATGAATACAGTACTAGAGCAGAACAAAAACTGCAACACAAAGTGCATGTGAGATAACATGTATGTGAAAGTATGTGAAATGTGAATTAAACACTAGAAAAGTAATGGATCAGCCCAGCAATCACAGTTCTCTCAATCACAGGTAGGGATGAGCCAAACTATGCTGATTTCAAATTGAGTGGGATTCAGTGAACTGCAAAGACATTTGGGCAGCACAGTGGCTAAATGTTTAACACTTCCGCCTGGCAGTACTAGGGGCATTGGCCTGAATCCCAACCAATGCACCACCTGCCTGGAGTTTGCATGTTCGCCTTTGTTCATGCGTGGGTTTCCTCCAGGTACTGCGGTTTCCTCTCACACGCCAAAGACATACTGGTAGGTTAATTGGATCCTATCTAAACTGGCCCTAGTATGTGTATGTATGAATGTAAGTTAGGAACCTTAGATTGTACACCCCTTGAGGGATAGGGACTGATGTGAACGTACAATATATACGTAAAGCACTGCGTAAATTGACAGTTTATTATATGTACCTATAATAAATAAATACTGTTGTATTAAACCCCATTGAAATCAATGGAAGCCAAATCTGCCAAATAAAAAATGAAAATAAAAATACAAATGTGTTGCCAATGTATAGGAGTGGTGAACAGTGCCCTGAGGAACCAATGCAAGGAAAAAAAACCTTTTCAGCAGGGGACAGTAATTTTTTTTTAATGCTTAAAGTGTGCATTAAACATGCATACACCCCTTAAATAACATTCCTGTTGGTACCCTAATCCTGCCTGTGAATGGGCCCATCTCTGTAATATAAAGAAAGTGCTGCAGCACTGACATTTACTAGGTAAAAAAAGTGTTCTAAATTGCTGGAAAATTACATTTCCTGCTGGTTTCTTTACAAATAAAAACACACAGACCTCTCAAAAGGTCTGGAGAGGTCTTTGTGCTATTTTTTTCTTTAAAGGAGCCTGTAGTGTAATCTGCTGTTGATTTAAACTCTATCATTTTTGCTCTGTAAATGCCACCTTTTCTGTAGCACTTCCTACAGCAAGAATAGGAAAAAAAATATTTACATTTTGGGCAACCTCACTTTTGGATTCTCAGTTGTCTGGGAACAGGGTTTAACTAGAAGATGAATAAAAGGATGTAAATGTTCCCTTTAATACCACCCCAGTGTAAGAGTAAGAAAAACAACCTTTCTGCGCACTTGTTGGGGCCCTACTTGGTGTACATTAAGGTTTTGGTTCTTTTTTGTTTGCCAACAAGATTTACTGAAGAAGTAAAAGAACAGTAGTAAAAAAATTCTTCCCTTGCCTGATGGTAGCCAGTTAGAAGGAGGGTCCCTTAGTGGATGTAGGTGAAGGCAAGGATCAGTATAGATGAAGAAGTGGTGGGAGTATACTCCAATAGAATTTGTATTCCCATAGGTAGGGAATTAACTTGATGAAGCCAGCTCCTTTATGGCTATAATACTGTATGTTGGAGATGAGGTATTAACAGTGTCACTGTCCTCAAAGACACATGTACTGCAGGAGTAATCCTGCATTCAGAGCAATGGGGGGGACACTGAAGCTGTTGGCCACTGAACTGATTTGGGCTAAGAATTCTGTGTTGCAGGTGGTAAATTGTGATGCAAAGTGTACTGCACTGATATAACTGAGAAAATAACAGGATATCTGGTAACTGAAGTCAGTTTGGGTTGTGGAACCATCCCACCAAGTCTGTAGTTCGAGCAGGATGAAGAATGATCTCTTGATTTGGGGGCCCTTTTTTCCTCTTGGTCTGCCTGAGAATTGAATGACACTGGGCACAATTCCACAATGCCTGCAGGATCAGCTCTCCTGCTTGTCAGCAACACCAGCTATCTGTTCCTTCCAGCACCCAATCTTTCCCTCTCCACCAGTACCTTCCCCTCCCCTCTAAAGCACGCGCACATCACTCCCATACTTAAGAAACCCTCCCTGGACCCCTCCGACCTGAACAACCTAAGACACATCTCTCTACTGCCATTTACCTCTAAATTCCTAGAATGCTTAGTCTACAATCGCCTGAGCTCCCATCTCAATGACAATCTTCTCGACCCTCTACAGTCCAGCTTCCGCCCCCTACACTCCACCGAAACTGCCCTACTCAAACTCACCAATGACCTACTAACCGCCAAAACCAATTGCCACTATACTATACTCCTACTACTTGACCTCTCTGCGGCTTTTGACACGGTTGACCACCCCCTCCTCCTAAAAAAACTGCACTCTCTTGGCCTCAGAGACTCTGCTCTCTCCTGGTTCTCCTCCTATCTATCACAGCACTCCTTCAGTGTTACCTATAACGCTGCCACCTCCCCTTCACTCCCCCTCTCTGTTGGGGTCCCTCAAGGCTCTGTCCTTGGACCCCTCCTCTTCTCCATCTACACCTCCTCCCTTGGTCACTTGATAAACTCCCATGGCTTCAACTACCATCTCTATGCTGACGACACACAAATCTATCTCTCTACCCCTCATCTCACCCCCTCAGTCTCCAATCGCATCACCAGCCTACTAAGTGACATATCAAACTGGATGTCACTCCACTTTCTCAAACTCAACCTTTCCAAAACTGAGCTTCTAGTATTCCCCCCAGCCCGTGCCCCCCCCCAACTTCTCCATCAAGATCAACAACACTACCATCAGTCCCACCCCTCACGCCAGGGTACTAGGTGTAATCCTAGACTCCAATCTGTCCTTTCAGCCCCAGGTCCAATCACTGACAAACTCATGTAGACTTCACCTCTTCAACATCTCCAAGATACGACCATTCCTAACCTTGGAAACCACTAAGCAACTCATTCACTCCGTTATTATATCACGCCTTGACTACTGTAACTCCCTCCTCACTGGCCTACCTCATCGCAGGCTATCTCCACTCCAGTCCATCATGAATGCTGCTAGACTCATTCACCTTACTAACCGCTCTGTATCTACCACCCCTCTCTGCCAATCTCTCCACTGGCTTCCAATTGCCCAACGGATAAAATTCAAAACACTAACACTGACGTATAAAGCCGTTCATAACACTGCCCCTATTTACATCACCGACCTTGTCTCTAAATACCACCCAAACCGTGCTCTCCGCTCCTCGCAAGACCTCCTACTCTCTAGCTCCCTTGTCTCCTCCTCCCATGCTCGTCTCCAGGATTTCTCAAGGGCTTTACCCTTCCTCTGGAACTCCCTACCCCAAGCTATCAGGCTATCGCCTACTCTGCTCACTTTTAGGCGCACTCTGAAAATCCATCTCTTCAGGGAAGCCTACCCCGACCCCAGCTAATACTGGAATCCCCTACTACTCCTACCACTCCATCCCCCGCAGCTAATTACCTCTTGTAGCACTATCCCTTCCCTCCTAGATTGCAAGCTCCAAGGAGCAGGGCCCTCTAATCCCTCTTGCATTGAACTGTATTGTTACTGTACTGTCTCCCTCCATAACGTAAAGCTCTGATCAAACTGTCGGCGCTATATAAGTCCTATATAATAATAATAATAATAATAATAATAAAATAATAATCTGACCTGGGCCCACCGAGCCCTGCACCAGCATCTGGCACACATCTTCCCTCTCACACTCTCTCCTCTCTCCTGAAAATTCCTGGGATTTCAGTTATATAGGCTCCTACCAGTTCCTCTGGGAAATGTAGACTTCTTTCAGAATGTCTGTTGCACAACATTCCTGCCTTCAGCATACAATTCAACAATGCTTTGCCAAACTTAAATCTGTGATAGCTAAACTGCCATCTTGTGATTAATCCTGAGCTGTCATCTATGAAATGGAAAGGGTGTGAATAGAGGTGATATCAGTGACCAAACATGGCCATGGACATATTTGGTCAATGCTATTTCCCAAATATGGCCAGTGACAATATATGAGCAGTGATGTCACTCCTCTGCACACCCCTTTGTTTACATGCCGGTGACATTTTTAGACTTTTAGTCTTGTTTAAAACTGATTTTATACAGTACAATTTGAATTTATTTTTCTAAGTTCTCTATCGTGCAGTTAGTTGTACAACATATGTTAAAAAGTGTGAGCAGATATTAATCAATTTTTTGTAAATTATACCAATCCTCTGTATAGTGCTTACGTTGTAGAAGGCTAAACAGATTATTATTTTTGCAAATTCTTCTATTTTGACTGCCTTCCAAAATCCATCTTGACTAGAGTGTATTATTTTTTATTAGCAAAAAAAAATCAATTACGTGTCCAGTTCTAGCAGTACTTATGAAAAATATCAAGGAAATCAGAAGTACACAATTTGGAGAATGAGAGTGATAAATCTCTTCTATGTGGTTTACAATAATGAAATGTGCATCAGGGATCAGAGTTAATATATATACTAAGTCTACTAGAGTATGATAAAAACACTGAGCTTATCTTTTGAAAGTCAGCCAAAGTTTGGTCTTTGCCAACTATGCTTACAGATTTTATTCACTCAGGAGACTACAACTCATAGATATATATAAATCATTTTAAAGAGAATGCAACAGTCAATAAAACAATTTTATTTACATAGACTGAAGCAGAAAGCCAACACACCATTTCCAAAGATTGTAACATAGTGCTAACTTCCAGCAAATAAACAAGTGAGTGTGTGTCAATCACAAACAAGAAAAAAAAAATATGATCAATTGTTAGAGCAGGTTTTCTCAGCTGGTAGAAGGGGTGGCAAAGCAGTCATGATGTTCCTGGAAGGAGGGATGGGGCTGGGCTCCCAGAGGCAATGACGTCTTTCAGCATAGGGTAGTAGATGTGTGTGTAGGGGAATGCCTATGCTGGGATGTTTGACATTAGGGACAGTGACTTCCCTGCAAGTTGAATCCATCAGAAGAGTGGCAAGGAACCCAGGAAACCTGGGTAGAATACAGAACCTGAAAATACTGCCCTGTTACATACGCTGGGGTTGGGGCATAATTGAAAACTTCTGCCTTGAAGTGTGGTGCTGTTTTATTTTTTAATCAGGTATTTTTATTATTTGGTAAGAATTCAGTTTTTAAACAAATATACAAACCAACATAGAAGGTTCACAGAGTTATGCATAAAAATAAAATAGACACACTGCAGTCGTGTCAAAACGTAGCAGTCGTATTGCTTACAAGACATTTTATTTAAAGCACAAGAAACCAATTATGTGTGTGTTAATTTTCAGCCCCTTTATCAACCAGTAGAATGCCTCCTTAGGCCTTGAGTGCCTATAGTTGCCTCCAATCCCCAATGTATTGGCTTTAAGACAACTACCAGAGATCTAGTGAAAGTTCTGATTTTTCTGATCGGTCAACCCACATTTTCTGGAAAATTAACAGGAAATCCCTATTAGTATATGTCAATTTTTCAAAAGAAAACATTGAGTGCATTTCTTTCAGCTATTCCCCAACAGTAGGTGGAGACAGAGTTTTCTAACAGTAAATAACAGCATCTATGACATACGGATCCACGTTTACAGAGTCAGTATATCCCAATATGCAGGTAATGCTATCATTTAGGCCCTTAAAGTATTATAATATTATACTGTATATTGTAAGATGCTGAAGAGCAATTGATCATCCCCCATGCTGCAAGATACTATAACTGAGAGGCAAGAAAGTATTTCCATGCATTGGGAGCAGAAGTTGAAGCTGATTATGCGGCTTTTTTTCTTTTATATAAGGTCCCTATACAGTATATCCCAATAAACATTTAAAAGTATATCAATGAACTCCAATAGTGTATAATGAAGAACATACAAAAGCTGGGACATCCACACTATTTTGAATAGTTTAACCCCATCAACAATGAAAGTTTACACCAGATCGCTCATTTAGTCCTAAGAGTGTGCTGTTGGGCAATAGTGTATGTGGTCAGGTAGCAAACTAACCCAGAGATCAGCAGGGAAGAAATAAGATTGTAGATCTCATGGAAACCCTTCATTTGTTGGTATGATGCTCAGTGAATTTAACCACAAGTTTCTCCACTTTATTATGTATGAAAAGTCACTGGACCATCACTTGCACCTGCAAATGTCAGAAGCCAGGATTGAGTTGAATAGTTTTTTCATCTTTTTTTGGTGAAATCTTTTTAAAGTTACTTTGCTGCTAAATGTGTTTGAATGGCAGGTGGCTGGCAGGAGATTGAACCTACCTTTAGGTAGCAACAAATTACCTTATAATAAAAAGATATATACTATACACCACTCATCCAGGAAATAATGAACTAGAAACTTTTCCCCCCTCCAACACCAAAAATGTTGGTACATTCTCTTCCCCCAAAGAAGTAAAAGTAAAAAACCTATTTCTCAAATTCTTGCTTTCAATTTCTATTTTACAAAAAAGTGGCAACCACCCCAACTTACGACTAGCCTTTGCAGTAAGGTGACATGGAAGGGTAATGTACATCACAAAAAAACAGCACACTTGCCAGCCAGCCTGCAAAACAACAAAATTGTCCCTGTCTAATGATTCACGTTAAAAACAGAGGGATTTTTTTGCACTCATTTGCAAATATAAGCGTAAGCCACAGTGCTCACATCGAGGTTCCTCTGTATATACTGCAGTGCTAACTCTACAGTTTTCAGAGTCTCCAATGTTGGAGTACATATAACAGTGGATAGATTTAAGGAAGGCATGCCTGGAGGGAGCCCACCCCTCCTTAAAGGCACAGGGGGCACATGATGCCCAGCAAGAGCACAATGGCAGCCTAAGACACCCAGTGCATCCCTGCACCCAATTCAACCAAATGTACAAAAAAGTGGCAACCACCTCAACCTATGATTAGTCTTTGCAGTAAGGTGTACATGGAAGGACAACACACATCACAGTCAAAGAAAAGATTTCCCAGCATACTTACCAGACAGCCTCCAAAACAACCAAACTGACCCTGTCTTACAATTTACATTAAAAACAGAGGGTTTAGTTGCACACATTAGCAAATATATGCGTTAGCCGCAGAACCCACGTCAAGGCTCCTCTATATACTGCAGTCTTAACTTACTTAATTTTTAGAGTCTTCCAAGCTGGAGTACATATAGCAGTGGATAGATTAAGGGCAAGTGTGGCTGGAGGGAGCCTACCCCTCCAGGAGAATGGATCTTCCTTGCTCCAGGAAGACATGCGGTTGTACGTATATGGATGATCGTTAGCCCCCTGTTACCGTGTGCTTCTGTATTGTTTATTGTTGGATTCTGTTGCTGACTCGGATTGCCCCTGGACTTTTCTTGGCTCTTCTCCTGGCTCTAATCCCTGCTCATTTTACAGATTCTTCTACTGCCTGCTTCCTGTGTATCACCCAGCTTGCTCTTCCGACTCTGCTGCTGCTTGATTACCCATGTATGACTTCGACTTATACTTCTGGCCTCGCTCCTGCATGATCTTCAGTGTTTGTCCCTCGGCCTGCTTCTGACCTTGCTTCTGGCTCCTGCTCATGATTGATCACCTGTGCTTGACCTCTAGCCTGGTTCCTACCTTGCTTCCTGCCTTCTGGTTAGTTCTGCCTTCTGGATAACATCTGTCCGCTTCCAAGTTTTGCCTACTATGCCTGGAGAACATCTGTCCACTGCAAAGTTCTGCCTGCCACGTCTGGAGAACTTAATTTCTGCAGTCACTTCCGTTGATCCTGCCATTCCCAGGTGATCATCGTCTCAACCCACTGGCAATCTGTGCTTCTCTGAGCTGAGTACCTCCTGTTCCTACCTTCAGGGGTGTTCCACACTTAGCCGCAAGGGGAGCCTTCTCAGCACTCCGGCCTCTGACCAGGTATATGACAGGTTAGAATCAGAAAGTGAAGGGAAATCTCCCCGTGAGAGACCCAATCAGCAAATAAAGCACATATTTAGTACAAAAAGGATAAAGACTTTTGTTGGGTTATACTGCCGTATCCCCATTTGGTAAATTTCACTTGATTTCTAGTCCTTGGGATATTCTGTGTGTAGGGATACCACACAGTGATACAAGAACATAAAGTGAGGGAAAATATACAACAATAAAAACCTAACAGAGGTTTTAACCTTCACTCACTCTATCTAAAATTAAAAAAATATGGGTTCTAAAGACACCCTAACACCATATCCTACCTTCACTATTAAGCATAGGTAAGCAATCTGTATAAGGTACACTGCTAAAGCAATTTGAGACTCCTAAGCAAAAATAACAGCCATCTGCGCAATTCAGCCACTAAATTGACATCTCCTGGATTGTCACATTGTGGGACTTCCCACAGTGCTCAGCAGGATAATCAGAATGTTTCTGCTGGAAGTGCAAAAATATCACTGCAAAATATCTGTTTTCCTTATTTACATTCATTTCTAAGACGTATATTTGTGCATGATAATGCAATGAAGAAGTTATTGAAAAGCTGAGACTGAACCACATTTGCGTAGAGCAGAAAGTTAGCATACATTTATAGTTTTGGTTTATGGAGTCTATTTAAATTCTAATGTCCTTTTTTTGTACTGGCACTAGATTAAATATCACTAAATATTTGACAGCTTTCAATTTGGAAAATTATACAGAACATTATAGAGAAAGTAAAAACCACCTGACAGCTGAAAGGTTAAGTCAAGTGCTGATCAGTCACAAAAGTAAGTATGAATATTTAAATGATCTCACCTGGCCTTTCCAAAACCAATTTCCATGTTTTTACTTTTTTCACCTATTCTCAGAATTAACACATTTGAATCAAATGTGATTTTATAGGAAACAAGAAATGGCTTTGTAAGTTGTTTTAAAGATAAAATATTCAGTCATCAGTGATTTTACAGGAGAATATATTACCTTTTATGGCAAGCACATCATAAACGGGCCAATTTACAAACATCAGCACACAGCCTAATATTAAGTAATGTCTGTGAACAATTTTTTTGTTGTTTTCAGAGCAGTGCTTCTCAACACTTGGAGCTGCGGCTTGGTGCCAGGCCTGAGCCTTCCCCCTGCTGGGCTTTGGCATTGACAGTAAATTTTTTTATGTTTGGTGGCACTGACTGCTCCCATCCTCTGAGCTGCAACTTAACAGCTGTCACCGTCCTAAACAATGTGGGTAATTTACTAAAACTTCAAGATGCAAAATATGGTGCAGCTCTGAATAGAAACCAATCAGCTTCCAGGTTTTATTGTCAAATCTTAATTAGTTAGAAGCTGATTGGCTACCATGCACAACTGCACCAGATTCTGAGTGCACCAGTTTTAGTAAATCTCCCTCAATGTGTTCATCTTGTAGGAGGTACCTACCTCATAGACAGTACCTAGTCTCCCAGGTAGGTGCAGAGTTTGTAAGCAAACAGTGCCGTGGCTCCGAAGAGGAATTAGTGCTGGAACACAGGAAAGACATGCTTTTCTTGGGAGGGGTGAGAGGCGAGCACAAGTCACTCTATGCCTCGAATTTGATCCTGAGCATTTCCCTGTTTCCACCAGTGTAAGGGGCACACTAACCATAGTGTAAAGGGGTGCACTGACTGCCATGTAAGGGGTAATACCACCATGTAACACACTGACCACCATAGGTATACTGATCAACATGTAATGGAGCATGAGGATCACCAACATGAAAGGGCACGCCACTGGTGTATTGGGACACACTGACCACCAGTGTAAAGATGGCCATTCACTCTACATGCTGACAATCTCTGTACGGTGTCCTTTATATTTAACAAAACAATATAATAACAGGACACACCTAATCTATCCAAGATTGTAAAATCAGTTTGTATAATGTATGGTGAGCTTAAAGGATAAGTTCACCTTTCAACAAAAAATAAGAAATGCACATTTTTGTGCAGGTAAAAAAAATGTGTACTTATTATTTTTTGTTGTAGGAGCCTGTAAAGCATTGTACCAGCAATCAGCAGATCACTGATGTCATGCAGGTCTCCTGCAGACATGTCAGTGTATATGCTTGCCTGTACCTCATACAGGCAAACTGATGCTAAATGACAGGAAGAAGCGGTGAACTACCACAACAGCATTCACAGCGCTGTGGTAGTTCATTGGGAACTACAAGCTGACAGACGCTAAGGCTGTCAGGACTCGCAGTTTCTCATTCACAAAACACTGTGAATAAGTGACACGGCTGGGCGGGCAGAGCCCCGCACAGCCACTTTTTTAAAATTGTGACAGCTAGCGGGGGGAGAACATCCCCCACTAGCTGTCACAATGGGGGATCAGAGGGGAACAGAGCTGGTCATTTTATAACATGTGGGTGTAATATGTTATGAAAGGTGAACTTATCCTGTAAAGGAATTCTCTGACCACCAGTGTAAGATGGCACATTGACCACCAGTGTAGGGGGCACACCTAATACCAAATAAGGAGAACACACTAATCACCAGCATAAGGAGGCGTACTAACAACCAGCATAAGGGAGCATACTGACCACCAACATAAAGGGGTATAATGAACTCCAATGTAAGGGGGATTACTGACCACCAGTGTAAGAGTCCACACTGATCACCCGTAAAAAGGGGGCACAATGAACATCATTGTAAGAGAGTACTCTGACCACCAATTTAAAAGGGGCATACTGGCCACCAGTGTAAGGGGGGCTTGCTAACCAACATGAAGGGGGACACACTGCCTACCATGGATTGGGGCACACTGACTAGCATGTAATAGGGCACACTGACCATCATGTAAAATGGGCACATTGACAACAAGGTAAGGGGCACACTGACCACCATATAAAGGGACACACTAACCTTCCTGTAAGGGGACACATTGACCAGCAGTGTAAGACAGCACACTGACCACCAGTATAAGAGAGACATACTGACCAGCAATGTAAGACAGCATACTGACCACCAGTATAAGAGAGACATACTGACCAGCAATGTAAGACAGCACACTGACCACCAGTATAAGAGAGACATACTGACCAGCATTGTAAGACAGCACACTGACCACCAGTATAAGGGAGACACACTGACCAGCAGTGTAAGGCAGCACACTGACCACCAGTATAAGAGAGACACACTGACCAGCAATGTAAGACAGCACACTGACCACCAGTATAAGAGAGACACACTGACCAGCAATGTAAGACAGCACACTGACCACCAGTATAAGAGAGACACACTGACCAGCAGTATAAGAGAGACATACTGACCAGCATTGTAAGACAGCACACTGACCACCAGTATATGGGAGACACTCTGACCAGCAGTGTAAGACAGCACACTGACCACCAGTATAAGAGAGACACACTGACCAGCAGTGTAAGACAGCACACTGACCACCAGTATAAGAGAGACATACTGACCAGCATTGCAAGACAGCACACTGACCACCAGTATAAGGGAGACACACTGACCAGCAGTGTAAGACAGCACACTGACCACCAGTATAAGGGAGACACACTGACCAGCAGTGTAAGACAGCACACTGACCACCAGTATAAAAGGGACACCTGACAAGTAGTGTAAGGGGGCATACTAACCACCATATAAGGGGACAACCTGACCACCAGGTAAAAGGGGACAACCTGACCACAATGTCGTAGAGCACACTGACTGCCATGTAAGAGGACACACTGATCGCCAATGTAAACGGGTACTATGAACACCATGTAATAGGGAACACTGAGCAGTAGCGTAAGTATATAGAGGGCGCACTGACCACAATGTAAGGAAGCACACTAATCACAATGTAAAGGGGTACACTTAACAGCTTGTAAAAGGGGCAAAGTGACCACAATGAAATAGAGCATACTATTCTGGCACACTGACCACATCCTGTAATGTTGTCATTAGAGATGCTGGTCAGCTTCATGTCTATCATGGCTTTGCAGTGTATCTAGCATGTCCATATTCACGTTCCAAAACTTTGTAGCCATAATGGACCTCCTGGTCTTTGAACTTAGGTCAGTTAGATTAGAAAGGTCAGTAGGGGGCTATTGGATAAGACAAATTACATAGGTAGAGATTAGTATAGGGTTGTAGGCAATGGCAGTTCTGGTAAAATTGATGTAATCCTTACTGAATTTCGGGTACGTAGCAAACAGCTGCGCTTCTTAGAGAAGGGTGGTTACATTTTTTGATCCTTTGATACATCATAATGCTACTGCAGCCTTTTGCAGTCTGTCCCTGCCATCATGCCCCACTGTAATAACTGCAGCTTATATTTCATAGGACATATTTCCTAAATGTTGCTGACTGCCACTGTTTTTTTGGAATATACCTCATCATAGAAATGTATAGTTTGGGGAAGTGTGTAATAGGGTAGGAACAATGATATAAAATCTGCATGAACTGTTTCTATGTGTCTGAACAAAAGCTAATATGAGGACATGTCTGGCTTCTCAGACCACGAGGGCCACAGCCACTAATCAGACTGAAATTGTCAGACTGCAGCTGCCACAACACAGAATCTGTGACCACTGTGAGTGGCAAAAGGTATTACACATTCTGGTAAATAAGGCTTGTTATACATTTTATAAAATAACTGAAGGCTGCCCAAAAATATTATCTTTTTTGTATATTCTGTATTCAATAAATGAATTCAGAGTTTACAACAAATACATGTGTAACAATGTGCACCATATCAGAATATGGAATACATGTCAAATGAATGAACAATAAAGATTAAATGTGTCAATGAAAAGGATAAATAATATATTAATCAACAACAAGTCAGGGCAAGTAGAAACTAAAAAAAAAGAATTATCTCCTTTCTTAGATTGAAAATGTTAACAAAGAGAGAAAAAAACAAAAAGGCAGATGTTCAAAAGTTAAAATTTCGAAAGGGAGAAGGTTTTTTACCTTAACACATTTTCTACAATAAGGTAAAAAAACCTTCTGTAATTAGGACCCCCCCCCCAGCAGCCCCTTATACTTACCTGAGCCTGATCTCATACCAGCACTGTGCCTAAGAGCAGCATCCCTCTCCACTCTCCCTCCTCACTGGACATGGAGGCAGCAGCAGCAGGAGTCACTGGCTCCCGCTGCTGTCAATCACAGCCTGTGGGGAGGGCATAGAGACTGGTCCAAGCTGCACTCTGTGTGTCAATGGACACAGAGAGCCTGGGTCTGGATCGATTGAGCTTGCTATGGGGGCACTTGTAGGGAGGGTGAACCCAGGAGCGTCAGTGGGGGACCCCAGAAGAAGAGGATTGGGGCTGCTCTGTGCAAAACCATTGCACAGAGCAGATAAGTATAACATATTTCCTATCTTTAAAATAAAAAAATGTTTTCCTTTACAATTACTTTAACCACTTTACCCTCCTTCCTGACAGGCCATTTTTTGCGTTACTTTAACTGACAATTGCGCAGTCATGAAACACTGCACCCAAATGAAATTTACGTCCTTTTTTTCCCACGAATAGAGCTTTCTTTCCGTGGTATTTGATTGCCTGTGCGTTTTTTCTACGCTATACAAAAAAAAGACCGTCAATTTTTTAAAAAATATTATTTTTGGCTTTAAACATGTCCAGTAAAAAAAAATTTAAAAAAATCAAATGTCATAAATTTAGGCCAAAATGTATTCTGCTACATGTCTTTGCTAAACAAAAAATCCCAATACGTGTAAATTAATTGGTATACGTGAAATTTATACCTTTTACAAATGGCGGTATATATACTGGGATTTTTTTTTTTTACTAGTAATGACAGCAATCAGCGACTTATAGTGGGACTGCGGTGGGCCTTCTGACACTGGAGGGAACTGACTTGGTGTCACTGACATCTCCAGTGACACCAATACAGTGATCAGTGCTAATATAAAGCACTGACACTGTACTAATGGCATTGGGCAGGAAGGGGTTAACATGTAGAGCGATCAAAGGGTTAACTGTGTGTGTTTTACTGAGGGGCTGTGTGTTTTACTATGGGGCCATATGTTTGTGCTTCACTGTAAGCACTCTGTTTTGTATGGCTGTACTATGCACAGCCATGCAAAACAGTGCAGGAGCTGACAGGACAGCACTGTAGGAAATACTCGGCAATCACCGGGTGCTGGAGAGTAACCAGCGGCCGGGACCCGGTGATTGACAGCTCGGCTGCGCCCCCTACCCGGAAATGCAAAATCACGTATATACAGGTGAAACTCGAAAAATTAGAATATCGTGCAAAAGTTCATTTATTTCAGTAATGCAACTTAAAAGGTGAAACTAATATATGAGCTAGACTCATCACATGCAAAGGAAGATAGTTCAAGCCGTGATTTGTCATAATTGTGATGATTATGGCTTACAGCTCATGAAAACCCCAAATCCACAATCTCAGAAAATTAGAATATTGTGAAAAGGTGCAATATTCTCAGCTCAAAGTGTCCCACTCTAATCAGCTAATTAAGCCATAACACCTGCAAAGGGTTCCTGAGCCTTTAAATGGTCTCTCAGTCTGGTTCATTAGGAATCACAATCATGGGAAAGACTGCTGACCTGACAGTTGTGCAGAAAACCATCATTGACACCCTCCATAAGGAGGGAAAGCCTCAAAAGGTAATTGCAAAAGATGTTGGATGTTCCCAAAGTGCTGTATCAAAGCACATTAATAGAAAGTTATGTGGAAGGGAAAAGTGTGGAAGAAAAAGGTGCACAAGCAGCAGGGATGACCGCAGCCTGGAGAGGATTGTCAGGAAAAGGCCATTCAAAAGTGTTGGGGACTTTCACAAGGAGTGGACTGAGGCTGGAGTCAGTGCATCAAGAGCCACCACACACAGACGGATCCTGGACATGGGCTTCGAATGTCGTATTCCTCTTGTTAAGCTGCTCCTGAACAACAAACAATGTCAGAAGTGTCTTACCTGAGCTAAAGAAAAACAGACCTGGTCTGTTGCTCAGTGGTCCAAAGTCCTCTTTTCTGATGAGAGCAACTTTTGCATCTCATTTGGAAACCAAGGACCCAGAGTATGGAGGAAGAATGGAGAGGCACACACTGCAAGATGCTTGAAGTCCAGTGTGAAGTTTCCACAGTCTGTGTTGATTTGAGGAGCCACATCACCTGCTGATGTTGGTCCACTGTGCTTCATTAAGTCCAGGGTCAACGCAGCCATCTACCAGGAGATTTTGGAGAACTTCATGATTCCTTCCGCAGACGAGGGAATGCTGACTTAATTTTCCAGCAGGACTTGGCACCTACCCCCACTGCCAAAAGCACCAAAATCTGGTTCAATGACCGTGGGATTACTGTGCTTGATTGGTCAGCAAACTCGCCTGACCTGAACCCCATAGAGAATCTATGGGGCATTGCCAAGAGAAAGATGAGAGACATAAGACCGAACAATGCAGAAGAGCTGAAGGCCGCTATTGAAGCATCCTGGTCTTCCATAACACCTCAGCAGTGCCACAGGCGGATAGCTTCCATTTCACGCCGCATTAAGGCAGTAATTGCTGCAAACGGGGCCCAAACCAAGTACTGAGTACATATGCATGCTTATACTTTTCAGAGGTCTGATATTGTTCTATGTACAATCCTTCTTTTATTGATTGCATGTAATATTCTAATTTTTTGAGATTGTGGATTTGGGGTTTTCATGAGCTGTAAGCCATAATCATTATTATTATTATTATACAGGATTTATATAGCACCAATAGTTTGCGCAGTGCTTTAAAATATAAAGGAGACAGTACAATTACAATACATTTCAGTACAGAAGGAATGTGAGGGCGCTGCTCGTGGAGCTTATAATCTAAAGGCAGGGGGAGGTGATACAAAAGGTGATAGCTGCAGGGGGATGATCTTGCGGAGGTGATTCAAGTACTGTTCTTAGGTGGAGGTGGGGTAGGCTTCCCTGAAGAAGTGAGTTTTCAAAGATCGCCTAAAGGTAGACAGGGTGGGGGCTGACCAGACATGCTGTGGTAGGGAATTCCAGAGGATGAGAGAGGCTCTGGAGAAGTCCTGGAGGCGAGCGTGGGAGGAGGTGATGAGGGAGCTAGAGAGGAGGATATCATGGGAGGAGCGGAATGGGCGATTTGGGCGGTATCTGTGGATGAAGTTGGTGATGTAGCTAGGGGCAGTGTTGTGGATGGCTTTGTGAGCTGTGGTTAGTATTTTGAATTTTATACGTTGGGTTAGTGGAAGCCAGTGAAGGGATTGGCAGAGAGGGGCAGCAGTCGCTGATCGGTTGGTAAGGTGTATGAGTCTAGCAGCAGCATTCATAATAGACTGAAGGGGGGATAGCCTGTGTTACGGTAGACCAGTGAGGAGGGAGTTGCAGTAATCAAGGTGGGATAAAACCAAGGCGTGGATAAGTTGTTTTGTGGTGTCATTGGTCAGGAAGGGGCAGATTTTGGAAATGTTCCGGAGGTTGAGGCGGCAGGATTTAATCACTGAGTGGATGTGGGGCCCAAAGGAGAGGTCCGAGTCTAGGATTACGCCTAGCACCCTGGCACGAGGGGAAGGACCAATGGTTGTGCTGTTGATCTTAATGGTAAGGTCGTGAGTGGAGGATCGGGGAGGAGGAAATATTACAAGCTCAGTTTTTGAAAGATTGAGTTTAAGGTAGTGATGTGACATCTATGCTGATATGTCGCTTAGCAGATTTGTGATATGTGAGGAGATTGAGGGGGTGAGCTGGGGAGTGGAGAGATAGATCTGGGTGTCATCAGCATAGAGGTAATAAATATCACAGTGCAGCACTGACAAAACTAAATAATAAATAAATAAGTATGTTATGGATGTACTGCATGGGTATCTGAAAAAGGTGATCCAATATGGCCCCCACACCGGAAATGACGTCACCACGTTCCCGGAGGTTCCTCCCCGCGTACCGACGGGTTGCGTCACGTTTACCACGTGACTTCCTCAGGGTAACGCCCATAGTGGCCGGAACTTCATTTTATAGGGGAGCTGACATCCAACATGGTGACGTCATTTCCGGCGTGGGGGCCATATTGGATCACCTTTTTTAGATACCCATGCAGTACACCCATAGCATGTGGTAGATGAGCTGAAGACAAGAAGATTACTATGTGAGTGGGCATTTTTATTTGGATTATATACTTAATAAACAGGTTACACTATGGAGGGTCTCTGTTTGTATTTTACTATGATCCTGGGAGGAGCTGGCTGCTAGTTGGTTGAAGGCTGGAGATGCTTGCCACCATTGAGGGGAACCCTGGGAGGAGTCTGTCCTTGTAGGATCGGTTGATCCCCAAAGCGAGCTGGCCCTTTGGGGTCTAAGTAAGGAGGTGAGGGGCATTCTGGCTATTGGAGGATTGTCACTTGTGAATCACCCACACAGCACTACAACTGCATGAGAGTGAAGAGGGAGTACCACTATATGTGTTGTTATTTTTGGGACTATTTATAACCATTTGTCCACAGTTGGTCTGCACATTTTTTTTGTGTGTCATTTCACAGTTTTGTGTGTATAGTTAATATTTCACTATGTGCACTGTATATTCCCAGTGAGAGGGGATTCACGTATTACACAATCATCTATATATCATTATACACTGATATTTATTTATATGTGGATCTCCCTGATGTGGATATCAAGGAGACTGAATATTATGTACTAAGTTGGTTTATTATGATCACTATTCATTTACTTATTTATTTATTATTTAGTTTTGTCAGCGCTGCACTGTGATATTTATTGGTTTATTCACTTATTGGGTATAAGGTTAGTGTCAGCAGCTTTGGGGTTAGGACTCTATTTAAGCGCAGGAGGATCCTCGTTATATCAGCATAGAGGTGGTATTGGAAGCCATGACACAATTATGACAAATCACGGCTTGAACTATCTTGCTTTGCATGTAATGAGTCTATCTCATATATTAGTTTCACCTTTTAAGTTGCATTACTGAAATAAATGAACTTTTGCATGATATTCTAATTTTTCGAGTTTCACCTGTATATGTGATTTTGCGCACCCGTGCCGCCCTGTAGCAGTACTTCTGCTATAGGGTGGACCTGAAGTGGTTAATATAATAACTGACTCCTTGCTACTTGTACTCAGTGTTCCCCAGCCTGATCATGCATAAATACAGAATGACAGAAAATTGACCACAGCTCCGTTTGGTGGAATAAGAAAAAAACTTTCTTCTCTCTCATTTAAATAAAGGTACATAAAATACATTTTGGCAGATTTTGATAGGGCCACCGAGGGACATACAAGTATAGTTGTAATGTAATATGTACTGGCAAAACATACATAAACATTTCTTATTTATTTTACGAGAATTTCTGCATTATTTGGTATCCTAATGTACACAGGTCCAATACTAAATTTACATCACAGTTTTAAAAGGGCTTTAATGCAATAGTAAAGACACTACCCAGTACTCTGTTGCTTTAAAGGAGTAGTACAGAAAAAGCTCTTTTGGCTATACTTCTCCTGTGGATCACAGCTATGCAGTTCGGCTGTTGGCTGATGTCACTCAGCTGATCCAGGCTGGGGAAAGATCCCATCTTCAAAGTCGGGATCCACCCAGGAGTCTGAAGCAGCAGCTGGCTACACCTCTAAGCGAGGCGCTGAGAGCCTTGGCCAGCCGCTCACTCCCCCTCCACAGCCCAGCACTCCAATAAGCATGGGGGGGGAGGCAGAGCAGACTGCGGTGACTGACAGTTCCACTCTCTGCTCAGAGCGGCTGTGAGAGCTCAGTGATGGCCCCTGGGCGGCTGAAAACTCATGGGGCCCCCGGGCAAAAGGGGATCATGGGGCCCCTGTGTCCTTGCCGAAACTCCAAAAAGCCTTTGAAAAAGGTACCAGGGGAATCTCATGGGGCCCCCTACTGACCCCGGGCCCTCGGGCAGTGCCCGCATTTCCAAATGGTCAGTCCGCCCCTGGTCATGTATCACTTAGAACCGCAGGGGGACAGATGCAGGGCCGGTGTTAGACTATTTTGCGTCCTAGGCAAGAACAGCTACTTGCACCTCCCAAGAAAAAAAAAATAAAACCTCAAATAAAACTTCAAAATAAAAATCCTTGCCAATATAAGCTCTGTGTGCAGACTGACTGGGGAGCTGGGATGAAGTGATTCCTCCTAGATTGTAAGCTCTAATGAGCAGGGCCCTTTGTTTCCTCTTGCACCAAATTGTATTGTAACTGTAATGTCTACCTTCATTTTGTAAAGCGCTGAGCAAATTGTTGGCGCTATATAAATCCTGTATAATAATGATAATAATATTGTGCACAGCACAGCTTGTGCGGCACCTCATTGGCTGGATACCTCTTCTACATGGATTGGCTGAAGTTTGCAGGAGATGATTTTGTCTCCAGCTAACATAATCCAATCTGGTGTAGACCAAGACGCAGAAGTGACATTTTACACGTTGCTTCCAGGTCATTAACAGGAAGGAAAGATTAGTGAACAGGTGTTCACTGATCTCCCTGTCTTTTACTGGTGGTACCCATTATGCAGGTCCATTGATGGGAGCGCAGAGTCTGGAAAACATGGCAGGGCACATGGGGGTGTGGGAGCGATCTGGAGGCTGCACATCTATTAGATCATTTCCACCTAACAGTCAGCCTGTCAGATTTACACACACTCAATGAGATGCTTCCTGTTAGTTCTAATTTACACTTGTGTTTGAGGGACATTAAAAATGTGTGGCTGAGCCACACTTTTATCATTCCCCAACCAATCCCCATCATGCTGCAAAGGCACTGCTGTATGGCAGCAGGGGGGTTTACACAACAACCTGCCACTATTGCCATACTACAAATGCAGTTCCTTTGCAGTATAATGGGGAGTGGTTAGGGGATGGTAAATGTGTGCCTCAGCTGCACATTGTTAATGTCCCTCAAACACAAGTGTAAATAAGAACTAACAGGAAGCATCTCACTGTGCTTATGTGATTGTTATCAGGATGATGATCATACAGTACAGAAGGTGCTGTATGTCAGTCTGTATACAGCGTTTGACTGTACCTCTGTCTGTGCCACAGTAAACAGAAATTGTGAGCTTGCCTGTGCACCGGTGTCCCATTGCTACCTGTGCCTTCGGCCATCTCTCTGTTGAATCACCTCCTGCCACCAGGCTACAGCCTTGCCTTTCACCCTCCTCAGCAGAGGAAGGGATAATCACTTCTCAAGTGAAAGGCTGTGAGCAGCTGCAGCCGGCTGCCACTGATCAGCTTTGCAAAATGCAGTGCAGCTTTAGCTGCCTGTGCCCTAATTTAAAAAAAAAGTAGCTCTCTGCTCCTCACCTTCTGGGCCCCTCTGGTGAACTGATGGGGCCCAGGGAAAATATAATTGTTACAGCAGGGCCAGCTGTACTGCCCTATTGGCGGCCCTGGCCTTGACTAGGCCCCAGACAGCTGTGCGCCATAGATAGCTGCCTAGTTTGCATAGTGGTAGCACCAGCCCTGGACAGATGCAGCATCCACCTAGGTAAGTACAATTGGGGGAAAAAGTAAGTCCACACTTCTCTTTTAACCATTTGATGACTGGGCTCTAGTTGAATGACGGCTACAGCGCGGTCATCTAGTTTTGGGAAGGCATCATATGATGTCCTCCAGAATTCCGCCTCCTACGTGTCCCTGGAGTGTGCATCTGGTGAGCTCTGTCATCGCTATGTCCTTTGGACACATCTGATCACATGACATGGTAAAGGGCCAATCACAGCACCCTTTTACCATGTGATCAGCTGTGTCCAATGACACAGTCGGCAATCCGCAAGTGTATTTACACATCAGAGGACATCAGTGCAGCCCCAAAAGTGTCCATCAGTGCAGTCCCAGAAGTGTCCATCAGTGCAGCCCCAAAAGTGTATATCAATGCAGGCAGTGAGTGTCCATCAGTGCCACCAGTCATTGTCCATCTGTACCACCAGTCAGTGCCCATCGGTACCACCAGTCAGTGCTGTCTATCAGTGACCTTCAGTGCCACCTTTCAGTGTCCATCAATGCTCCCTATCAGTGCCCATCAGTGCCACCTATCAGTGAAGCCTCATCAGTGCCCATCAGTGCTGCCTATCAGTGCAGTCTCCTCAGTGCCACTTCATCAGTGCTCATCAGTGCAGCCTCATCAGCGCACATGAGGGAACGAGATAAATTACCTGTTTGCAAGATTTTATAACAGAAATGAGAAAAAAAACTATTTTTATCAAAATTGTTGGTCTTGTTCGTTTGTTTATCACAAAATAAAAAGCTCAGTGGCGATGAAATACCACCAAAAGAAAGCTCTAGATGGCTCAAAAAATGATAAAAATGTAATTTGGGTACAGTGTTGCATGGCTGCGCAATAGTCATTCAAAGTGTGACAGCACTGAAAGCTACAAACTGGCCTGGGCAGGAAGGGGTGAAAGTGCCCTGTAGGCAAGTGGTTAACAGTCATGAACTACATGAAGACCTGATTTTCTGAAAATGCTATTTGCTTGGCTGTCATGCTTCACCTCCTATTTATTTCAGACACTGACCACTTACTAAAATCAAACTTTTTGTTGTTGCAATTTTATCATGTTAATGAGCATTAATATTTAGGCAAATGTTCAAAAATTATTAATAAATGAATGACGGGATAACCTCAGTGCCTTTTAATTAGGTTCAGTGCTGCTTTGGTTTTCAGTTAAGTCATTATGATTGCACTAAATTGCGATTTCTTTTCTGAATAATATCTGTGAGTCCTAATTACTCAAATTTAACATATAATATAAAGGCTTGGTAATTTACACTGTGTATCTTTGTTGTTTTTCATAACTGGAGATCCAAAAAAATGTAAATATAATTTGATGGATGTTTAAAAGAAAAACTGTTGCATCTTGGAGACATGGAAAGTATGTTGTTTATGTCCTGATGCAATTAGTTACTATTAAATTTTTATTTTACAATAAAGTTAAAAATGAAATCTATTCAAGCAGTTAAATACACAGTTAGAATAAATATTTGGTAACTGTGTCATCAGGATTTGTTATTGTGTGCAGTAGGTTGTGAAATGCAAGCATCATGCCAGTCAGTACGGTCAGTTCCTCCGTTTCCATTGTAACAGCAGTACAGTTTGATTAAGAACATTTGTATGAATACAACCCCAACTTATTGAATGGATAATAAAGCAGCAGTAGCACGCTGATGAGGTCATTCTGTTGCCCTCCCTTTGATCTTTCCTCCTATCAGCATACTTATTCACAGCACAAGTACATATAGCAGAGCTTGATAGTCTCACAGTGTTGTCCTTCGCTCTTCCAGTCTTAGGCCCTATTCATACTTTATCTGCATTTTGTGCTAGTACATTTTTTTTGCACTCTTTGTGTATGTTTTGCACAACCGCATTGGGCAACCCATTCACTTGTGACAAATACATCAAAGAAGCTACTGCACCTTTTTCAGAGACTGAGTTTGGTGCATTTTTTCTGGCTACCTTTGGGGTGCCATTAGCAATTAATGCCAAAGCAAGCACGATTTGGCTCGTAGTGTGTTTTTGCTCATTCCCTGAATGTGGAGGTGTAAATGGGGCTTTATATAGGAGTGAAAGCCCTGCGCTACCTCAATAATGAGAGAGAGGACAAAAAAAAACAAAAAACACACAATCAGAAAATAAAATAAACGTTGTTATGATAGTGGCTGCTGCTAATATGAAATTGTGTTCCCACAATAGTAGAGCAAATTAAAAATAAATAAGTGATGTAGTGCTGCTAGATAATAGCTACAACAAATGAAAAAGTGACGTAACTGAATAAAACGTCCCTAATGAGTCCATAAATGTAAAGTCAATCAATTAATATTATGTAATAAAGATTCTTCCATAATTCATGTGTTTCTTCTTGTGCTGGTATCCCAAACACCATCAAGTGAAACAGTGCACATAACATATAATGCCACCTCAGTGCTCACAGAACTCTCACCTCGGAGCACATGGAAATGCACTTTATAATATCAAATAGACGAAAGGATACTTCACTTTTTAATCCACAACCATGTGATAGTAATCAGACACCTTTGAGCTTTCAATAGATTGTCAAACCAGAGCCAGGGATCTTTAGTACTGCTATAAAGTGGATTATTTGAAGCTAATATCAAGACAAATTCAGGTACTTAAGTAGTACATTTAAAATATGAATTTAATGATTTTTAAATAAACACATAACTGAATAAGTCTGGGTTTTTAGTTAAATCTATTGCTGCAGCACAGCTTCACAAAGCCAATCAGGGAAATATGCACAGATTTATGCACAATATGCACAGATTTATGCACAAAATCCCCTTTTTCTTTATGCATGATTCCAGTTTCAAAAAAGCAAAATAGGCCAACAAACTTACTTATTGTTCCCCTTCTGTATTCCTCAATGTTTCTACCTGGGACAGATGACCACATTTTAAAACACTAGAAGGTGCTCTTGTTAAACAGACCTTGTTCACTGCTGGTGATATAGTTTCATAGTTAGTCTGGCTGAAAGAAGACAAAAGTCCATCCAGTTTGACCATAAAAAAAAGTGATAATACTACACCCACAGTTGATCCAGAGGAAGGCAAAAAAAACCCCAGCAAAGCATGATCCAATTTGCTCCTGCAGGAGAAAAAAATCCTTCCCGACCTGAGAGGCAATCGTCTATTCCCTGGATCAACTTTACCTATAAATGTTAGTACCCAGTTATATTCTGTGTATCTAGGAAAGAATCCAGGCCTTTTTTTAAAGCAATCCACTGAGCTGGCCAGAACTAACTCTTGAGGGAGTCTATTCCACATTTTTACAGCTCTTACTGTGAAGAAACCTTTCCATATTTGGAGATGAAATGTCTTTTCCTCCAGACGTACAGATTGCTCCCCATTTTTGTAGCTCACTTCCCTCTCTACTCCCTGGTAGGCAGACTTGCAACGTTTTGTATTTCTTTCCCATATGTGCTGAACAAAGCTAAAATTCCCAGATATCTATTGGAATGGAGTTTAACTCAAAACCTGCCTGCAAGCAAAAACAAAATGCTTTCTCATGTGTCCTCCACAAAATCTTAGCAAAAATTAAATTTTTTGAGAAGTTCCATATTTGATTCTGCAAAATACAGCTGACAAAGAAGGAGATGGAAATGAACTCTGCACCATTTCTCCCACTTCTCCAAATACGACCATATTGCTCAATAACAGGACACAATGCAACAATTTAGCAGAAATTCTCTGCAGTACTTTTATTGATTTTAATAGAATTAAACTTTAAATTATAATAAAATCCCCCTTTGATTCATAGGTCACGGACACATAAAGTGCTTATGACGTGTGGGAAGGTGGATAGCTCTTTTGCTGCCACTGACCAACAGCAAGAATGCCTGGGCAATGAGCTCCTTATATACTGTGCCCCACTGCTTCCAGAAAGTTCCACCAAACCCCATTGGACCCCTCTACCTGTCCAAAGGTGGGCGGAAAAACATAAAAGAACAGTGCTCCACAAATTCAACACCAATATAATTAAAATAATTTCAGTCAGAAAGGCAGGGGAGAAGGCATAGGAAAATCCATGCAGGTTTGCACAAATAAATTGTGTCCCCTTTTACATAGGATTGCATTCTGCACCATTTTCTCCACTTCTCCAAATAGGACCATATTACTTAATAAAAGGACACAACACAACAATTTAGCAGAAATTGGCAACAGCACGTTTTTTGGTTATAATAGAATTAAACCTTAAACAGCAATAATAAATGTATATAAAATAGGGAATATCATTCAAAAGATTGCTTAGTCATAAGAACTCAAACAAATGTAATAATTTTGAATTATAATAAAGTTCCCAAAAGCTAGGACTTTGTTGAAAACATAGGACCGGCCTACCCCAAACCCGTAGCCATTTTGATACTATTCTACAACCCTTAATTGAAAATATCCAGGCCTATATTGGAAAGGTGTACAGTATAGACTCCTGTCTGTAAAGGCCAGGAATACCACCCTCCAAATCATAATGACGAATAGAAAATCCACCTATAGGAGTTATGAATTTCAATAAATTTTTAATGCAATGGTTACCTCTTTTCCTAATTTTTTTAAGTGCTCTGAACTGAGGACAGGATAACCATAGTAACCTAGGAACTATTTCTGAATAAATAATAGTTGTATTTGGAGATGCCATTTTAAAATGATATAGGTCACACTTAATATTGTAAATTAAATACAGAGTTTTGATATGACCCACAACAAGATGTTTAATCAATACAGAAGGTGAAGGCCAAATTAAAAACAGCCTAGATACAGTAGATGATAATATAAATTAGAACATTGGAGATCTCTGACTCCTTTCCACACTATGCTGAAAAATTCTGGATTTCTCAAATTTAAATAGTCTGATTAGCAACACTGTGACTCTGTATTATGCTTCCAAAAAAAGGTATGAGTGTCCATAAATCCAAAAAAAGCTTTTTGTACATAGAGAAATCAAAGAGATAAGGTAGGGCAAACATAAATACTATAATGTTTAGACTCTTACCTATCCAACTTTTTAATCAAAGCCTCATTGAGGTCTAATGTAGTAGCCTCAGGAGTTGCTCCTATTAGAAATGAAAGGAATGCAAAGTAAAGCAAAAATCACGCAAACCTAAACAGCTTAAACATTTCTTTAAGAGGGAAATTGAAATTTTGTAACTAGAGAGCCATCCATGTGGAAGAAAAAATTATCTGTATCCTGGGGTCTAATGGACAATTATTTCTTTACAGCCGAAATAGGGAAAATATTCACATCCTAGGAACAAATTAAAACAAGACCCCTTGCCCAATTGATCTGTTTTAGACTTTTTAATATATAACTTCACTCAGTTGCCCGAAACACTTAAGTAATGAAACATCAGACCTGACCTACCCTTCTTACTACTGGGTACCATTTCAGATATATGTAATACCCCAAAAAAGGTAAAAAGAATGACTGCTTGAAAAAGTGAAGATTAGTATGAAGAAAAACATACTGAATACATGACCTAGGACTGTTTCTTTAAAAATTAATAGTAATGAGCTTCCTATTATTGAAAACAAAATGACTGTTTGTAGCCTTTAACTGTTAGTATCACGAAAAAGGAACTATTGCAAGCCAGAAAATTCATTAAGTTAGAAAAGAATGTAACTCTAGCCAAAATTTTGGATAAATGACTATAAGAAATATCTTATTGAAATAGACTACACAAAAATGGTAAAATAGTGTTTTCTGAAGGAGAGTCAAAAAGAAAACCTAGCATGTAATTAAAAGAAACTCATTTATCCCATGCAGTCGAATATTCAGCCCATGTTTTATGAGCAAGAGAACGTTTAACAGTGTTAGCAATATGATTCAAATCATATCCCAAAAATGATCCAGACATGGGAAGCCAGCTAGATCTGCGTTTGGAAGCAAACTGCGGAAACAGGTCATCTGGAATCGAGATAAAGAATGCAATATTATCATTGATTCCAGGTACATATTGAGCTTTAACCCAAACATTCAAGTTTAATCAAAGTATAATAAATAACATAAAAGGTTAATGACAGGTGGAAATTTAGAGAAAAGATAATTAACTGCAAAAACGACCCCTTTGTTATAATAATTTGTTTATTGACAAGAAATTTTCCCCAAATCTCAAAAGCCACAATTACTGGAAAAAGTCCCAGCAGCACAATGTTCTTAGTAGCATTTTTATCAACCCAGGATTGCAGCCACATTCCGCAACATAAATGTGTGTGCCATATTACTGCAAAACTCTTAGAACCTGCTGTATCTGTGAATAATTCAAAATCAGCTGCCAAAACAAATTCTTCTTGAAAAAAAGACCTGCCATTATAGGAGTCCAAAAACGAAGCCCAAATTAACAAATCTTCTTTAAGCTCACTAATGAATCTAATGTGGGAAATGGGGGATTAAAAACAGACTGTTGCTAAATAAAGTCTTCTAGACAACTGGCATTATTCTAGAAGCAAATGCTAAAACATCAAACTAGGACAGAAGTTCTCTTAGTAGCACCTTTTTTCTCCTAATCATAAAACAAATTAAAGATTTAGGTTTAGCAATCTTTTCTAATGATAATCTAAATTCCATGAGAATATTATCTTTATTTATTCTAAGGAATTCTAAAGATGAAGAAGGAAAAATGGTAACTTCAGTAAGTAAAAATAAATGGGAGAATTAGGTGGACCAATCATCTAAATAATGAATGATGCTATCAAAACCAGATTCAAAACTAACTACCCATTATAAAAATGTATGCTTCAGGGGCAATAGGTATTAATCTAAATGCCAATTTGATCTCTACTTTTGCCATTAATGCGCCAGGGCCAAAAGCTCTAATCTTCTGTATTGCTTCCTCAAAAGAAGAATATGAAACAGATGATAAAGAATTGTCAAATTTGTCTATAAGTGAACTGCCTTTTGGAAATGAAAGATGATGGATAATCCTAAAAGAGTTGTTCTCCCTCTTAGAGACAACTCCTAAAAGGAAAATCCTAATCCTAAATTTTTTGAAAAGAAAGAGCCCACAATGCACCATTCAGAAATTTTTCTTTTGTCAATTTGTCCCTAACTACCTCAGGGAATTCAAGAACTGATTTCAAATTATTCTCAACAGTACACCCTTCACCAGAATTAACTGGAAAATTGAAACTGTTTGTAAAACCATCAAATAGAAATTCTGCTATTTCTTGGTTTGGGTATAGGACCAACTGGTGCATGTTTTCACCAGTGTATAAGCTTTGGAATAAGTCTCACGTTGTTGACTGGCTGCTCCAGCTCTTTTAAAACATTTAAACACAGGATGAGAGCCAGAACAAAAAAAAACACTAGTGTTTGTATTGGCATGAAGTATCCCCTTAAATACTTAGCAAAATCCCTTTTTATATGGTGATATTATGTGACAAATGCTTCCGGCGGGTTAGCTTTCTGGGATAAAATTAAATTAAGAGGCCTACAACTTTCATACTGCACTTTAGCTTTGGATAAATTGATATTTTCTAATGGTAGGATTCATCATACTGAAACCAACCAAGGCCACCAAAATTCTTACATGACTCTAGAACATTCTCCAGGTGTTGAAATAACTCACAGCATTTTTTCGGGTGTTTTTCCCCCAAAGCACTTGCAAAAATACAAAAGGTCTGAAGCCAATTGTGGAAGGATCTAGACATAGGTCTGCATCTCTCATCCTCACCATGATCCTCCAGTTTATTTTCATATCTGGAAATAAACTCTTTTGAAGAAGGAAAGAGGGATAGAATGTCAACAAATTTCCCCTTCTAATTCTTCTCTTTAACAGAAGTGGATAAGCGAAAACCTAGTGGAGAAATGTCACAGGGAAACACCTCCTTGAAACATGTCTCCAGTACAGATGTTTTAGACACATTAAAGTTAATAGTATTAGAAAACTCAGTAGAGGGCATAGAAGAGTTAATAGCTGACAAGGAAGGGTTAATAGATGTGGAATGGGTTTATGAGCAGGCCCACTATCAGACCATGGAGGGGTAATAGTAACAGGTGGGTTAATAGGAGACCAAACAAAAGAAGGGTTAGCAGGAGACTCAGCTGACAGATTGGAAAAAATGGTAGCTATTCTCGAAAGGGAATACACTAAAGTACTAAGCATAGCTAAATGAGCAGACTCACCAGACTGACCAGCAGGGGGTTCAGGTACACTGCCTTCAAAATCTAGCTGCTGCCTTTCATTGCTGTTACCAGACAGGGAAGCAGGAGAGCAAAGTGGTGGATCTTCATGCTGTTTAGCATTAGACTCCGGTGACTGTCACCAATCTGGCAGCTTCCTCCAGAGGCCAAGAGTGCATTCTGTGTTGGGGGCGAAGCCTGTCCTTTAGGAGGCAAGTGTCTCGCCCGGGAATGCCCACTGCTGCTCTGTAAAAGTGATGGTGAAAAGGCCCTCCTCTTTCTTCCTACCTGGTGGCAGGATCCTCCTTCTTCTCTGACATAACCTAGCTCTTCAGCGCCTCTCCCACTCTGGAGGCTGACTGTGCAGCAGTAGGCAGGGCTGGCGCTGCTCCTCCACCATGGTCCCTCTTTGCCGCCACTGCTCTGGTGGGTATTGCAGGCTTGCAGTGCCAGCTCCACTCCCTTGCTCCAGCCAATGCTCCTCCTCAAATGCCACTTCAAGGCACCAGAACAGCCATTCTTCTCCACTGCTGCTCACTGCCTTCTCCAGCACATGTCTGATAAGTGTCCTTATGGTCAGACAAGATAGGAAGGGTATTAGAGCTCTATAACTGCCACTGACCAACAGCAAGAATGCCTGCTTATATACTGAGCCCCACTGCTTCCAGAAAGTTCCTCCATATCCCATTGGACACCTTTACCTGTTCAACTGTGTGTGGAAAAATTTAAAGGGACAGTGCACCACAAACTCCACACCTTTTATAATTAAAATAATTTCAGCCAGAACGGCAGGAAAGGCAGAGGCAAACTCATGCAAGTATGCACAAATTAATTGTGTCCCCTTATATATTATGGTAAAACATTCTCTTTCCCTGTACACTTCATATTCCAAAAATAATAAGGGTTCCCCATGTCCCCTTAAAGGAAAGTAAGTATCTTTATCTCTTTGATTTGTTATCACTCTTAAGCATTTTGGCATAGACATCTGTTTGAGATTTCTTTGTATATGTTTTCCTCAGTGATCTAAAAATGTGAGTTTTGTGACCTACTATGCTGGTGTATTCTTGTTTTAAAACATCTAAGCAGCCACCACCTACAAACACTATCATATGTGTTCACTGAAGTTTAGTTAACCAAGGTGTGGCACTGAGTCCTCTAGGGTAAAATTCTTCACTTACTATCAAACCACTATTCCATCAATCATATATACATAAATGCATATGAAAATTAATATATATGAAATTACAAATATTTGTGAGCTATCAATCAAACCAACATTGAACAAAAAAAAAATTGGAAGGAAAGGAAAGAAAATATAAATGTCTTCAACAGTGCTTCTTTTAGTTCTTCTAGCCACCAATGTGTACACATCTGCTTGATTTGCAAATATGTGATCAATCAAAAAAAACAAATGAAATCATAAAAGTCTCTATTAAAGAACTGTAAATCATCTCCTCAATAGTTTTTGGAATCAGAAGGACCCAGGCACCCATATTGATTGTTGGATGTCTGTACATCTTCTTACATGTAAGCATATTGGTGGTGAATAAAGCTGTTTTTAATGGTGTTTTCAGCACTATGCACTCTTTTTGCTTTCTCCATGTCCTTTAACTATTGATCTATGGGGAGGTTGAATATTGAGAAGACTGGGAGAGTGGTTTATATTACCATACCCTGTGCCTTAAAGGATACATTTTGTTATACTGGAAGGTGGAACATTACCTGGAATAGAATAAAATAGGGTTTAAATTTGATTACTTGGTAAGAGGATGCACAAGTGGCGGGTGAAACCCTTTATCATTGATGATGCACTGATGTTGGTATATTCACATGTGAGCACAATATAGATATGTTTGTTTCCAGTTATTTATTAAATACTACACTATATGAGTTTTTTTTGGGTTTCACATGTGATGAGTTGAAGATACTTGGGAAGCAAAGGTGAATTAAGGAGAAGACACACAGTTGGAGGAACACCAAGGGATGTTCATCTGCTGACCTAACTGGAATGTAATGATATGCTTTTTAATTAGATGTTTTGGTAAGAAGCTGCACAAGCGGTGGGTGGAGCACTTTATCATTGGTGGTGCACTAATGTTGGTATATTCGCATGTGAGCACAATATAGATATGTTTGTTTCCATTTATTTATAAGATAATACACTATATGAGTTTATTTTGGGTTTTACATGTACTGAGTTGAAGACATTTGTGAATCAACGGTAAATAAAAAAGGAGATACACAGGGGTTAATTAGTAAGGCATATAGACTGTGCACTTTGCAAAGTACTGTTGCTCCAGAGCTTGGAAAAGCTTTGCAAAGAATACCCAATCACGTGCAGGGAAAATAAAAAAAAAAAGATTTTGCTTGCATATGTTTGAATGATGCCAGTCAGCAGAGCTTCTGCTCATTTACTAAGCTCTGGAGCAACTGCACTTGTAGAGTGCACAGTCTATTTACCTTTAGTAAATCAGCCCCACAGTTGGTGATTTTGACAGTTTATTGGACCCATTTGACATACGTGGGTTGTAAATCTGGTAAAAAACTTGGAAAGTAATCTGTAGGACAGGGGCGGACTGACCATTTGGAAACTCGGGCACTGCCCGAGGGCCCAGGGTCAGTAGGGGGCCCCATGAGATGCCCCTGGTACCTTTTTCATAGGCTTTTTGAGTTTGGGCAAGGACACAGGGGCCTCATGATCCCCTATTGCCCGGGGGCCCTATGAGTTGTCAGTCCGCCCCTGCTATAGGATAACACTCACCTTTTATAATTGTTCTTGAAGCACTGGACATTCTTTTGAATTTTTTAACCAGGAAGCATTAGTAGTCTGCTCAGCTGCTTGGGAGACTCTGGGAGGCACTGGTATGCTGCTGGACTCTTTAAATATGTTTGGTGGGATATTTGTTTGATAGTACGTGAACAATTTTACACTAGAGGACTAATAGTGCCATGTCTTGGTTAATTAATTTATGTTGTCCCCAATATCTGCAGCAGTTGAGGAATGTAACACTGGCTGCTGATACTGGCTGCTTGGTATGCATGACTAAGCTATAGTATACAGAAGTTTAGATAGCCATCTTCTGCCTCCTTGGTGACAGGCCTATCCAAAAAAACTCCATGTTTAGTACCCCTGGACACAAAAGTCAATGCTGAACAATAGTCTACAAGTTTCCAGAATACAACCTGTATATATATGAAGATATTAATATAGTCATTAACACAGTGACATCTCATGGCCACTCCTTAGCTGCTTAATTGGTCAGCACTCTACAAACACTCCCTTGATGTCAGAGAAAAAAGGGACTCCAACCATATTTGACAGCTCTTGTGTACCAAGTTATGAGAGACAATATATCACCTTTCTCATTGACCAAAGTCTGCTGAAACCAGGACTTGCAAATATTTTCCTTTTTCACCCCTTTGTCTTGCTGATGCATTGTTGTCTTTTTGTACTTTTTTTCTGCAAAATATTTTATTTGCACCATTTTTACCTTTTCATTATCAAACCATATTTTGAAAAGTGTTAAAACTGTCTCTAATGTGCTAACACAAATGTAAAAGAATCCCAGTCTCCTGAAGAGCACTATTTTAGTATAAATCTCTGAATATACCTGGTGTGGTGACAGCGTATATTACATATGTTTATTCAAAAATCATTAGTTGATTTTGCTAATCTTGTGAAAGTTTACTACTTCTCTATAAAAGTAGTTGGTGGTGGCAGTTTAAAGAGTTATTGACTAGTTAACTTAACCCAGTGACAATCGTTCTCGGTCTGTAGGCACTTAGATTGTGGTCCCGCAAGCTGGAAAATCTTTGTGCAGGGTAAGGCTGAGAGTGCAATGGATGCATATCAGTGACATCACTGTGTGAGGTTGACCATAAAATTGGGCAGCGCAGCGGCTAAGCGGTTAGCACTTCCACTTGGCAGTACTGGGGCTGTTGGTTTAAATCCCAACCACAGCACCACCTGCCTGGAGTTTGCATGTTCTCCCTGTGCCTGCGTGAGTTTCCTCTGTGTACTCCAGTTTCCTCCCATACTCTAAAGACATGCTGGTAGGTGAATTGGCTCCTGTCTAAATTGGCCCTAGTATGTGTATGTGTGAATAGAAGTTAGGGACTTCAGATTGCACACCCCTTGAGGGTTAGGGACTGATATGAATGTACAATATAAATGTAAAGTGCTGCGTAAATTGACAGCGCTATATAAGTACCTCTAATAAATAAAATAAAAAATGTCACAAGTTGGTGAAGGTGATAGTAGTCTGACCTGCATTTGTCACAGTGTTGAGTTTCATAGCCTAAAGTTCTGTTTGGCATACTGTATTGCATTTCTGTTGCATACTCATAAAAGTGTTACTGTTTTAAGTTTAGTACCTACTAAAGTAGAAACATATTAGACTTGTTAAAATAGCATGTCTCCATATGCTTGATCAGCAAGCAGCCAGGAAATTGACATCAACTATATGAATAAGTTATCATACATATATCCGGCATTACAAGAACCCTTACCTACAAAAAAACACATTGGACAAAAAAGAAGAGAAAATAAATATTTTTTTCCCTTTTTTTGTTCAATAAATTGTTCTTTTTTTTTTACTTAGTATATATTAGGTACAAAACCAATATACTGATACATGTATTAATACAACATAATCAAACCTTTATTACATTTACCACAATACATCCCCCCCCCCCCCCTCCAATTTCCCTATCTTTTCTCTTCTAGTAGTTTTCATTCATCACTACTAATTTCCTCTTAGTCAGATATATCTTCTTATCATTATATCATTATATAAACTTTTATCCCTATCTTCTCATTTCTATATTTCCTTTTTCTTTCTTACTCCATCAATTCTGCAAATCTCCCTGTAGTTTTAAATGCTCCCCACGTTTCCCATATTTTCCCAAATTTATCTATATAATTTGTTCTGTGAAGGTTTCTTCCCAGCACTGTATTTTATTTTGTTTTCTTTGTTTTCAAAACAGTAATTTTTTGTGCTGTGTAAGTCTGCTCTCATTTTTTTTATCCCTATTAAATCTGAGTGCAATTATATATATATAAGCAGAGAAAACTTGAAAATAGCACATGGATTTCCTAAATGTTTGCAAATGTTAGCAAGTGAGATATCCTTTTTTACTGAATTATTAATAACCAGTTTTAATTAAGTTTATTTTACCGGCTAACAGCTATTAATGTAAAGTCCAACTCCATAACTATTAAAAAATCTACCCATTCAGTGGGTGCTGCCCACCCTACAATAGTCAAATGCTTATTGTTTATGCGTATCGGAATGAGAAGTAAATACCTCTTTCTGTGCTCCAACAGGGTACTTCCAGCACTGCAACTGGTCCTCCAGAGCTACCTCTGTAAGCTGCGACCACCCACAGTCACACTCCAGCCTCCTCCATGTACAATATCATGTTAATGCTCCTATATTGTACATGATGATGCCAAAGCTCTGCCCCCAGGAAAAATGTTGTGCAGAGGAAGAGACTGGAGGAGTCTTCAGTGGGGGGAGTCAGGTAAGTAACAGAGCCTGCACTATACCCCCTAGACATTATGAGCAGTGTAGTGCAAGGGGGATTTTTTTTTTTTTTTCATATTCCTGCAGTTATGCTTGAAGTCGCACTATGGCTTTCATCATCACTTTCTCTCTCAATTAATCATTAATTCTTCATTATCTTGATGTCAAACACATCAACATATTCTATCTCTGCTGTATTCCAGGAGCACAAATACAGAAAATGCAGGCTGGTTTTTATCCACTGTTCATATTTTCTTTTCTAGCTTGGCAAAACTTTACAACTCCAATTACTTTTTTCATAAAATTTTCAAAGATGTAGGCTTTATAAATAACTCTGTATTTATAAGTAAGAGTAAGAAGCATCATTGTTTTTCAGCTTCTTTGTAAATAGGCCTCAAACATCTCCTGATTTGTGGCCTGTTTACATATTTGAAAATTTAGAACTTTGTCACTTTGGTTTTTTTAAAGAATTCTGCACTTAATAACTTTTATAAAAGATAATTCCCAGGTTAAACTTCCATAAATCGCATTTTATTAAGTATTTTTTATATATATATTTATGGATTTGTTAGAGAAAAACATAAATACTTAACTATAAAAAAAGTATGCTTGACTCATACTTCATGTGTTTAAATAAACAAACATATAATAATAATAGGAATAATAAGTGTTATTGTTATTATGGTTATTAATATTAGTAGTAGCAGTAGTTGTTATTATTATTAATATTTTATTATATTAAAGAAACCTTGGGTATTTTAAAAACTAACTAGCTATTTATGGAATAATCCTCCTACATCTTCTTATGACCAAAAATCACTGTGTATATATATATATATATATATATATATATAATCCTAAAGTGGACCTTAAAATCACATTTTTTCTTCTGGTTCCTTTACCATCCCTCTTTTAACCACCTCCTGTCCGGCCCATGTATATAAACGGCCAGACGGTGGCAGTGCAGGGTCGGCTGGCCATTTATAAATGGCCTCCCCACACTCTGCTTGTGCGCTCTTCCTGGGAGTGCGCAGCACCGCGATCCAGTGCCCGCTGTATCCTCCGGACACAGTGGAATACCGATCGTCGGACAGGACCTCTGTGTGAGGTCCCGATCGTGTGATCACTGATTGGCCAATCAGTGATCACATGCAGAGTAGTAAGCAAGATGTCACTTCTGACATCATTGCTTACTACGTGTGAAATCTGTGAATGATCACAGAGGTCACATGGTACAAGGCTATTCACAACAGCCTTGTACCATGTGACAAGATGTGACCAATCACAGCTCACACAGTAGTTCCCAATGGCTGCAAGAATGCAGCTAGAGAGGAGAAATGATTGCATTTACAGACTTTATGGGTGTAAAAGCAATCAGTGTAAAAAAAAAAAAAAAATCTTCATCACCCACCATGGTGACACTGTACTGCTAGGGTGATAGTATGTAAAAAAAAAACCATAAATAAAAATGTTTAAAAATTATAGTTTTTGGTTATAAACTAATTTGGGTTATTTATTTATTTTTTTTACTAAAAAGATAACGGAATAAATTTTGGCCAAGATTTATCATGAAATACTATTTACCGTATTTTCCAGCATATAAGATGACTTTTTACCCCTTGAAAATCTTCTCAAAAGTCGGGGGTCATCTTATACGCCGATATACATCATGCTGACACTTTTTAGGGGGGCGGCACGGTGCTGCCGCGGCCCCCCCCTTCCAACGGAAGGGACACTAAGTACAGGGGTGGGCAGGGGCTGCTGTTTCTTACCTGGCTCCGGTCCCACGATGATCCGATCCAGGAAGCATGGCTGCTCCTTCATTCAGTTCGGCCACTGGATGTTCGCGCGGCTGCTCGGCTCCGCCTCCTCACCAGTGATTGGCCGCCAGAACTGTAGCTCAGGAAAGGCACACAGGCGGCCAATCACCGGTGAGGAGGCGGAGCCGAGCGGCCCCACGAAAATCGAGTGAAGGAGCGGCCGGTAAGTGTGCCATACAGAGGTGCTGCTGCAACCACATATGCTGGCTGCAGCAGCACCATACTGGAACAGGGGTCAGCAAGTGTCATTGGTGTCAGTGGGAGGAATAGTGCCCCATCATTGGTGTCACTGATACCAATGATGGGGCATTATTCCTCCCACTGACACCAACGATGGGGCACTTTTCCTCCCCCCCACTGACACCAATGATGGGGCACTATCCCCCCCCCACTGACACCAATGATGGGGCACTATTCCACCCCCCACTGACACCAATGATGGGATACTATTCCTCCCACTGACACCAATGTTGGGACACTATTCCTCCCACTGACACCAATGTTGGGACACTATTCCTCCCACTGACACCAATGATGGGGCACGATTCCTCCCACTGAGACCAAAGATGGGGCACTATTCCCCCCACTGATACTAATGATGGGGCACTATTCCTGCCACTGATACTAATGATGGGGCACGATTCCTCCCACTGACACCAATGATGGGGTGCTATTCCTCCCACTGACACCAATGATGGGGCACGATTCGTCGCTCTGACACCAATGATGGGGCACTATTCCTCCCACTAATACCAATGATGGGGCACTATTCCTCCCACTAATACCAATGATGGGGCACTATTCCTCCCACTAATACCAATGATGGGACACTATTCCATCCTCCCACTGACACCAATGATGGGGCACGATTCTTCCCACTGGTGTGCATTGGAAGAGGGGTAGTCTTATACGGCGAGTATAGCCTAAACACTACATTTTAAGTAGGGGGTCGTCTTATACGCCCAGTCGTCTTATACGCCGGAAAATATTTGCAAAATTAAATAAGAAAAACAGTTTTTACAAAATTTTTGGACTTTTTCATTTACATAACAAAAAAAATAAAAATCCCAGTGGTGAATAAATACCAACAAAATAAAGCTTTATCTGTCTCAAAAAATGCTAAAACATTCATATGGGTACAGTGTTGCATGACCGCACAATTGTCATTCAAAGTGTGATAGCGCTGAAAGCTGAAAATTGGCCTGGACAGGAAGGGGCTAATAGTGTCCGGACTGGAAGTGATTAAAATTGAAGATTATTACCTTGTTTTTTGTACAGTATGTCAGCACTTCCTTTTTTTCGACTGGGTGACTAGATGACTGTGCTCCCCACTCACACACACATCCTAGGAGGCAGTTTTGGTGGTGGTTGCATGTACACCTTGGGATTTCACACATTTACAGATGCAGTGCAGGTCTCTGGGAGCTAGCAGAGTCTTTAACAGCATGTGTGTGCACGTAGTCCCAAAGACCAGGGAAAGAACTTTGTCACATCTGCAAATGCGCAAAAATAACAGTTCCCCATCCTTCTCCCTCCGATTGCAGGTAGTATCCTAAATGCTGCAAAGTGTTTGTTGCAGAATTTTTCTATGGGTCCAAGGCACCTAGAGAGTACGTCATTGGCACTCAGGGCTCACAGGAAGTGTACTAAATGGTGCTTGCTGTCAACTGGAGAGAAAACTGACTTTGGCATGCAAGTGGAGCACAGGGCTGGAAATCAGCACTGCAGCCGGAGCTTGTTTTTTTTGTTTTGTTTTTTACCTTCTTTTTTCAACTTGTACCTGGCAATTTCTATTTAAAGAAGTTATCTTGCAGTTATCTTGAGTTAAGTTTTAAGGAATGCAGATTTCTTTTTACCTGCCTTTTATTCCTACATGATTTTTTCTGACGTAGAAAAACCTTTCATTTTGTTCAACATTTTAGCAGGCCCTTGAGTGTGGATAATTATTGTGCTGATTACTGTGACATAATTTGCATCAAAAACGTAATAATTATATTTATTAAATAATTAATTATGGTAAATAACCAATATTATTGTAACAAAATAAGATGTGTGAAGCTAAATCCCCTAAGGCCTCTTTTCATTTAAGGAAGAAAAATGGACACCGATGTATTTCTATGGACTACCCTATTTTTCTTCGGTAAAAAAAAGGACAGATGAAAAATGCATGTAAACGGATGTATATGTACGAAACATGGATGTAAACGGACATAAGGTCCATTTTTTTCATTGGTGAAGGATGTAAAAAAACGGATGTAAACTGATGAAAAACGGATGTGAACTGATCCGTTTTTTCTTGGAACAAACGTAAATGAACTGATGAAAAAACGGAACACCTGTGTGAAAGGACCCTAAGGCTGCATTCACACCTAGGTGTTTTGTAGCTTGGAGCTTGAAGCTCAAAGCTTTAAAAACACTCAAACTTAAAAAATCTATTGTTCTCTATGGTGCCTGTTCACATGGTCAAGTGTGAACAGGTACCATAGAACAATTGATTTTTAAGTATGAAAGCAGCCTAAACATAAGGCCCCCTGGCATACAGGTATATCTACTATGTTGTAGGGTCTGAATGGGCTCCCAACACACTATAACATGCACAAAATCAGACATGAACCTTTATTTACAACACAGCACACCATAACACACTTGGCCATGCATGTGCAAATTGCACACTACTGTAACACATTTTACCACAATTCATAAATGTGTTTCCTTACAAAAGCTTTTCCTAGCTTTAGCATCCCATACAGATGATTCATATGCAATACCCTGATAACCATTGCCTTGGTAGTTCCTAAAGTGAAACTCTCTAGTCTTGAGTTTACAAACTATTTAGCACTCACACTAATTTAGTTTGCATACGCATTATTTTTTTTTCTGTTAACAATACATTTTTATTTGATCCCCTCTGTGTTTTAAAACCTTTATGTGGCATATTTATAATTATTTCATACCTTGTCAGTTATATATTTAAAGGCTATGTGGTGAAATATTTATGCAGTATTGTGGAAAACATTTTGAATAATGGTCCCAGAGGCCAGGCGTTATGCTCAAGAAACCTCTACAGACATCATTAGTGTAGTTTTAGAATCAATTTGTGATCTCTTGTATACTTTTGCTGTGTGTGTACAGGCATCACAAACAAGTAGACCTGCAAATATAAACTAGTGCATTAATAGTTATGGGAGTTACCTTTTGACTTCAACTCACAGGTATTTGGAGTGTATGTAATTAAACCTGAATGGGAAATATAAAAAACACACTGCAGTTGGTCCAGCTTGCTTATCTGTTAATCTATTGTTTGCATTGAGAGCTTCGGCACTTATTCTGTAGCTGTTTTTGAATCATGTTCATAATAGGCTCTTAACCAACCATTCCATTGTGTCTTATTCTTTGTTAGATCTAATTAAAATGAACATGAGTTCAAAAGAGAAGATTTACTATCTTATATTAATTTGTTGTTAATTGTGCCTATGCTTTACCACAAAGAGGTATCTTTTTTTCTTCATTTCCTCCTAAAAAGAACCCCTGCCTAGACACTCCTGTACCTTCAGCATCATAATTGTATATTTGCAGTGTGCGATCATCTAAGGCAGTGGTCTCCAAACTGTGGCCCAAGAGCCAGATGTGGCCATTTGCTTGCTTTTATCCGGCCCTTGGGGACTATTCCTCCATCAACAGTGGGGTATAGTTCCTGCCACCGACATAAATGATGGGGCACTATTCCTTCCACTAATATTAATGATTTGGCACTATTCCTCCCACTAATATTAATGATGCAACAGTATTCCTCCCTCTGAAACCAACAATGAGGCAGTACACCTCTCACTGGCTCCAACAATGGGTACTAGGTCTTCAAATGATACCAATGATGGGGCACTATTTATGTCAATATTATCAATGATGGGACATTACTTCTCCTCCTACTGAGCACCAACCCTAAGGTAATATTTATTCTCAATGATGCTGGGTCAGTAATTTTTTGTGCTGTGTAAGCATTTTTTTTATCCCTATTAAATCCGAGTGCAATTATATATATATAAGTAGAGAAAACTTGAAAATAGCACATGGATTTCCCAAATGTTTGCAAATGTAAGCAAGGGAGATATCCTTTTTTACTGAATTATTAATAACCAGTTTTAATTAAGTTTCTTTTACCGGTTAACAGCTATTAATGTAAAGTCCAACTCCATAAATATTAAAAAATCTACAAATTCAGTCGGTGCTGCCCACCCTACAATAGTTAAATGCTTATTTTTTATGGGTATCGGAATGAGAAGTAAATACCTCTTTCTGTGCTCCAACAGGGTACTTCCAGCACTGCAACTGGTCCTCCAGAGCTGCCTCTGTAAGCTGCGACCACCCACAGTCACACTCCAGCCTCCTCCATGTACAATATCATGTTAATGCTCCTATATTGTACATGATGATGCCAAAGCTCTGCCCCCAGGACAAAACTTTGTGCAGAGGAAGAGACTGGAGGAGTTTTCGGGGGGGGGGGTCAGGTAAGTAACAGAGCCTGCACTATACCCCCTAGACATCATGAGCAATGTAGTGCAAGGGGGATTTTTTTCATATTCCTGTGTTTATGCTTGAAATCGCACTATGTCTTTCATCATCACTTTCTCTCTCAATTAATCATTAATTCTTCATTATCTTGACTTCAAACATCAATATATTTTATATCTGCTGTATTCCAAAAGCACAAATACAGAAAATGCAGGCTGGTTTTTGTCCACTGTTCATAATTTCTTTTCCAGCTTAGCAAAACTTTACAACTCCAATTACTTTTTTCAAAAAAAATTTCAAATATGTAGGCTTTATAAATACCCCTGTATTTATAAGTAAGAGTAAGAAGCAGCATTGTTTTTCAACTTCTTTGTAAATAGGCCTCAAACATCTCTTGATTTGTGGCCTGTTTACATATTTGAAAATTTAGAACTTTGTCACTTTTGTTTTTTTTTTTTTAATTCTGCGCTTAATAACTTTTATAAAAGATAATTCCCAGGTTAAACTTCCATAAAGCGCTCTTTATCAAGTATTTTTTTGTATATATATTTATGGATTTGTTAGAGAAAAACATAAATACTTAACTATAAAAAAGTATGCTTAACTCATACTTCATGTGTTTAAATAACCAAACATATAATAATGAGGCAGTACACCTCTCACTGGCTCCAATAATGGGCACTAGGTCTTCAAATGATACCAATGATGGGGCACTATTTATGTCACTAATATCAATGATGGGACATTACTTCTCCTCCTACTGAGCACCAACCCTATGGTAATGTTTATTCTCAATGATGCTGTGTCAGGAAAATTTCCTACCCCCGCTGGTCACAATCCAGCCCCCTGAAGATCTGAAGGACAGTAAACTGGCCCTTTGCTTGAAAAGTTTGGAGACCCCTGATCTAAGGCACTGCGTCTCTGACTGCTAGTCTCAGGAAACTCAGTTTACTAAAGGCAAATAGGATGTTCACTTTGCAAGGGTGTTTGCTCCAAAACTTAATGACTGTACTGAAGTTTCACTTTGCAAAACAGCATTTTTCCTTGCACCTGATTGGATGATGGAAGTCAGCAGAGCTTCTTCTCATTCACTAAGGTCTAGGGCAAATTCCCTTGCAAAGTAAACTATTTGGCTTTAATTCATCAATCCCTTGGAATGAGCTTTGATAATGTTTCTATTGTGTTGCTCACTCTTCTTCTTGGAGAAGCTGTATCTCAGGACTTGCAAAACAAGGCTTTCCTTGCTTCCTATTCATTTATTCAGTATATCTATGTTCTCTATACCTCTCTTGTTGTTATTTGTATATTACCCAACTAGTCATCAGATCTCATGACATCAACAGCCAAACCTTGACAAAGTCCTGCCTTTCTCCAAAGATTTTCACACAGGGACACAGTGCAGAACAAGACATGGTAAGATGGGTTGTAGAGAGACTATGAGGTTGATTTACTAAAGGCAAAAATGGTGGGCACTTGGAAGTGCACTGCAAGTGCGCTGAAAGTGCTGTTGCTCTAGATCTGAGGAGAAAATGCAAGGAAAATAAAAAAAAAACTGCTTGCTAATGATTGGATGAAAGAAATCAGCAGAGCTTTGCCTCGTTTCAGAGCTTCCCCTTGGATCTAAAGCAACTACACTTGCAGTGCACTTAAAGTGCACTTGCAGGTGCACTTGTTGTGCACTTGCAGTTCACAGCCTATTTGCCTTTAGTAAATCAGCCCCTATGGGTTCTTTGCCCTTTGCTTGCTTTTTTAAGTACAGCTTCCACTGTTTGTTCCTCTTTAATTGCAATAACAGAAAACCAAAAAGAAAACATATATAAAAGGAAGCCTAAAAAACCACCCTAAACAAATATATCAGAAATGTGCAGATTATATACTTATCAAGCTTCTGCCTGCAGTTCTTAAAATCAGCTGCCATGACTTTTAATATAAAATATAGATGAATTAAGTTAGTTCATTTTAGAGAATTGTTTAATAGTTTAGGCTTAGTTGAGCTTCACTAGAAAAACAAAATACAAAAGTTAGAGCAGCCAAAAGTGAAAAAAAAAGATCTAAAATAGTACACATTTAGGTTTCAGCTTATATCTTACTTTCATTCCACAAACTAAGGTAGAGTAAGCACAGGGATAAAGAGAAGGAAACAATGGGGAAGTGAAGAATAGCAGAAAAGGCAAGGTGTAAATTATTAAAATGATTTTCTTTCCTGCGTTTTGAAAAATGTTGTTGCAAAAAAAAAATTACATTTTTAAAAGACTCATTATGCTTCTTAGAAAATACCCTGGAGTGTTTGCTTTATTAATTTTTATTGCAAGTAAAAAAATATTTTAATCTTCATGTAATTTCTTAATTTTTTGAAAAGTGTGTTCAAAAAGCTCAACTTGCTTCTTACTAAATTCCTTGGTCTGTCTACTTTTCAAAAAGGGATCATTTAATTTCTTTATGTTTCCAAAAATTGTGACAAAAATTACAATTCCAAAAACCTCACCATGCCTCTTACTCAATACCTTGGACTGTGTACTTTCCTAAAGGGGTAATTTGGGGAGCATTTTAGGACCTCAAGAAATGAGATGGCATTCAGTACATCAGGACTAGTCAATTTCCATATATATATATATATATATATATATATATATATATATATATACACTGTATATGTGTGTATATACCATGGTTTGTAGACTCTAACTTTTTCACACAGGCTAAATCATATAAACTGATTTGAGTTATTTTTACCAAAGAAGTGTAGCAGAATACATTGTGGCCTAAATTTATGAAGAAAGTTTATTTTGTTGCAAAATTTTATAACAGAAACTAAGAAAACAGGTTTTTTATTTCAAAATATTTGGGGTTTTTTTGTTATATACTGTGAATGAAAAGATGCCCAAGTGGTGATTAAATACCTCCATACGAAAACTCTATCTGTCCCAAAAAATGATAAAACATTTCATTTGGGTACAGTAGCATAAGTACTTGTCATTCAAAGTGTGACAGCGCTGAAAATGTAAAGTGGTTGTAAACTTCACACATGAAATATGAACAAAGGACATCCCTCTATAGTGTGTAGTTCACTCTTCACTCAGCTCTCACAGCTCTCACAGGGGGGTTTGTTTCATCTCTGTGTATCACCTGAGGCCAATCACTTCACAGGGTATATGAAGGAGAAAGAGAAGTGCGCCAGACTAAGTGCAGGATGAATATAAAAGTTTATTGCACACAAGATTATAAAAACTCACAAGACGTGGGTAGATATCAGGCATCAATATATAAGGAGGAGGATGTCATCTGTGCTGCACCTCACAAATGGATGGCTGCAATGCCAAGGTGTTGCACGGCTGGCGCTGTAGGCGGGTCCCACAGGAGGAGGCGAGGATGGCAGGCGCAGTAACCGGGTATCGCGGCGCAGATAAGAACCGGGATCCAGGGCAGGCACTGCTGATCTCTCACATCAGTGTGGGTACAGTAGCCAGCTTGAGGCACATCCAAGATGGCCGCCGGGCAGGAAATGACATCAGGACGTTGCTGGGATTCCTCCAAGGGGGCGGTGACGCGTTTCTAGGCAACCTGCCTTTTCATCAGACCTGATTGGCTAGTGGGATGAGCCAATAAATAAGGAGAGGAGGAAGGGGTGGGGCAACTGAGGGGCGGGGTAGTGAAATTAAAAAAATGTATAATGCATACAGGCTTAACAAGCAGTGGTGGAAAATATAAGAAATAAACGGTGAGCAGCTGCTTTCTGTAGAACATGTGAAAGATAGGAAGAATAGAAGGAAAGGAAAGGAAAGGAAAGAAATGGAAAAAAAAAACAAAAAAAAAAAAACACATGTGGAAGATAAAAGATTACACAGGGAATATTTAATTATACACGTTATTACTATGATGTGGATTATAAAGGGTAAGATGGGCAGGTAAGAAGGTGGAATATGAAGGGGGGGGGAGACAATCAGGGAAAAAAAAAAAAAACGCATGTAGAAAAAAAAAAAAAAAAAAAGTATTATACAGGGAATATTTAATTATAAAGATTATTACTATAATGTGGATTTATGAAGTGTAAGATGGGCGGATAAGAAGGTAGAATATGAAGGAAGGGGAGGGGGGAGGAGAACAAGGGGGGGGGGAGCAATGAGGGAAAAAAAAAAAAAAAGAAGAGGAAGTGGTGGGAATTGAAGTATATACTATAAAAAATAAATAATAAAAAGATATGAAGAATTAAAATAATTTTTTTTAAAAAATTAAATAATCGTGTGTATCTCAATCTCTTCATTGAGGCCCCTAGGTGCAAGGGTATCTAAAGTAAAAATCCAATAGGTCTCCTGTTGGCATAATAATTTGAAACATTCAACTGGGGGGAGATGGTCTGGTATAGCCTCAATGACCCATACTTGTAGATGGAGAGAGGATTTAGAATGAAACTCTGAAAAATGGCGGGGAACACTGTATTTGGTAATGCCATCATCAACTGACCTCCGGTGCTCTCCAAATCTTTTTCGCAGTGTTCTAATGGTACGTCCCACATATAAAAGGCCGCACGGGCAGGACAAACAATAAATTACATATGCGGAAGAGCAATTATAAAAGGCTTGGAGGGGATAGACTTTTCCATTAATTGTAAAATTTTTCGTTGGCCATGCTTCACATGGGCACACGTGAGGCAGAGCGGCTTATTGCAGCGGAACATCCCAGTAAGTGGGATTAGTACCGGTCTATTGTGAATAGGAGGGGATTTCAGGGGGGAATTTTACTAGGTGCAATTTTATTCTTAATGTTAATTGCTCTTCTATATACAAATGTGGGGGTAGGAGGCATAATCATTTTAAGGTGTGGATCTTGATGTAAGATAGGCCAGTGTTTCTTCAGGATGGATTCCATTTTGTGATGTTTAGAATGGAACTGTGTAATGAAACGGATATTGTTGTTGTTCGATGATTGCGGCTTAGGTGGGGGGATCGTGTCTGATAAGTAGGTGAGATATGCTTGTTCCACTAACTCAGAGGGATATCCTTTTTCTGTAAATTTTTGTTTTAATTCAATGCTTTGGGCTTTGTAGTCCTTAAGTAAGGTACAGTTGCGTCGAAGTCTGCAAAACTGTCCTTTGGGTATATTTTTGAGCCATCTAGGATGATGACAGCTAGTATAATGAAGAAAGGAATTACCAGCGGTTGGTTTGGTGTAATTTTTAACTATAATATTAGAGTCCGAGTGGCTAAGTTCCAGGTCAAGAAAACTTAGTGAGGTAGGGTCCATAACGTGGGTAAAAGAAAGGTTGAATGGGTTATTGTTACAGTGTTGAATGAAAGATGCAAGAGAAGTGACAGGGCCGTCCCAGATGATGATAATGTCGTCTATATAACGACCATAGAACACCAAATGGGCAGCAAAGATGTTATTACTCCAGACATAGCGATCTTCCCAGAGGCCCATGGTGAGATTGGCATAGCTAGGTGCAAAATTAGCGCCCATGGCTGTGCCTGTTTTTTGTAAATAGAAACTATCATTAAACAAAAAATAGTTGTGCTGGAGGCAGAATTTTGTAGCAGTGAGGATGAAATTAATCTGGCTAGGGTGGAGGGAAGCATCCAAAGACAGGAAGTGTAGAACAGCTTCTAGTCCTACATCGTGAGGGATAGAGGTGTATAGGGAACTAACGTCAAGGGAGACCCAGATGTAAGAAGGTTCCCAGGAGTACGCCTCAAGAATTTCCAATAGATGTACACCATCCCGAATATAGGAGGGAAGTGATTGGGCTAGAGGTTGGAGAAAGCTATCAATATAGAGCGAATAGCTGGTGGTAATGCTCTCCATAGCTGCAACTATAGGGCGGCCAGGCGGATGATCAAGGTCTTTATGGATTTTTGGGAGATGATAAAAATATGGAGTTTTGAATATGTCTCTCCGGAAAAAAGAGGCCTCTGATTTAGAGAGGATTCCTTCCTGGGTGGCAATTTTGATGATATCATTCGATTCTAGGATGTATTTAGGAAGAGGGTCCGAGACTAATTTAAGGTAGGTGTTGGAATCAGACAACAGACGATTGGCTTCATTAAAATAATCGACCTTATCTTGGATGACTATCCCTCCCCCCTTGTCAGCTGTCTTAATGATAATATCAGAGTTGTTGCTAAGGGTTTTGAGGGCTAAGAATTCAGAGTGGTTGAGGTTAGATGTAAATTTAGTGTTTTCAGAACAGAGGATTTTGAGATCAGAGTGTACCATTTGAAAAAAAGTCTCTATGTAGGGACCCTTATTATAAGTTGGGTTGAATGTGGATGGGGGTTTTAGATTTGTATGTCTAATACGGGGAGAATCTGGAGGATATTGAGACAGAAGAAAGGTGTCATCTGGGTCTCCTTCATCCCAGAGTTCCATTAGTAAGTCTAGGGCCTGAGGGTCAATTGAAGGATCTGTTTCCACAATGGTGGTGTTAGGGGAT